>NW_027202604.1:8115000-8447500 GCF_024711535.1 Dipodomys merriami | reverse complement strand
GCCAGCCTGTGCAAGAAAGTCCGTGGGACTCTTATCTCCGTTTTAACCACCAAAAAGCCAGAAGTAGAGCTGTAACTCAAGTGGTAGAACACTAGTCTTGAGCAAAAACATCCATGGATAGCACCCAGGTCCTGAGTTCAAATCCCAGGAGCAGCACACAACACACACACACACACACACACACACACACACACACACACACACACACACACACACACACACACACACACACACACACACACACACACACGCACACACAAATAGGTTTTTTAAATTTTATAACAAACTACTTAAAACCTAGCATTGAAATTTTTCCTAGTTGCACAACTGGGAAATTCAAATAATATAAAGTTATTCAATAACATAAAGTGAAATCCAATAACATAAGGTGAAAACAGTGACCTACCCAGATATTTCAGAAGCAAAGAAAGGAGGATTGAGTATTAGGCAGGCCAGGAAAAAAAGTTAAGGAGCCTGACTCAAAACACAGGCCAGGTGTAGTGGCACATATCTATAATCTCAGCCTCACAAGAGTCATGGTAGAAGGAATATGATCTGAGGCTGCCCATGGGAGGCGGGGGAAACTTTATGTATTTCCCCCCACCCTCACTTATGGGGCTTGAACTCAGGGCCTATGCTCTGTCCCTGAGCTCTCTGGCTCCAGGCAAGCACTCTACTACTTTTAGCCACAGCATATCACTTCTAAAACAACAATAAAGTAAATTATTTTAAAAAAAAAACTTTGTAAAGAATAACTAAAGCAGAAAGGAGAAAGGGCTAGAGATATGGCTCAAACGGTAAAGCCCTTGCCAAATGCTAATCAAAAAGAATAGCCAGATTAACATCAAGCTGTACAGTTCTAAAAGCAAAAAATAACAGTATTAGGAAAGGTAAACAAATGCATTAATATACTCACTAGACACTATGGTGAAAATGAATATACAAATCATGGGTGGAGAGCAGAGGGAAAAACTGAGAAAGAATGAGGAAAAGATTTGATATTGTTCAAAAATAAATATATTCATTACCTGACTTACATAACTGTAATCCCTCTGTGCATCATCTTTTTAATAACAATAAAAATTTTAAATTCATTATTAACGATAAAAATTTATAACTCATTGGTCACAACACATTAAAAATTAGAGAAATAACATATGTGCACTTGCAGATACACATAAATATATATGTATATATAACATATGTGCACATGCAAATACACATAAATATATATGTATATATATATATCAGAAAGTGATACAGTGTTGCACTAAATGAAATAGCTTTCAAACATAAATTCTGAACTCTGATAGGAGGTTTAATAAGTTTGCCTTAGTAATTAAAAAGTCGAAATTAGTAAAGATAGAGATTTTAATAGCAAAATTGGCTTGATTTAATGAGAATATAAAGAAGCTGCTCCAAGCAATTAGAGAACATTATTGTCTCAAACACATAAAAAGCATTTACAGAAATTGATCAAGTATCAGGGCACAAAGCACCAATGAATTTCAAAAACTATCAAACATTGCACATACACTCACTAAAGTACATTTTTTATTTCTTTTTATTTTTATTTTTGCCAGTCATGAGACTTGAACTCGGCCTGGGCACTGTCCCTGGGCTTTTTTAAATGTATATATTTTATTGTAAAGATACTGTATGTACAGACGGGTTACAGTTACATGAGCAAGTTAATGAGTCCATTTCCTATCGAGTCCCTGAGTTTTTTCTCAAGGCTAGTACTCTACCTTGAGCCACAGCACCACTTCCAGCTTTTTCTGTATATATGGTACTGAGGAATCAAACCCAGGGCTTCATGCATGCTAGGCAAGCACTCTACCACTAAGCCACCTTCCCAACCCTGCTAAAGTGCCTATTTTAATTTAAATGTTATTGTAAAGGTGATATACAGAAGGGTTACAGTTACATAAGTCAGGTAAGGAGTACCTTTCTTTTTGAACAGTGTCACCCTGTCCCTTATTTTCTCCCAGTTTTTCCCCTCCTGATCCCTTGCCCCACCCCCAAGTTGTATAGTTCATTTCCAACAGTGTCTAGTGAGTATTGCTGCTGAAAAGGATAACTTAAACACTTATGTCTTGATATTTGAAATGTACTTTTCCTCTAAACAGCTCAGAGACCAAAGAAAAATCTAATATAAAATTTAAAATATGTCAAAATAAACCACAGATGCACAGATACTTTTTTAAGGTTTTAGAGGGAAAAAAAAGAAATGCTAACATTTGTTGAGCAAAATGTCAAAAATAAAAGTTACAAAGATGAGTTGGGCATAATGGCCTACTCCTGTACCCAGCTACTTGGGAGGTTAGAGACAGGAGGATCAGGGATTCCAAGATAGTCTTGGCAAAGTTACAGAGATACTGTCTCAAAAGCAACACATAAACAAAGGGTCATAGTGGGCATAGGTCTTGCACTTGAACCCGGGTTCAATCCCGAGAAATGCACACATGCAAAGAAGCTGGAAAAATAAATGAATAAATGTTAATAAAGGAGATGGAAGAAAAGTTTCTAAATAATATAAATTAAACATTAAAACTAAATGATTTTTAAGTAAAACATAATATTAAACATAAAATGAGAGGTTTCACAGAATACTAAAAAAATGTTAATAATGGTCAAGAAAGAAGAGCACATAAATATTGTAAACAAAAATGAGATTGTAAGACACAGAAAGTAAAGAGATAATCAGGATACCCTAAACAACAGAAAGCCAATAATTTAAATGAAATAGAATAATTCCATTAAAAGTATAACATCATAAAGTTTATTCAGGAAGAAATAGAAAACATCCAAAATCGCTTTTAAAAATTGTAGTTAAAATTTTTCTTTTAAGAAACCTCAAGGTTCATATGATTTTATAGTTAAATTAACAGATCTCCCAGGGTGGACTTTAAAAAAAAATTATACAGACTATAAAAAGGAAACATTATGCAGCTCATTTTCTAGAGATAACAATCAGAATATTGAAATCATACCATATCACATACAAATGCAGATACAAAATACTAAATGAACTGGACACTGATGGCTCAAACCTGTATTCATCTACTCAGGAGGTTGAGATTTGAAGATTTAGATCAGAAATATCCAAGCAACCCTTATCTCCAATCAGCAAAAGAGCTGAAATTGGCAGGTAATTCAAGAAATAGATTCCAGTCATGAGTGAAAAAGCTGAGTATAAGCTGAGGTCCTGAATTCAAGCCTCAAAACTAAACAAATATTAACAAATCAAATCTAGATGTATTTTTTCAATGTAATACATCTAGATCTGGGCTTAATCCAGAACACTAGTCTGCTTTAGTTAGAGAAAGTCTTATAACTCACTATAATAAAAATAAGTAAAAAAGACACAACCTTATATCTCAATGGACTCAAAAGTATTAATAAAATTAAAATCTCATTTATGACTAAAGTTAATGGCAAACTAGAAACAATAGAGGCAACATTATTAGAAAGAAAAAGTAGGTCTACAACTAAATGGCATATTTAACATATAAAAAATATTAAAATCACTGCCTTTAAAATTAGGATGAGAAGGGGCTGGGAAGGTGGCTCAGTGGTAGAGCGCTTGCCTTGCATGCATGAGGCCCTGGGTTCGATTCCCCAGCACCACATAAGCAAAAATAAAAAAAAAATAAAATTAGGATGAGAAATACTCTATAGTGTTAATAGCAAAGCATAAAAACATTATATTTTAATTTGATAAATGATGCAATTTTAGACATTAAGAACAGAAGTTCCAGTCATTAACATATGACAGGATTTTTCACAAAGGAAACTCAAGTAAATATACACATTATTTTTTGCTTTTTTATTATTTTGCTTAACACATTTATGGAATAAAGTATGTTATTTCATGATAAACATATATAACTTATAATGATCAAATCAGGGTAATTAGTATAACCATCATGTTAAACATTTACCATTTTTCATAAACAAATTATTTTTAAACAAGGTTTAATCAAGATACAAGCTTAATTTATAAAATTAATTGCATTTATATAAGCCACCAATAAACATAAAATGTAAAATTTTAAGACATACAATATTAGCATATGAAGAATACATTTGATTCAAAATAATATTGAGTAAGAGTGGATACAGAGATGAACCTGGGAGATCACAGAACAACATAATCACTGGAGCCATGTGAGGGATAAACTGAATCCATTATACCATTTTCTATATACTGGTATGCTTTTAAAAATTATATAATAAAGGTGGTTTAAATTTACATTGCAAGTGCTAGGAAAAATCATCAAATTCTTTGAAACTGAGAATGGGAAAAACTTGCTTATGAAAATAAAAAGAAAAGCTTGTATACCATAAGCAAACACAACAACAAAACAGAAAACACCATCATTAAAGCCAAAATACAAATGTCAATGTGAAAAAAATGAGTTTATAAAACATAGCAGACAAAAAGAAAATCCTCTAACAAATGAGTTGCTCTTAATAGTCAGTTAAGAAATACAAATGGTTATTATACAAATGACCAGATATTCAACCTTACCTATAACAAAAGAAACACAAATTAAAATGGACAGGGAAGGTGGCTCAGTGGTAGAGTGCTTGCCTCACACGCATGAGGCTCTGAGTTTGATTCCTCAGCCTCATATAAACAGAAAAAGCCAAAAGTGGTACTGTGGCTCAAGTGATAGAGCACTAGCCTTGATCTGAAGAGCTCAGGAACAGCTCCTGGGCCCAGAGTTCAAGCCCCAAGACTGGCATCAAAAACAAAAACAAAAATAAAAAAATCCTTCTCTGAAGATCCATTTCTTGCCTATCAACACAATCTGTCTACCCTGATGGAGATAGTAATGCAAAAATGGTGGGACCTCTAAGGAAATAAATCTAGCAATACTTAGCAAAAACTCATAGTGCTATTTGATTTAGCAATCCCACTTCTAGGATCCTATCCCAAGATGCACTGGCAAAATGCAAATAATATGGATATAAAATTGGTCATTGTGATGCCATTTCTAATAGTAAATCCATTTGGGGGTACTGGATAAACTATGTTATAAATCTACACAGCACAATACAACACTAATGTAAAAAGGACTATCCATAAAAAGAAGTATCTCTATATGTCACAGAATCATCCCAAGAATCATCATCATGGTTTATTGTGTGCTGTTTGTAAAGTTTTGTATTTATTTGCTATTGTGCACTAACTACAATGCCATTGCGCAAAAACAGGGGGGAGGTAACTAAGATGTTTAAATAACTGTTGTTTATATTTTTAAAAAGAAATAATAGAGAGCAATTGTAAAAGTAAACAGTCAACTCTAACAAGGATGGATGTGATAGAAGAGGAAGCCAGCCTCTGTGAATGTATCTTGGAATTTGGAACCATATAAGTGAAAAAATAGAATTAAATCTAAAAATTCAAAATTGGAAACAAAATAAGAAAGAAACGAAGGAAAGAAGGAAGGAATGAGGGAGGGAAGGAAGGAAGGAGGAAAGAAAGGAAGGAAGGAAGGAGAGAAAGACAAAAAGACAGAATGAAAGAAAGAAAAGAAAGAGAGAGAGAGAAGATCTGTCTAAGCAATTTGATGTGCCTACTCAATGAAATTCAATTTCACTTGACTCTAAAATACTGTTGGTGTTCCCCCTTAGTGGAATATATTCTAGAAATAGAATCACAAAGAAATTTCAAATTGCATTCAGTAATCTGATTGCTAGTAGTAATATTAGTGTTATTATTTTAAACCATTAATATTGTATCATAGGATATAGCAGATGTATAATGGCCTTAGGAACCAAGATTTTCTGTGTGAAATAACAAAGCATATATCAAAGTTAATTTAAAATTTCAGAATCAGAAGTTTACATTAGAAAATCCTCAATACTGTCTCTTTTAAAATACATTGATTTACTAGTTCTGTTCACTTTACAGGCTTACAAACTATGACAACCCCAAAACAACAAGCACCCTAGCACTAAGAATTAATGCTGATAAGTACCAGTTGTTACAGAAGGAAACAGACCTTTAAAAAAAAACCTGCAACAACATTGAACTTGAACTCTAAGACAGGAAATGTACAAGATAAATTTACTGTGGCTCCTAAGCCAGAAAAGGAAAACTTACAAAAATCTAATGACTATCTCAAGAGAACTTGAAAGGGTTCACATAGATCTAAGGAAAATTTTAAACTACAACATTTGAGACATCAAATATCAAAGTTCTTAATGATATTGATAAATACTCCTAAGTTACCACTCAAAGTAACTGAAATACCTACTAGTCGTTCTGAGCACTAGTTATCATGAGTGAAAGAATTAAATGTTCATCCTATCTCAGATGAAAATCGTGTTGTCACTGTAAGCAAATAATGACCCAACAGAGGAAAATTCCTTAAAGGAAAATGCCAGCTAATAAATTCAGAAGAAACAGTAGATTCTCACTATGTTTGCACTGATAACTGAAATAATAGAAGGCAACACCATCAATGACTTCTGTGCTGATTATCATTTGGTTCCCTCAAGCTCCATTCTTTGCCCTTCCATGGAGAGCTTTGGGCCCTACAAATCTACCCTGGATAAACTGCTTCCCACAAGCTCCTGCTGCCCCATCAGGTTCACTTTGTGGGAAGCACTGGCAGGGAATAGAGGCTAAGAAGAAAGATTATTAGTTTCCCTCCAATCCAGTTCAGCCTCTGCTCAGCTGATAATGGCTGCTTTTCCCTTTGATCCCAGCCCCCTTCACTTAAGCATCTGCCACCATTCCAACTCCTACCTGATACCCACATTCTCTCCCTTTACCTGGAAGCCTTAAAGACACAAGTCTCTGAGGTGCATGCATTCACACACCTGTGTGTATATGTGTGCACATTCGTGTATAGACATAAATAAATACAAATGTTAAATTGTATGCCTTCAGCAGTTTTAAGATAACTAAAAATTGTATCAGTAATTTGAGTAGTCTCAGGATGGGTAGTTTCTGGACATATTATAAATATTGAAAATTTTATATAACTCATAAATATATCCAAAGGACTGTTAATATTACAATAATATTATAAACCATCATTTATTTTAAATGCATGTACAAATAAGTTCTTTACCATTAGAAATTTTTGCATTGTTCCTTTGACTACTTGAACTTAATCCTAGTTTAATCTCTTTTATGTTTAAGAGCATTTTATTGATCATCAGCCTCTAATATTTATCTGCAACAAAAAGACATCTTAAATAAATTAAAATGTATATCTTTTTCTTTTTGTTAAACCCAAAGAGACCATGTGAGTGGTTGTGATATCAAAGAAACAGCAACACAACAACCAACATACTATCAATAAAGAATTGTAGAAATATATTGTATTTAACCCTATAATAGAATAATATGAAACACTGAAAAAAGGTAAAGTATTGTTACACAAGTCTACACAGAAACATTTCAGAAATGTAATTTTTGTAAAAAAAAAAAATCAAGATGCAACCAGGTGCCAATGATTCATACCTGTAATCCTTGTTACTTAGCAGGCTAAGATTTAAGGATAGAGGTACAGCTAGCTCAGGTGGGAAAGTCTGTGAGACTCTTATCACCAATTAACCACCAAAAGGCCAGAAGTGAGCTGTGGCTCAAGTGGTAGAATGTTAGCCTTGAGCAAAAAATTCTCAGACAGCACCCAGGGGCTGAGTTCAAACCCCAGGATTGTCCACCTGACACACACACACACACACACACACACACACACACACACACACACACACACACACACACACACACACACACACACACACACACACACACACACACAAAATAATCAAGATGCTTAAAAAAACCTAAGAGAGGGCTGGGAAGGTGGCTCAGTGGTAGAGCGCTTGCCTTGCGTGCCTGAGGCTCTGGGTTCGATTCCTCAGCACCACATAAGCAAAAAGAAAGAAGCCGGAAGTGGTGCTGTGGCTCAAGTGGTAGAGTGCTAGCCTTGAGCTGAAGAGCTGAGGAACAGTGCCCAGGCCCAGAGTTCAGGCCCCACAACTGGACCAAAAAAAAAAAAAAAAACCTAAGAGCTAATATGCTATTTGTAAAAAAATAAAATAAAAACCCTACAGAGTATATCATTGGAAAACATCATAGTAATAAAATCATGATGAAAGAAAAGGAATAATGAACCAGAAACAAAACACTCATCACATTACTCCTGTTTGAGAGGGTGAAAAATGGGTTTAAAAACAGATGAGAGGGCTTCAGCAAGATTGGCTATGTTTAACACTGACTCCTAGATGTTAGTTTTACTATAATTCTGTTATTTTTACATTTGTATTGTATTTCATAATTATATAGATATTTCATAATTATGAAACATAAAATATAACTATATTAAATATGTTAAATTTGGTGGCTACAAAGCTACAGATTAACCTGATGTGAAGAGTTCCCACCATGACCAGGATGCAATGTCCTGAGAACAGGATGTGGTCCTTACCTTTGGGGAGGATGTCCTTTCTGACGACCACTCCATTTTGGATATCAGCTCTCTGTTAAAGATCCTTACATCTAAAGCTTAGTTGTTACCTGGTAGGATTGACACTTTTTACATAGGATTGCATCTCCAAGTTTCAGTGACAGTATAATGGCTCCTTCAGTTGTTGTTTTCTTTTCCATAAGGGAACTTGCTAGACTAAGATATCATTTTCCATTACAAATACTTTGATTTATTCTTCCACTCATTCATTGACAAATAGTTATTGATCACCATTCTGTCCCAGCTCCTGTGAAGAACAGTGTTCTCTGTAAGCCTACAGTTTACAGTGATTTTGGTTTCATTGATCTTTTAAGCTGTTTCTTAAGTCTCTACTTCATTTCTTTCCCTCTGATCTTTTTAAAAATTGTTTGATTGTTGGTATTAAGGTGTTAGGCAGAGAGGTTTTCATGTCAGGTAATGAACACTGTTACTTCGTCCTTTGCTTTACCCCAGTTATGATCTTTATTTTAAATTTCTATTTTTAGTTCCTTTTTTCAGTTCTTTTGTTTCTCTATATTTTTTGTTGTTCTTGTTGTTGTGTGTTTTCTCAGTTGAGGGGCCTGAACTCAGAACATGGGCACTATCCCTGAGCTCTTCAACTCAAACTTGGTGCTCTACCACTTGAGCCACAGCACCACTTCCGGTTTTCTAGTGGTTAACTGGAGATAAGAGTCCCCTGGACTTTCCTTCTCAGGCTGACTTTGAACTATGATCCTCAGATCTCAGCCTCCTGAGTAGCTAGGATTACAGGCATAAGCCACCAGCGCTCAGCTGTTTCTCTGGTTTTGGAAGGCAGTAAATAAAGAAAAAAGAAGTTAGTACCTGCCCCTGGATTCTGAGGGGAGCTTTTGACTTCTGTATTTTTCTGTGGTACAGAGGATTATACTTAAGGTTTACTACTTACTAGGCAAGCACTCTACTAAATGATCCATGTCCTCAGTTCTTTTACTTTGTCTGGGCTGGCCTCAAACAGTGATCTTCCTGCCTCTACCTTCCAAGTAACTGGGATTATAGACTTCCCACTGTACCCAGCTCTGGATGTGTGTGATATAAATACCTCTCAAGTGTTTTGTTTGTTTCCAGAGAAACAAACTCTTTCAGAGCTATACTGTTAGTCATTTTAGGGCCAGGAATCTGTAATGAAGACTGTGGGCCCCTTCTCAGAATATTTTTTTTTTTTGGCCGGTCGTGGGGCCTGCACTCTGGGCCTGGGCACTGTCCCTCAGCTCTTCAGCTCAAGGCTAGCGCTCTACCACTTGAACCACAATGCCACTTCCAGCTTTTTCTGCTTATGTGGTGCTGAGGAATCAAAACCAGGGCCTCATGCATGTGAGGCAAGCGCTCTACCACTGAGCCACCTTCCCAGCACTTAAGAATAATATTTTTTAAAGCATAAGATACAACTATATCGGATTGCAAAGGAAACAGGTGCACTGAAATGCAATTCTACCCACAGACCTCCCAGAGAAAAGACAGAATAATTATTTCTACAGGAGATCACTGGCCAGGGTACAGTGATTTAACTGAACACAAATGTATTTGCCTCACCAGACAAAAAAAATAAACTAACTCAAGAAAACTTGATTTGAAAGTGAGGTGGCTGATTGTCTATTTCCTAATAAAGCACTGTAATCAAAAATACTCAGTGTTGTACTTCAACAGTGTTTGATTTATCAAATGTTTCCAGAACATCCAATCCATTTCTTAATTTCTGTTTACTCTTTCATCATCCCCACCACCACCCCTGCTTTATTCCAATCTTTGATCTAAGTCTTAGATGTTGACAAAGGATTTGGCTTATCCTGCCTCACTGTACAAGATTCCTCTACCTCCCTATTAATGAACCAAATAGCACTAGAAGAGGATCTAATATAAGTAATTCTCCGTGTGAACAGTTACTGTGACATTGGGAGCCTTGTAGATTGCTTGATTGCATGCCTAATCATTCATGGTAATTCATCCACCAGGCTTGATTTGGGGCAATGTTTTCTGGCATGCCAAAGCTGACACCCATCACAACTTAGCATCTCTATGGAAAGTATTTGACAGAGAACTAAATTCACCCATATGATGAAATGTGGGTGGGTGAATTCTGAATCACCTGGTGATCCCTTAAATAAAAGACAAGGATTCAAAATATCTCCAGACCCAGGAGACAGAAATACTTTGCTGTCTATATTCTCTTCTCCATTAAAAACCTTCCCCAATACACGTTCAATCCACTATCTCTAACATAGTATAGTTTCAGATGAAACTACTGTATTCTTTGCATCATGATGTTCTTTCTGACCAGAGATTACTAGGTCACATAAATATTAAAATGCACAAATGCATTACCCTCCCTTCCCCTTCCACATGAGGACTCAATAATCTGAATCTCTCTTTCTCTCTCTCTCTCTCTCTCTCTCTCTCTCTCTCTCTCTCTCTCTCTCTCTCTCTCTCTCTCTCTCTCTCTCTCTCTCTCACACACACACACACACACACATACACACACACACACACACACACACACACACACACACACCTTTCCCCCATATCTTTCCCCGCCTTTACATCTCAGAGTAGAAAGAGGAGTAAAAAATTAAAAAATATTAGATACTGCATTATTTTACTTGACTGCTAACACAATAAAGCAGCATTGTAAACTGAATCACGGAGTCGGCTGTTCTTATTGCTCTCTATGCTGGTATTACTTCATGGATATTAGAACCCTTGGGGATATTGGAATATGAATAAAGATTTTTTTTAAATCAGCTCCGTTTTTTTCTCTTGGTTCTGTTTCTAAAAATAATGCAGTTTGCAAAAACAGAAGGTTTGGTTTATAACACAAACAAAATTGTTACATTCTGAATGGGTTGTAAGTACCTGATTCTTTGCCTTTTTACTCATCCCTGCAAAAAAAAAAAAATCGGCAAATCCATTTTCTAACCAGCTGTACCTCTGTGCGAAATAGATAACAACCTGTGCAAGCCAGGGTTTGCTGTGAATCGGTGCTGATAGGCCTGAATCTCATAGCTTTTTTTAAATGCTAATGACAAGAAACATTTCCGAAGCCAAAACGCTCTTGTAGATCTGTCTTCCTCTATTATGACTGATATTTGCTTGTAAGTACATAGAACACTTGTTCCCTGTCCCTTATCTGCGGTGCTGCAGCATGGTGACCTACATACCATTCAGCACAATATGATGCACAAACATCTTCTATATAATTTTTCATTTTCGACTTAAAAACAGTAGAGGCAAAATAGGATTGCTGCAAATCTAACAAAGAGATGGCATTATTTCCAAATAAAAATGTGCATTTTTCCAAAGAATTTATTTGTCTAGCAGCATGAAGTTCAACCACAGCAATGCTAAGGAAGGAAAAAAAGGATACTGAATTGCAATTAGAAAAGAAAGACTAAAGGAGAGAAATTTTTTAAAAAAAGAAATCTTTTCTACTCCCCAAGAATAATTAAACTAACTTCCGTTTCCCCACAATTAAGAGTTCAGCTTTTCTGGATTGTTTCTTGAAGTATCCTGAAATGTGACAGATAGAATAAAGCTAAAATACATACAATAATAGCAAAAGGATCCAGGTAGAAAGTGGAACATGTCAGAAAGGAAGAAATCATCTATTCTCACACCTGCCGTTATCAGAACTTCCAAGCTACACTGCATTCTTTTCTTTTCTTTTTTAAATTTCTAACTACCATGGCTGGCTGTTTGTAGGTCTTCTCCCACCCTGATAGGATACTTGAGTTTCCAGCAAAACTGTTAATAGCTGCAGAGGAGACCTTAAGCTTGTGCTTCTCCGATGACCCAGCCTTCCTAATGTTCTGCAAGATCACCGTAATTGCAATAGAGAGCGGAGCCAGGTAAAAGGAGGACCGTATTTCTAGGACTGGGCACAAAGGAGACGCAGCAGTGCCACCAACAAAGTCAAAGGGCAAACTGGGGTGACAGGCCAAATTGAAAACCCCTCATTAACTTGGAACACAGCTGGAGTCTGTGGTCACACAGCCTGTCCTCCACCAACCGGAGAGGTGGCTTATGAATGCACCTCTGTTTAATTTTTAATGATCAGCTGTCTTTGTTTTCCAAGTTTGATGTGTCTAAAACAAATGGAAAATCCCCAAGTAAGATAAACAAGGCTTGGGTTGTGGCCGGCATGACCTCTATACTTGCACTTTAAGGAATTTATTCTGTTTCCTAATTATTCTGAGTAAGGAAGCCACAACTACTAATTTGCCACCAGTGTTGGGGCTCACAACAACTTTCCTGCCTCCATCACATTTCTGAATCCTGATTTTACGCTTCCCTAAAAGTGGAGCAACCCTTTGTAAAGAGTTAGCAGTTATTTGAGTCTGACCAGCCAGAAGCCTCTTTTCCAGAGACCCAAAGAAAAAATAAATTTTCACACTTTTTACAGTTTTACAGTTATTCTGTTTAATTATTTGCACCAGCCAAATTTATCCATAAGCTGCCAGAATTCCACTCATTTTGTGAGTAGTGTTAACCCAGCATTTCACAATTTCTGTGTAATTGTGTGGTAAACAGGAGCATTCTGCTGAGAGTTTTGAGACCCAGGACTGTATCTTAGCTCTACCAGGAACAAGCTGCGTGACTTTGAGAAAGTCACTTGACCTCTCTGAACCTGTTTATCTTGGGTTTGAAATAAAGGATAAGAGCTCTTCTGGCTATAAAATTCTACAATTGGCTCCCCATATCCTTTTCATTCAGGACCACTTACTCCCACTGTTGGCTCCTGTTAGTTGCTAAATACCGTGGAACAGTTTTCTAAGTGCTTATTTCAGATGATACTGCAAGCTCTTTCTTTGAAAACCCTATCTTTTAGCATTATCATAGATATGCTTAAGTGGTAACTAGTTTCTGTTTTACCATACATTGCTAATGGCAATGTTATTACCCACCCCCCCACCACCATGAGTTCTATGGGTCTAACTTATTAATGGTCTATGCTAATGCAATTTCCAGAAAGTATGTTGTTATTAAATTTTCTGGAATTTCAACACTGCAAAACAACATATAACTGCTTGATAAATTACTCTGAGTAGATTTAGTAATTTGTATAAGGGTGGTTCTCATTTATGTAAGAAGCCTAAATCCATTTAAAGTTAATTTCTAATTTTCTTATATTTATGTCATTCAGAAACACATGGCTGGTCCAGGAGCAATCCTTCCAAAACCCAAGTGAACTATTAATTTTGTGTGGGTTAAAGCCTAAAATGCTAACAGTGTTGGGTCTCCATAATTTGCCAGTTACTTTTTAACTCCTTCCAAATAATGATCGATCTCTGCCTTTTTTTATATGACTGAGATTTTGTATAGTGTCTCTGGTTTTCTTTTTGAATCTTAAATACAAGGGAAAGATAGCTTTGCTAAGCCGGAGTTCCTAGTATCAAAATAGCATTAAAACTGCTTTGGACTAAGCAATTTTCATTTTTATAATGCTTTGAATGATTTGGATAAAAACATAATAGTCAAATACTCTAGATCCCTTTTTTTGAGCTTCTATTGGTAAAGTATGTCTATGTGAAAGTTCTGCCTCCTCCTGTCATCATTGTTTAAAAGTATTTACCGTGTTATTGAATTTGTTCTGATACAATGCTAGGCACTATAGAAAGAACCATTTATATAGTTATAATCACAGCCATGTGAAAGATGAGAAAATGGCAATAAGATGGATTTACCCACGGAGCGAGCAAATGATGAAATATAAGCACCAGATAGAGTTTCTACAAGGATAGTGGCAAATTTTAAATGTGTTGCTCCTGTGATATCTTGTGTTTTATACTTCCGCAGACATGTAGTAATACACATGATATACTACACTCTTTGTCAAGCAAGAGTATAAGCAGGTAACTTTAAAAATGGCCCCCACACACAAATTGGTATTTATTAGTGGACAATTTCTAAAAGAATTTCAAAAGTCCATAAATAAATTAGAAAAGAAATGAGATGAATGATTTTATTTTATGTTAACCACGTTTTTCTCATCTGTTCATTGTTTAACATTTATTGAGTTCTAACCATGTGTCAAACAACTTATCTTTGATTTCAATATGATTCATTTAAAAATAAAATGCTCAGAAAGAAATTATAGTGATTCCTAAAGCACCTTCATCATGAGATTTGCTAATTGAGTAATGTTAGTAAAATACTGTTGCCAAAATGTTCTAAATCTGATTTTTAAAATCAAAGGAAATTAAAGAAATACTTCCAAACCTATCTTTACGTGCTAGCACTGGGAATATCTCAAATTCTATCCTAGATTTTTTTTTCCCTTTTTTGTCAGCCATAAGGCTTGAACTCAGAGCATGGGCACTATCCCTGAGCTTTTCTGCTCAAGGCCAGTGCTCTACTACTTTGAGCAACAGCTCTACTTCTGGTTTTCTGGGGGTTAGTTGGAACTACGAGTCTCATGGACTTTCCTGCCTGGGCTGGCTTCAAACCATGATTCTCAGGTCTCAGCCTCTGAGTAGCTAGAATGAGCCAGCAGCATCCAGCTTAGGCATTCTTTTGTAGTTAACAGAATGTACGATCCAGTGCATTTAACTTAGAAGGTGCAATGAATCTGTTAACTCTAGATTATCTGAAGATATCTAGATCCAGAACATTGTCACATTACTGTTAGAGGAAAGGTAGCTAAAAAGGGAATGTTCCAGTCAAGGTATGGTCATTGCATTCATTGAATTTGCTAAAAATTCCTAGGATCCTATTGGATTCTGCATAAGTCTGACTCAGATAAGAATGTCTAAAGACTAGAAAATTTATCTTATTTACCTTGGTGTCTCCCAATGCCTTTTGCACTCAGCCTTATTTATAAGAACCACTCAATAAATGTTGAAGTTCCTAAAACATCCAACCTGGACTGTTGACTTAATTTTTACTTCCTGTCCATCTATTTATCACCATGTGTAGACCTAAAGAAATCCTGAAGCAGATAGATGCAAGTCCCATACATGCTTGTGAAGTGCACAGGTGCACAGGGAAAGAAGAAACACCCATGCTGAAATCATTGCTTCTCCCTGCCCCACCCCCATACCTTGTAACCCACACCTTGTAACTTCTCATCTATCTTCTTGTTCTATTCTAGGAACCCCAATATTTAAACGTAGGAGCCAGGCCTTTTCCTTAAAATTCTCCACAAAACAGTTGTTTCTACCTTGACCTTCTATCTTTAGCAAGATAGAAAGCTGCTAAAGAAACAGTAATGTTTAAGCCAGGTAAAGTGGCACAAGTTGGGAATCCCAGAGTAGCTTGATAGATGAAGGCAGCAGGATGGTGAGTTTCAGACCAGCCTAGGATAGACAGAAAGACCATTTCAAAAGAAAAGAAGGAAGGAAGAAAGGAAGGAAGGAAGAGGAAGAGAGGAAGGGAGAAGGGAAGACAAGAGGAAGAGAGGAAGGTAGAGGACTTAATAACTTATTAACTTGTTCAATTAACTTGTTCATTAACTTGTGTTAACTGGCATAGCATTTAATGGTGTCTGAGCTCCATCAAGGCAATTGGAGAATAGTGAAAAGTAAAATTGAAAATAACGACGTTGTTTTTAAGTTTTTAACAATATTTAATTATAATTCAACGTTATCACATGATCATCTCTTTATAGTGCTTTCAAAATTACTTTTTATTAACTACTTCCAAACCCATAAGGCATTCAGGACAGGTTGATAAAAATCCAAGTAGAGGCTGATGTCAGCCAAGACATACTTTTCAGGTGATAGTTTATGCATCAATAAGTGTATATCACAGATATACAGAAACTTCAATGAAGAAGGGTTCCCACCACAGAAAGGACCAGCTCCACTACTGCACCATTAAAAAAATACCTTCAAGAATACTGACAAGCATAAAAATCCAGAAAACAGCAAATAGCCAAATATAAAGTCAGGTGCTAGTGGCTCACATGTATAATCCTAGCTACTCAGGAGCCTGAGATGTGAGGATCAAGGTTCAAAGCTAGCCCAAGCAGACAAATCCAAGAAACCCTGAATTCAAATTAACTATCAGAAAGGCCAAAAATGGAGGTATGGTGCAAGTGGTAGAGTCTTGAGGGAGAAAGCCAAGCAAAGACCCTGAGTTCAAGCCCTATTGGTATGTACAAAATGCTAGCAAGTATACATATTATTGTAAGCCTGTTTGATAAAATTTCTGCCTTTCATTTGTCTCACTGAAATAGCCAGAAAATTTCTCAGAATAAATCTCATATACTTAAACTAGGAAGTGCCATGCCATTTCACAAAATAGATTCTTCAAGACTAAAAGAGACTTAAAACTTTTTCACTCACTAGCCCTTAGAGACACTCCAAAGAAAAGATGGTAGAATTGTAAAATGTCAGGTGCTGGTGGCTCATGCCTATAATCCTAGCTACTCACGAGGCTAAGATCTGAGGATCCAGGTTCAAAGTCAGCCCAGGTAGGAAAACCATGAAGAAGTTTTCAATGGAAAAATTTGAAATAATCTTTTGTTCCTTCTCACTTTTAAAATAAGTTGAAATTTGTTCACATTAGCAAGAATGTCAGCATTTAAATTAATTCTCATGAACTATGCTGAAGCAGCTTGTCTTTGTTTTTACAGTTCTAATTTTTAATTTGGAATTTTTCAAGTCATGACTTCAGTACACTCCTAATATGCTTCTCAGATCATCCTAGCAGAATAAGTAAATGCTATGATGATGAAATGGATACTATAAGCCTTCCCCATTTGGTGGACTGGAAACTGTCATATAATTTGACATTGTCTGCTGAGGAAAAGGTTTTATATAACATCCCTCTATTTTGAAAAAAAAATGATTTAAAGCAGGACCAGTGATTTTTTTTTAAATGGACCCTGCAATAGAGACTTCACTGCTTCCCATTCCACAGGAAGGTTTGAGTCTAGAACTTTCTCCTTTCATCGCCAACATAATTTGGCAAGTAGGGAACAAAACAGGACTTTCTCTTACAAAGGCAAGTTTAATGGTGCAGTGTCTGTAGGAGTTTTTATGTATACTGTATCTGGTATTATTATTAACTATCTGTGGAACCATTTCCTGTTATGATATTGATAAGGAAATAGTGTATTTTTGTGTCCAGTACCTAAACTCTTGTTATGGTTATGGGAATATCAGCTCCCATCAACAACCTGATTTTCTTTTGGAGGACTTTGACAGACTCAAGGTGTATTTTCGTTCTTGGGGAGAAGGGTCCCAATTTCTGCCTGGAGAGGACAGTCACCAGGAGCTCATTCTGATCGCTCTACCATTTGTGCCAGTTCACAATTCCGTGGATAAATCTCAGTCTTTCCCATCTCAGGATAAAACAGCCTATGAAATAACTTTGTAACCAACAGATAGATAAAGCTGAATTGTGGATATTTTTTTTCATTCCTTGCTTAGCTTTTCCTAGTCACTGCAAGATACTGCAGATTTTAGTTGTTAAATCTCTAACTTCATCCGAAAGTATTCTTTTTCTTTTTCTTTTGAACTAAAGAAAATCTGATCAGACATAAAGTTGTGTTGTGCTCTTCTAAACGGAATAAGTCTCATTACCTAGTGAACCTGTTCCAGCATAGAAGGAAACAAAAAGGCCTGAGAGACCAGACACCTGGGTTCCCATGTCCACCCAGCCATTCTCTAGCTGCTGCGTTCCTTTCTACATGTCACTCCATTATTCTCTACAGTTCCTTATGAATACAATAAGAATCTTGCAAATTCCCATTCCAACTGTAAATGAATCCAGGATACTCTAAGAGTAGCCCAGCTTTACTACTGTGAACATTTCAGTTGGATATAAAAAGCTTATTTCTGATACTCTCAAATGCTGATCATTAAGGAAAAGGAAGTTTTGAACCACAAAACCTTTAAGGCCTAATAATATGTTCTCTCATGATGAGATGTGCCCTAGTAGAAGGCCAGCCAAAAGTAAGGCAGTCTGATAAAGATGTTCAATGGCAAGTTATAGGCCTAATCTGCTCCCAAAGAAAGGACTCTGCCATTAATCCACACTACAGCCTCCTACAGTTTAAAATAGGTATTGGGGCTAACCTTTGGCCAATTTAAGATTAATAAAGACATAACCTTTGGGAACATAAAATCATAACTTATTACCGAAGTGAGAAATATCAAGTGGTTACAAATGTATGAGCAGCAATATGGTAGATTCTAGGGAGAACTCCTGTAAGGTAATTCCTTAGAAAGACAGTCAAAGTCCAACAAAATAAGTACCAGGAAATGGGTACTTGCAAGAGTAAATAAATAAAGTGGGTAGAGGAGAATGCAGTCAAGAATTCATTTGTATATACATTCTCCAAGAAAGGTGAGAATGTTGAAAGGGGTGACACTAACTAAGACACACCATATTCATAAACTGCTTTTTTGAAATGACAACTCCTTTTTCCAACTATTTGAAGGTAATTGTTTAAAATCAGGGTGTGGGGGGGGACCCACTGCTTTTTTGTGTGTGATTTTTCAATTTTTTAATCAAGCTTACTCTCTTGTGCCTGGAAGCCTAGAATTTTAAACACTGAAAGAACCAACTTACATCACTCCCCTAAAATTATAATCCATCCCCTTCTACCCACCCTGCAGACAACAGAGTACCTGGCTTTCTCCTTGTTGCAGTTTGAACAGGTCAGCCAAGAGCAAAAACTGAATTGACCACAGGACTCTGAGTTGCCATAGTGTCCAGAATCTCTGGTTTACAGAGGGCAGTAAAGCAAAGTTTCCAATTCCAGAAATCCATCCCTACCCTTAAAGAGACAGCTCACCAGAGAACTGTGCACATCCACTCTGGGGTGAGGCTACCCAGAGCCTTAGCTGCCAATAGTCCTTCATTCCCAATGGGACCCAAGTATATTCTGGGCAGGTAGACCACAACCAGAACATGTCAAAGCTTCCCTTTGTCACTAGAGTTGTTAGCTCTGTTCCAAGTTTTGAGTACACACACATCATTGGAGCTGTAAGGGGGTGTGACAAAAAAGAGGTACACAGATGTATAGTTAGTTTTTATGTCCTGTAGGGATACCCTTGAAACATGTTTAAAAATGTCAGTCAAGACATCTGGTCAGCTGTCCTCATCCATATTGGGGTTTTTAGGCTACTGTTATGCCCCAATATGCTTTGAACATTGCCAATATGCTTTCTCCACAGAAGCAGCAGTGTGTCCCCTTTGGTTTCTCATCCATCCCCAGCTCTAGCGTTTATAGTGTCACGTACAGAGCGAAATGAAAAGCCACATACTGTATCTCGCGTGCCTGGCTAATGAAATGGGTCGGACAAACCTTGTGCAATCAGGGACGGGGGCCGATTGGCTGAGGTCGGGTCCATCTTGCACACTGCAAAAGAATCAGCAGTCTCCAGTGCCATGCGGCAGATGGACAGTTTGCATCCGATTTCCAGTCAGGCGCCAAGCCCTTTAGAAGCTTTGGCAGGCCAAACACCATCAGGCAGCAGCCTTTGATGTCCTGCAGATGGCTGTGGCGGCCATCTTACCCCCGCATCTTGAGATGCCACGTCCTGCTTTCAGGTGGCGTTCACTCTGGCTGGGCCCACAGTCAGCCAAGGAGATGTGCCACGGGTCCAAAAGGCTCTCTTCACCACCAGCAGCCAGAACCTTCTGCCAGCTTCCACTAATACATGGGTAGAAGATGTAAATTGTTCTTTCTTTAAGAATTAAAGAAAGGAAGAAAACACCTCTCTAATACAGTCTTTCTCTGTCTGTCTGTCTCTCCCTCCCCCTCCCCCCTCTATCTCGCTCCCTTTAGATTGCCAGAGATAAACTTACCTTCTGTAGGTGCACTTTAGTCTTATCTACCTTTAAACCAAGTCAGTCCTCCAACCCCTAGATAGTAGCCCATTTTTTTCTTTGACTCCTTTGATACCGAAACCTTCTGCCCACATCAACTTTTGTGTGGCTAGCACAGGAACCTGGATATTCCTTTTTTAAAAAGCAGAATCAGAAGAAGAAGAAATAGCAAACTAAAGCTTAGGGGGCTTCCTCTTGTCCTGAGATATCCTGAGGCAAATCATATTTCTCCCTTCCCAGGTCACAAGGTTAGCCCCCAGACCATTTTAGAGACTGACTCCCCTCCGTCCCCCGCATTGCCACTCAAAGTGGCAGCAAGCAACAATTTCAGAATAATTAGGATGGCAAACTGAAAGGTTTTAGATTTGGTGTCCATCTTAAGACCCCTCAGAGCGCTGGTGCATCTGGGTCTGACTTTGCTCTGAGCCCAGAAAGCAGAACAAAGCATGTTCTTCATGGTAGTAAGACTAATCTCATGCCGTGAATAGCCCAGAGAAATCTGTCAAAAAGCTCAGTCTGGAGGTCTTCCAAACACAGCCCTTGCACATTTGGTCGGAGCAGTTAGGAATTCTGACTGGCACTATTAGTAGGAAGTCATGTCACTGTACCATGGAAGCGAGGGTAGGTCCTTCCTGCCTGAAGATCCTCCCAGAAATCTCTACTTTTCTCTACATCCCCTTGATAGAGAGGGGGCAGGCAGGGAGAAGCTTAGAGCAAGTGACTGACAAAAATTAAAAGCAAACTCAGTGAAAATAAATTCAATCATGAGTGATTTCCAGCCACTCAAAAGTAATAGAAATATTTGGTAAAAATATATAGATATAAATTGCCAATTAATGCAAACTGGGTAAAGCCAGTAAATGGAAAAAAATAAAAAGTTAATTAGAGCTTTTTGAAGCTTTGTTATATATACATCATTTGCAGGTGCTACAAAAGTGAAAAATAACCATTATAATTACTAGTATTCAAAGATTCCTATTTTGCCAGTGTAATTTGTTTAGGATTATCAGTTTCCTTGTAGTTATACAAAAGGCCTGTCAAGGTGTTTCCCACGTGTTTGGCTCGTGTATGTTCCAAAAACAAGCCAAAATGCCGTTGTATTTCACCCAGTACAGGGAAGATACTCTAAGGGGGGAAAAACAGGCCAAGTTTTACCTGGATCTCTATCTTGGTTAAATTATCTTACATATGTTTTAATTTTTTTTCCTTGTTCTTTCTGTCTTTATCTTTCTCTTTCTTTGTTAAAATACATCTGTGTTTGTTGACTGCCCCAGATTATATCTAAGTGAGGAGTGGGTGTACTAGCACCTGGTATAGTATATGTAGCTTAACAATACATATCATTACATTATTTACAGCTCATTTTATGTTATTCAATAGTAAACTGCAAATTAACCCTTCAATAACCAGTCAGGGGAAATGCTCTGTTAGACATGAGATATCCAGTGAAGGATCTTTTCCCCAGCAGAATTGTTAAAGAGTACATCTATAACTGTATTCATAAACACAGAAGTGTGTTCATTACAGCAGGAATGCCCACCAGAGCTGGCTAATTCCTCTCTCAGGAAATCTGTTTCATAATGATATTCCTTACTACACCACACTTGTACTTATGCTGATAACACAGGTTATAAAAAGGACTTAGGACGGGAGTCAATTAATGTACTGGCTCTTTAACCTCCTTTATTGGAGTACATCAGGCACCAAAGGGACTCTGTGTTCTGCTGCTGGCAACAGAAAGACCCAAGTGATACCATTTCATGCCATCTCAGCCCTGTCTCAGTTCACAGGAATTCACATCCTGATCTGACATCATTAGGCACTGATTCAGCTGCAGGCAAATGGGGCGGGGGGGGGGGGGGGGGGGGAGGAAGGGGAGGGAAAGCTAGTAAAATGGGACCCAAGAAAGAACTTTTCTCACACCTGTCAAGAAAAATCAGCACTACCAAGCTGACCTCAGGACTTGTGACACCTTTTACTGATCTTCTAATGACCTGGAGAAATCTGAAACCCAGAGAGGCAAAACAACTAAAGAGTTAGGAACACAACCCAAACTGAAGGTTTTAGAGTTCCTGACTGAAAAACCCCATTCCATCTCCAGATGCCTTTTCAATTCAAAAAGCAATCATTAATAATAAACCCATAAAGACTGGACCAGGAGAATCAATAATTACTATGTGGAAAAAAGGAAGGCAAGGAGGAAGACACACAAAAAGAAGAAAGAAAGAGGTGGGAGGAGAGAGAGAGAGCGATGGAAGAAGGAAGGACTTTAAACTGGATTATGAAAGGCAAATTACAAGTTTCGAGTAAGCTCTTTGCTAATAAGAAATTTGTTTCTTTTTCTCCTCAAATTCACATTAATGGGGGAAATGTATGTACCGGACAAAAGTGAATTCATTCTTAATAATCTGAGTTCTCTAAAAGAATGATAGAATACAATTTGAGGTGACAAAGAATTCTATGCTACTTTACTACCTAAACACAACTGCGAACCTTTAGAGAACACAACAGTCTTGCTGATGAATTAATCAGTCTTCAGATTATCAGGAGTTTAGCTATATTTGTTGGTAATTAGCTTGATAAATTAAGATCTGCAGTCAAAAACATGACATCTTATTGTTCCTGAGGCTTTATGGTATTTTTCCTTTTTTTAAAAAAAAAGGAAGCTTTCTTATAAAACCTTCATTTCTACTTCAAGAAAACAAACAGCAAAATCTAAAGTTTACCAATCTGGCTCCAGACAACAGCCTGCCCCAGATGCATTGGGCAAAATATCAAAGACTGGTCTTCCCTAATGCAAACTTCAATCGTGTAGTTCAAAATAATATTCAAATCCTAGGACTGTGGGCAGTGGCTTGTAGATAGTGCAAAACTATCAGTTTAATTCCTTCATGTTCTCCTTTCTTTCCTATAATCATGGAACAAATGGACTGTAGGAGAAATAATATGAAAAATGGTGAGCTGGAGAAAGATGCCTCCATGTTTATCCAAATGATTCTCTGTATATTAAGAGAGGAGAAAAAAAGGAAATTAGAAACCTAGGTCTTTGTCATCAAGGCTGTCTACAAAACAAGATGATTTCTTGGGGCTAATTTCCAGTCTGAGGCTAGTGGAAGTTATTTTAAATGACCAAGGCCATTTCAGAAGGGAAAGAGCATATCACCATGTCCACAGGGTTAGAATTGCTCGCTCTCAGAGATTTGAAATGCTCCAAAGCAAGCGCTGAGTGATACAATTCCCTCCCTTTCACAATGAATGGAAATGAGAAAAGGTATCTTCCTCTGAAACATGCTAAAAATATAGCAATTACCCGATACAGATGTGGTGTTATAAACTCCTATTCCAGTGCATTCTGTTTCAGCCATGATTTCCATTGCAGAAAACTGTACTAATAGAAACATCCCTATTAATCTGAATTTGAGATATTTCATACAATGTATATTACCTTTCTGCTGCCTGCAACCTTCTGCCAGGTTTTTTTTTTCTTTTTAGGAGGTGCTTTGAGGAGACCATACCATGAGAACAATACACAGCTGCTGCTGTATAGAGATATCTAATTGTCAATATTGTGGAAATTCTACAGCTTATTACGTGCATTCAGTCTAATTCTGGGCAAATTGCCAGTCACTTCAGGGACAATCAAGTGAGCCACATTACACGTGGTACAGCATCACAGTTTTAAGATACCCGGCTGTTTTGCCTCTGGCCAGAGAATGTTTGTACCAGTGCTACCGAGTGAAGGGGGGTAACTACAAATAAAATAAAATTTGTATTTTTTCAAGTGGGCTGCATTTCAAGCCCAGATGTTAGTAATGAAAGATTCAATTTAAGGATTTAAATTACAAATAAATAAAGTATGAAACAGATGTGATTTTTAAGGAAGTTCAAATTATCCAGGAAGAAAAATATCTCTGTGCATGACAAAGTAATAGGGATTGTCTTGAAGAGTCTGTTGAAAACAATCTGCTAAGCGCAATTCACCCTTAGGACAGGATTGGTTTGGGATGGGAAGGACTGGTGGAGCTTGTCATTAAACAAAAATTGTGTTTAATAAAACTTTATAACCGTGATTAATCCTATGAGGCCCTAAAGGAGTTTGCAGTTTCTGATAAACACATTTTCCTTGTTTGCAATGGTAATGATATTTTGAAGTGAATGGAATAAGAACAACAACCAAAAAAAAGAACTCGAAGGGTAGAAAAGAGGTTTGGCAGGTACCACCAAGTCAGAAATTACAGGACATGAAAGAAACGTAGACTACCCATTAGGAAACTGGCTTGATGCGTATGTGACATGTGTGCTATAGATGGGCATAAATATTACTGGAAACAAAGCTACCAAGCAGACGAGAGAGCAGCACATCTTTATTTATAGAGAAAAGCTAATAAGGCTTTCTTTATTCTAAGCTGATCATTAGGTTTGCCTATCAAAAAGGATGACAGTGATTTAAGACATGGTGTCTCATATTTAGAGACCATTCCTTGAAAAGTGAAATCAGAGCGCGTCACCCAGGGCTTTACTGTCCAGCACAGTGGACATTAATCATATATGGCCACTTACAATTTACTTTTAATCAATTAAAATTAAATACAATATAAAATTTCATTTTCCTCCATGTTGGTCTTATTTCAAATACTTAGTAGCCACATGAGGCTGGTGGCTCCCATTTTTGATAATGCAGAAAAAGAGCATTCCAGCACCAGAGAAAGTTCTGGCCGGCTCAGCTCTAGAGCAATGGACAAGTTTTGATTTGTTACTAGGAGACTTTTTAGCTATGTCATTGGTTTTCCCTTATCATCATGAACGTCTATATGTATACACACACACCTATTTATGTGTATGCTCAAACAAAACCAATAAAAATAACTATTATAGTAATCTTCTGGGACTCCAAAGAGAAATTAAACCACAATTAACCAGTTCTGCTGACATGACCTCTGCTGACATGGTCAATTATTTCCAACAGGTGATGAGGATAAATACCTGGAGTAATCTCATCCTTCTAAACAAGGATATGATATGGGTACCATAGCACCAACAATCAATCCTTAGTAGATCAAAGGCCACAAAATGAAATGATTCTGGCCACATTGGAAGTTAGGAAACACAAACTGCAAAGCAATGAGGATTTAATAGATGCACCAGTTCAGGAAGAAAAATAAAAGTTAATCTTTCAACATACAAGCTCTAGCAATGGCACCATGTGGTGGTGGAAATCTTATCTCCTGGGCATCTCTCCTAGTGCTAACTGAGCATCACACACACACACAGACACACCCTGCAAGAACCGCACAGCTTCTTTGTGCACAGGGCATCAGCCATGTGCCACATGAACTTTTCCTGACTCCTTGGAACTGCCAGCAGCCATTTCACTTGGCTTCTGGCTGTGACAAAAGCAGCACTGCTTGCCTGGCGTCAGATGGAAAATGTAATTTTACAAAAACTTGAAAGTCAAAATCTTTCAAAAGTCAAAATCTTCAATATGTGCCAGAGTGATTTTTGAAAGAAAAAATAACTCACATAGCATCTTCAAATTCCAAGAGTGCTAGCAAAATGTATATGTTCTTCTCTATAGTAAAATGGGTGCCTTCCTGTCATTTCCCACTCAGACTTCCTCCATTTCTCTGTTTATAGAAAGATGTACATTTCATACATCATGCATAGTCTCACTCTAATATATTAGCTAATGGAAATAATAAAAAAAATCCAAGACACAGGAGCTACAATTCTAGGACACCGAAATTCAGAGATAATCTAGTCTGAGGTTCATAACTTGGCATGTACAATACCTAGGAGCCTTTGGGTTGGGCAGAAGGATTGTGAGTCCTACCTCATATAAAACTGTATATTGAAAGATGTGAGGGGTGAGCATGATTAAGGTGAGTTGTACTCATAAATTGATGTTAAATTGAAAACCTTTTGTATGACTACTTGATTATATTTGTGGGGTGTGTGTGTGTGTGTGTGTGTGTGTGTGTGTGTGTGTGTGTGTGTTCTAGTCCTAGGGCTTGAACTCTGTGCCTAGCACTGTCCCTGCCCCTGGGCTCCTTTTTGCTCAATAGCACTCTACTTCTTGAGCCACAGTACCATTTCCAACCTTTTCTGATTAATTGGAGATAAGAGTCTCATGGACTTTACTTCGCTGGGCTAGCTTCAAACTTCAATCCTCAAATCTCAGTCTCTTGAGTAACTAGGATTATAGGCATAAACCACCAGCACCTGGCAATGTTGTTTGCTTGTTTGTTTTTAAAGAGAAAAAGTATGTGGGCATTCAGTTGTAGATGTTGTATTGTGTTGCTACTACACAAACTTTCCAATTGTAACCACTGAGGAAAGTTTGGAAATTCAATGATGCTTAGGAAAATAGATTTCTACTTTTTTGTGGTTGTTGTTGTCTGGGCCTGGGTGCTATCCCTCAGCTCTTCAGCTCAAGGCAAACGCTCTACCATTTGAGCCATAGCACCATTTCTGATTTTCTTTTTTTTTTTTTGGGGGGGGGGTCCAGTCGTGGGGCCTGAACTCTGGGCCTGGGCACTGTCCCTCAGCTCTTCAGCTCAAGGCTAGCACTCTACCACTTGAGCCACAGCACCACTTCTGGCTTTTTTTTTTTCTGCTTATGTGGTGCTGAGGAATCGAACCCAGGGCCTCATGCATGCAAGGCAAGCGCTCTACCACTGAGTCACCTTCCCAGCCCCCACTTCCGATTTTCTAGTGGTTTATTGGAGATAAGAGTCTCACAGACTTTCCTGCCCAGGCTGGCTTTGAACCATGATCCTCAGATCTCAACCTCCTGAGTAGCTAGGATTACAGGCATGAGCCACAGGTACCCAGCTCTACTTTCTTTTAATTTTAGAAGTGTAAGGGTTGTCGAAAGGAAACCACTATTTGGTTCAGGCCAAAGAGAGTTTATTAGGAGAACCAAACCACTGGCCTGCACCACCAAATGTATTTGTGCAGAGAACTAATGGTAGATAAAGATTATGTAGGGAAGATGAGGAAGGGGTGTGGCTGCAGATGATGTGGAAAATCTCAGAGGTGATTAAGTTTCAGATGGTTACTGGTTTGGGGCAGGTGATTTCGGGTAAGGCTACATGCTGTCTTTCACAAAAGGACGGGGCGGGGGCTGTTCTCCCAGGCAGACCTAAAGTGTTTCAGAAAAAAATGACCTTACCACTGGTTATTTCCTAGAGACATATTATTTTCTGAATAAATTCATTTACTGGATTATGCTATGTGCTAATAGCCAAAAGGTACACGCCTTAAGTTCAATTACGTACATTATTGATAAATACACCATCAGTTACAACATAAAATCCATAAGCATTCTCTCTCCACCCCAAAAAGAAACCCAATTGGATTTATGTTTAATACTTTCCCTAACGATAGGTTTACCTTTCTCTGTGGCTGTACCACAGTTATTGCACTCCACAGATATTGCACTCCACAGAAAGTATGTGGTTACTTCACAATGTTACTCTCGTTTACTCCCCTGATTTCTGCTATCTTATTTTTCCTCAGAAGAATAGACACATATGAAGTGTCTTACTTAGTTTTACAACAGAGAGGAGAACAAGTATAGGCAGTCAATCCCAAGGAATAAATATGTCAGTCAAATTAAAGCAACAGTGAGGGAAAAGGTAGCCCAACAAAGGCAACACAGATTAAGTCCTACAAATGGAAATCTCCTACAAATAAGGAGTCTCCTGACTTCTTATTAATTTTTATGGGTTTACAATGATCAAAGACCAGTGCATAGAGAAAAAAACATAATCAATTCGATTTCACTCTCATATAATCTTTTCAGTAATCTTTACATGCCCATAAAAAATAGCATTGCTGGGCTGGGAAGGTGGCTTAGTGGTAGAGTGCTTGCCTTGCAGGCATGAGGCCCTGTGTTTGATTCCTCAGCACCACATAAGCAGAAGAAAAAAAGCCGGAAGTGGTGCTGTGGCTCAAGTGGTAGAGTGCTAGCCTTGAGCTGAGGAGCTGAGGGACAGCATCCAGGCCCAGAGTTCAGGCCCCACGACGGGACCCAAAAAAATTTTTTTTTAAAAATAGCATTGCCAATCAGTACTCATCACTGTTCCCCACCACCCACCAAGACTTTTCAACTGCTCCTCAACAAAGGTCAAACTGAATATCTCCTTTCAGTCATGTAATCTGTGGTAAACTCTTTTTTGTTGAAAATGATCAAGCTTGTTTTTGTCACTATCACTAACAACTAAATCGATCCAAGGGATGGCTGATATCATGAGATCTCCTTCATCTGCTCTTGCTAGGTTCTGCGTGCCTACTCCTAGCCTCCATACTTTTCACTTGAGTTCTAAGTACAGCCATACCCATCTCCAGACAAAGACCACCCTTCTGGTACTGGAGCTGCTTCACCCCTCATGCTGAACCTAGACGTACCTGGGAGTTCTCAGCAGCCATTCCCAATACTTTGCCTCCCCAATACCTGACAGTCAGCTGTCAGCCTTTTGCCAACATCCTTTAGCTCTGAACAGTAACACTGCTGTCACATACTACAAAGCTCCTTAACCTTCACATCGCATCTCTTAGGAATCACAGACAGATTGTTGAAAAGACAGATAGAAAGAAAAAATAAAGAGAAAAATAGAGAGATGGAAAGACATCAAAGACATTTGTCTTTGTAGTCATCTTCTAAGACTAAATGTCATTCTAGGAACCCAACGAGATTCTAGTGAACAAGGCAATGTACTAAATCAAGTAATTCTGACTTGGTCCAAGAGGAATATAAAAATAAATAAATAAATAAATAAATAAATAATAGACTAGCTCTACAAAACATTCCAAAAGAAGCATATGGAACATTCTGGGAAATGACAATATCTTCAGCAATTTGAATGGTTTTGCATTTTGTTTTGCCTTTTTTTTTTTTTTCTTCCTGTCGGTCGTGGGGCTTGAACTCTGGGCCTGGGCGCTGTCCCTCAGCTCTTCAGCTCAAGGCGAGCACTCTACCACTTGAGCTACAGCGCCACTTCCGGTTTTCTGGTGGTTTATTGGAGATAGGAGTCTCATGGTCTTTCTTGCCCGGGCTGGCTTTGAACCGCGATCCTCAGATCTCAGCCTCCTGAGTAGCTAGGATTACAGGCGTGAGCCACCAGCGCCCGGCTTTTGTTTTGCTTTTTAAGTCTGGTTCATAATTACCTGCCACATCTTGTGTAATCAGTCATGATGTTAACCTGCAAACCAAACAGACATGCCATTTTTGAGGAAAAAAATTGATTTCACAGCATCTCATTAAAAGTCTTCTGGCACAATGAAATGTGGTAGCATAAGCCTGTAATTCTAGCTACTTGGGAGGTGGAAAGCAGTGGATCATGGCCTGAGGCCAACCTGATCATAAAAGTTGCAAAACTCCTTCTTGACCAACAGATGTGTAAGATGATTCATACTAAGCATTCCAAGCTACCAGTGAAGCACAATGGATGGGCAGAGTGGCACATGCCTTTCATCCCAGTGACAAAGGAAAGTATAAATAAGAGAACTGAATTCCATGCCAGCTGGGCATACATTGAGACTTGAAAATAACCTACATAAAAGGGCTGGCAGAGTAACTCAAGTGATTGACTGCCTGCTTCGCAATGCAAGACTCTGAGTTCAAAGTTCAGTAATTAAAAAAAAACAAACCACACACACATACACCTGCGCACACATACACACAGACACACATACATACACACACACAAAGTCTTCTATCACACGAAGAAGAAGAAGAAGAAGAAGAAGAAGAAGAAGAAGAAGAAGAAGAAGAAGAAGAAGAAGAAGAAGAAGAAGAAGAAGAAGAAGAAGAAGAAGAAGAAGAAGAAGAAGAAGAAAAGAAAAGAAAAGAAAAGACAAAACCTGAATTAATTTAGTCTTTACTACTTCTTGGCCAATAAGAGCCATGTGCTTTCGAATGAAGAAGGAAATTAAAAGTAGGGCCAAAATCAGAAGAGATAAGAGTGAAATAAAGACAAAAATTCTCTGAGAAAACAACATGCAGAGAATAAAGTAGATACTGGAGAGAAAGTGGCAGAAGTAAATAAGCCCAAGACCAACCCAGGAGTCCTGGGTTCAGATTCTGAAGTTCTAGTCTAGTAATGTTTTTTCAAGTCATTTAGCCTTCCTAGCCAGTTCTTCTCAACTGTGCAGTAGTCATTAAGGGTGTTGAAGACCAATTGAGATAAAGTATATAAGAATTCTTGAGAACTATAAGCACTAGGAAATGTAAGGGTTTTTTTTTTTTTTTCATTTTTTCAAATGAGTAAGATTTGAGGATTTGTGTTTGGTTATTCTAGGCCCACACCTAACAACCATAATCCCTCTCTGTTCTTCCCTTTCTCATGCCCTGCCCAGAAACATTGAAGCACTTATCCCCTACCTGTATATCTTTTTCTAAAGGTTCTTTGGGTTTTAGATGCAGAACTGAGAAAACAGGAAAAAGACAAAAAAGCAAGAAAGGGGAAAGCCTGAAGAGGAGGGAAAGGGAAAGCAGCAGAGAAAGAGAAGGAAAGAGAAGCAGCAATGACTGTTGAAGCTATACCAGAATTTCTAATTATCTGAAAAGAGAAGCACTGGAATAATTGCCAAGTGTGAGAGGGTGGATCAAAAAGAGCTGCCGTGGGCTGTTATGTTTAGATCCTGTCATACATTTCCAAAATTCAACTCAAGAAGAGAATTTCTTTTTAACTACTTTTGGCTTTGAAAATATGATTCTTGATCAAGATGTGGCTTCCAGACTGAGCCAGATGGCCCTTGGATTTATAAGGGTTATAAACTGTGACTAGCTAGACTGAGGAGTTTGAACTTATCAAGGTGTAAACATGGTTTCTTTTGTTCTTCTAGCAACTACCAGCAAATGTGCTTTGCCAAATCACTTCACTTCTCTGAATATTTGGGGGAACATCTTTAATGATACGTCAGCCAGATTTCATAATTTTTTCAGTCACTTCCAATTACAAATCAGTCCTATTTGAGCTCAAATAAGAGTCTTTACCTATGTTTAATTCAAAGCTTTCCCCCTGGCCCAGGGCAGCGACCTTGTGGTCATGTATAGATGATAATATATGTTCTTTCCTGTACATCATTCTTCCTAGGCTCTCCTATTCCTATAGGAAAAGGAAGAGAGAGTTATTTCTTTTTTCAACTGCTGTGGCAAATTGGCTGCCTTATTTGATGGCCCAAAGCATTGTTTCCTTATTTGAACCCCTTCCTATAGGTACTCTTCCTGGGTGAGGTAGCTTATCTATCTATATGCCTTTGTGAGGCAGTTAGAGGTCTCCACAAGTCTCACTACTGAAGGAGAATCCACCATCACCCTGCTTACCACCTCCTGCCAGGAAGTACCTTAAAAACAAAAAATGAACTTGTCTTCCACATTCTAGCAGTTGTTTTCCAATGCATTTGTTTCTTTGCTCCATAAGAAAGTAAGTTCCAAAAACCCAGGAGCTTCTAACCTCCTCTATCCCCAATACTTCCAATTCTGCAACTTAGAAGTATGATGATTCTTCAGTTTCACTGAGGAATTAGGAAGTCCAGAAAGCAATTGATCCTGCCCTGCTCACTTCCATACCCTCTCTCACCTGTGCTTTTCCCACTCAGAGAACACTGGCGAAATCAGCAGGTGCACAACCCAAGATAAAGGTGCTCCTCTCTTCTTGCTCTCAGGTTCTGAAAAAAGACTAGGTGAGTACTTGTCCATAAGGGAAGAAAGATGGGTCCTATGGTCCATTTGTGCTACTACAGCAAAATATAGGTCACTCATAGTTCTGTAGGCTGTGACTTCCAAGATTAAGGGTCTAGCAGCATTGGTTACTAGTGAGAGCTGTTATCTGCTTCCCAAGATGGCTCCTTGATACCACATCTTCCAGAAATAACTCTATATCCTCACATGGGCAAGAGTGACAAGCTAGTTCTAACTAGCCCTTTCACAAGGCAGTGACCCATTGCTGAGGCCACAGCTCTCATGACAATCACTTTCCAAAAGCTCCACCTTTTACTACCACCACAATGGGTATAAAGTTCCAACATAAATGTTCAAGCCACAGCCATCAGCTCTAAGAAATTATAATGGCTATCATAGACACTTAAGCAAGACTACCTGAGTTCCTAATCTAGTTTTCCCATTTACTAGCTGGGTGTGCTGGTCTATTGCTTAACACCACTAAATCCACTCTTCCATATTTCTACACTATACCACAAAAATGGGGCTAGTAGGCCGAAAACTATGGTTCAAACTCCCTTGCCAAGTAGCTTACCCTTTTCTTCTACCTACAGTTAAAAGAAAAGAAGAGGAAGAGATTTAGCTCTCTCCTTTCCAGCCCCAGTTTGCATCACTTGGAGACAGAGGGTATGTGTTGTTCTAACATCCTAACTCTTTTGGCACTAAAGGAAGAGTCTTATTACATCTCTGCCTGTGCTAGTCACAGCCATGATAGTGGCCCTACTCCACTCTAATGAGCTGAATACCCATTGGCTTCGGCCTTTTGACTGCTAGGGTATTAACCAAGGCTTCCTGCCTATATGGTTACCTGTGTCCTTCAAACCTTAGTGCACCAACCAGCTATGCCTCTCCCAGAGACCCAAGCACCAGATTCTCAAAACTCCCTTCCAAGAGTTAACCATTTGCCCTACAGGAGCTCCTCCTCCAAGCTTTTAGTAATACTTGTAATATTTACTAGCGGAAAATAATAGGCTTCTAGTAATAATTTCTCTTTCCTTTCTGGTAATTCCTGAGTCCTACCCCACCCACAAGAGATTCTTTCTTTGTTTTGGTTATGGCTTGGGAACCAAGATTTTTTAAGCACACTATTTATTATGCAGCCAAGATTAAAACCTATTTCAAGAAGGCATTTCACAAATAATGAGGAAAGTTTTATTCAGGTAACATCCACATCTTATCATACCAGCTTTGCAAAATGTTGACCGCAGCCAAGGTAGAAGCAGAGATGGCAGTACAATTAATCCTCTGAATCAGAAAGTAGCTTTAAAAAAATCCACATGTGCAGCACTAACTCTGAGAGTAAACTGGACACAGAGAAGCAAAAGACATGACCCCCAATTCTCTTGCCACATTAGTATACAGGTGATTCTGATGGAGGTAGTGTTCAGTCATACATGGGGGGAAATGGTGTAAGGTTGATTCCTCTCCAATTCTCCTTGACTAGGGCAAATGAAAGACAAAGATACTAGGCAAGGTGTAGATGGGGGTCATATTTCTTTAAAGGCTCTCCTGGTCCATGGATACATCATTAGCAGGAACAATGGCAGTAGCCCAGAGCATAACATCACACTGTCCTCTGGTGCATCCCAACAGCAGCACCAACTGCACTCTGATCCAGGTTCCCACTGTATTATTACATTCTGTCCCCCAGCAACCGCACCTCATCTAACTCCTCCCTCCAGTGGCAGCTCACTGTCCAGCTCTAATATCACCCCATTGTTTCAGTGCTTGTTTATACTTTCTCTAGACAAAAGTGGCAACTGGCCAAGAATGGCCACATAAGGCTGTGCATGTGTGTTCAGTCTCAAGGCTACCTGCAGGGTTCCCTAATGCAGTACAGGCCTACTGACCACATGTTATATGGATATGCTGAATCCAAATCTTTGGGAAGTGCAAACCCAAATTCTTCCAGAAGCTATGGTGAGAAAAACCTGACTTACTCCATTTATACCACCTATAGCTTCAGGAGTTATTCCATCCTGGTGTTTTTTGTTAGGTTGGGTTTTTAGTTTTTAGGTTTTGTTTTTTGGTTGTTTTTTTCTTTTTTTCATCAGTGCCCTATTTCTGGAGCCCAAGTAGTCTGTCCCCACTTTGCCTAAGCTCCTGGGTCCTTTGGCACGAACTATTTTACTAGCTTCCATATCAAACTGCTCCTTCAAGAATTACTCATGAATATTGTACTACCTTAGCCATAATGTCTACCCTATCCAGTGTCTACCCTACCCTTCCCACTGCTGACCTTGGATTCAGCCAAGCTCCCTTCAAATAGAACACAGCTTATGCTCAGTCGGCATGGACCAAATCTTACCTCTGAAGTCCAAAGCAAATCTCATTTATGACGTGGGAGCTAAAGACATCTGAACTGTCCTTCCTAGAAGCATGGTTAGTCTGTACCTTGCAGCCTGTAGGAACATAGTGACAATTACTAGTGATTACAATCACCAAAACCCACAACCAAAACCCACAACCTTAAGCTGATCAATTGAGGGCTCTGAGCTAAGCAAATGAAGGCAGGGAAGCACATTCAATCACAGAAATGGAAGAGTTGTTTGTTCTCCTTGAGGGAAAAGAAAACAGTTTCTACATAACATTCTCCAAGAATGACAGTTTGTGCTTCCCAAAATTTTGCCTAAGTCTTACCTCTCTTACTTTGTAAGAGAGGTTGTACTGTGATTTTTTTCATTCCCACTTTGTAGTCGGGGAAAATGAGCCCTAAAAGACACAGAGCATTCATTTAGGTCCATACAGCATTACATCAGGAATAAGGAGCCCTGAGGTTGTGCATATATTATCCTTTCCCTCCCCCAGCTCAAACTACTTCCTCTCTACCCACACTAACTCCCTATTGTTCCTCTGGTATGCCTGTCATCTACCTCAGAGCTAGTCTCTGTGTTTGAGATTATATCCCTCCAGCTGTCTACTGGCTGGCTTCATCCCCATCTTTTTCTTCTTTCTTTCCTTACTTCCACCATTCCCTTCTGCCATTTCCTTCCTTCTTTCTCCTTTCCTTCCTCTCTCCCTCCTTCTGCCTCCCCTCCTTCCCTGTCCTCCCTTCCTTTCTTTTTCCCATCTTTCCTTCCTCTTTAGTCAAATGTTCCTTTATGTGTAAAGCATTCCATGACTGATCTCCACCACCAATCTCTGTGCCTTTTCTGTTTTTCTCCATTGCACCCAGTCACCATTGCCATTTAGATTCTATGTTTGTCTTCCCCACAATGACATGCAAATTCTATGAGTACATATTAGTATCTATTTTGTTTACTGCACAGAGTAGGCAATCAATGAACATGCACTCAATGAATCAATTTTATCATCTAGGACCCCAGCATTCCTGAAAGATAAATGCAATTTATTCCATTTTAGAGATGAGGAAACTGAAACAAAGAAAGTTTAAGTCAACCATTCTACATCTCAAGCTGCCAGACTTAGCAGGGGAAAATGTAAGAGGCTCCGTTAAAATGTGAATATCAGAAAAAAAAATGAGTTAAAATATTAAGTATAACAGATGCAGTATTTGAGACATAATTTACTAAAATTTCTTTCATCATTTATCTGGTATTTACGTTTAACAGAATAGTCCTATATTTTCAGGCAAGAGATAGATCTGAGGCTGTAACTGGGGTTTCTATGACCCTAAAGCCCTGCTACACTCTCATATACTAAACAAAGAAGTCACCGAAAACAGCTTCTTCTGGGCTTACTAAGGCCATTATTGAGAAGGGTTTAATTCAGATCACCAGGGGTCAAGGAGAGGACAGAGTGAGAGAAGTAGATGTGCCTACAACAGGGTGAGAGGCAGGCTCCTCGGAATTTGGGTCTGTGTTCTCACTGTATCGATGCCCAAATGCTGAAGGTGACACCTGCCACAGTGTTTTGCAAAATCCACAGGGAGAATCCACATTTTCTCCCAGGGAGAAACTGATGCCTGGGCTATCTCCAGCCCATTTCTTACATCAATTGTATGCAGTATTTACACACATGCACACACACACACACATATGAACTTGTAGAACAAAATAGATAAATATACACACTATATATGTATATATAGGCACGTGTGTGTGTGTGTGTGTGTGTGTGTGTGTGTGTGTGTGATCAATGAAGAAATCAATATGACAGACCATACCAGAAATTTTGGACATAATCTCTGATACAGTGACACCAACTCATCAGAGTAACAAAAGCCTCCTTCTTCCTCCTGTACTGTCAGTTTCGAAGCTTTCATAAGCATTAAATCAACTTAAGAATCTAGAGCCTCTCAATAGAATTATAGTCCTCTAATTCAGTTGCGAGTTACTTATTCTGTATTAATAATCCCATTCTATGACCAGCCATTGGATATAAAGGAGTTGATCTCATAAAATTTTTAAAGTAAACCTGTTTCATTCCCAGGAGAGCCTAGTGTGACAGAACATATTATAGAAGATTGACAAGAAAATATTTGGGTAGCCAGGACATTCTCTGGAGCAGCTTAAGATATTTAAATGATTTATTTGGAGTGAAGTGATACTTCTAAGAAAAGAATAGCTGCCATGAAGAAACTTTTGCTATGAATAAGATATCCCTCAAGCAATCATGTAAGGAAACTAACCAAATCTAATGGTGTTTAGCTTCATCATCCCTCATTTAGATTTTCATTAGTGAATATTTTTCCTCACCATTAGCAGATAGCATCATTTCGTAAGAATGAAGCTGGAGACATTCATATCCCAGAAAGAGAAGAGTTTGCATTTTGTGATTTGTTCTAAGGAACTTCAGGGTCCCAGAGAATTGCTAGGCCTTTCCTATGTGGAGTTGCTGCAGCCAGTGTATTTAATAAACCACGAAGCTCTGCACAGACCCTACTGAGCTAGGATTGATGCAAAGAAGACCTTGAGAAGTCATTCTAAAAAGGAAGCACAGGGTAAGGGACCCGTAAGGCACCTCCTGTAGAATTAATCACATCTTGCTCTTTTTATGAGCCTAAGAATTAGTTCCACAGATGCTACTTTACGGTGAAGACATTTGAGTTATTCCTCAAGGTAAATTACAAGTTCAGAACCTCTCATGAACTATGGTTTATTAATGCTTAGAACATTCTGGTTTTATATAGAAGATTTAATAGTTCTCATTGTCTTTACCTCAAGTTCTAAAAATGTGTACACACAGACCACATGATTACATGTAAAAACTTAAACTTCCTCATCTAAACCCTGATTACATTGGTCAGAATGAGTATTCATAGATAGGCATATAACTAGGACCAATCCTTGGGATAATTCTACTGAAACTAGAAAAGGAGGTATTTTACCTGCTAAGTCTCAGAACCAGAAATAAATGAATGCAATATTAATGGTAATCATAATGTGTTGCCCATGTAAAGTGGGAGGAGACAGAGAGAGAGAGAGAGAGAGAGAGAGAGAGAGAGAGAGAGAGAGAGAGAGAGAGAGAGAGAGAGAGAGAGAGAGAGAAAGAGGAGAAAGATAGAGAGACTCTGTCCCCTGGTCTAGTCTCCAAAACTGCCAGTTGCTCCTTAATCTCTTGCTTTAGATCCTCTTAGCCAATCCAGCATCCTCACAAAAAAAAAGCCTTTCCTTTTTTTAACTTAACTTCTTTATGTTGACTCTTTCTCTCTTGCAACCTTAACAATCTAGACACATGCATAGGAAGAAAATATTTTTACCAACTTACAAGAAAACTTAAGGCACCAAACGTTCTGGGGCTTTGCCTTAACTGAAGATAGCATTGGGCTTTGGCAGAGCTGCTCTTTACCTGAAAATGAATACTTGGAACATATATCTCCTATAGTAACAAATTTCAGAGACTTTTATAGTTCACTGCAAGAAATGCATCTTATACTGCAACCCAGTACATAGGTGTATATGAAGCCGAAATTCACATAATACTTGCCCTTATTAAATATGGTGAAATCTCTTATTCTTTATTCTAATTCATTCTTTTAAATGCTGTTTGTGAACCACTAAATTCATTTCATCCTCTCAAACTGATTTCACAACCCACTAGTGAGTTCAAAATTGTAACTGTTTTTCAAAAACATTATACTATAGCCCTTTTTACAATATATTGCTAATTAAATAATCTTTCTCACTATAAATTCCCTTAGGTGAAACTGTAGAGTATGTAGATTTACTTCTGTATCCACTTTGACTGATGCATATATAAATTCCAAGTCATTCTTACCAGGACTGATTAGGAAAAAAAAAAGAATTGAGGGAGAGAAGAAAGAGGGAAAGTAGAACAAATCTTACTCTTAGGCAAGATGGAGTCATCAATGAGATACATGGAATGAGTCTCTGTAACATGAGCCTGTTCACCTCTTGTGTCTATTACTTTTCATTACAAAGACTAAGGTTAACTTAGATATTATATTAAAATTCAGATATTCAGATAAAACATCTGAGTATTAAGTTCAAAATATTTCACAAGTTTAACATGTCCAAATCTTCTCTCTAATCTTCTAAACTCCCTATGGCATCATTACCAGAATATTTGGGTCAATGGATCATTCCCCAAACCAAGGTCTGACTTCAAAATACATCCTACAATCCCAGTAGCACCTCACTGGGAGCATCCAAATTATACATCATCACTTTGTATTGACTTCTACAACAGCCTTCCACTGGTGTCCCAAATCCACTGGTGCCCAAATCCCTTGGTACCCTTATAATCTCAATTCTATAACAGCTATCAGCATTATCTTTTGACTATCTAAACTGTTCCATTGCAAGACACACAGAGACACAGACACACACACACACACACACACACACACAAAACATACATTCACACTTGTGTCAGTGGCCTGTGCCTATAACCCTAACCTCTCTGAAGGCTAAAATCTGATCATCAAAGTTCAAAGCCAGCCTGAGCAGACAAATCCAAGAAAACCTTATCTCCAATTAAGCAAGAAAAAGCTGGAACTGGAGGCAGGCTCAAAGAGTAGAGCAACAAACCATTGTCAAAAAAACCAATTAAGAGTATGAGGCTCTGCCAAGCCCAAAGAAACATAGGTCCCATGGTCTTCCTTATTTGCAATATCTAGTATATGTATGAGTCAAGCAGAAAAGGTCAGATAAGGTAATGTTAGGAAAATGAACCCTAAGATATGTATTCAAATGTTTTTTTTCTTTCATGCATTTGTTTCTAACGCATTTATAAGATTATTTCTTTGTTGCTTTGTATGTCCCTCCCCCACAGTATAACCCCTGCTTTCACTGTATTTGATGTCGGTATAATTTGTGGAGGGGAAGGGGAAAAATAAGTCGTTTAAATAGTGATACAGGTAGACCCGTTGCAACAATGAGAAGTACAAGTTGTCATGTCGAAAACGAACTTTACAACTTTGGTGGGGGGGGGGGGGAAGGACTGGTTGGGGGAGGGTAGAGGAAGGCTGGGAAAGGATGGGAAGGGGAAACAAAGGAGGAGGCTACAATGCTTGATAAGAAATGTACTCATTATCTTGCCCATCGAATTGTAACCCCTCTGTACAGTATTTTCACAATAAAAAAAGAGTATGAGGCTCTGAGTTCAAGCCATAGTACCAGTACACACACACACACACACACACACACACACACACACACACACACACACACACACGCCTTATATATATGGGGTATTGTGGAAGGGTAGAGGTGGAGGGTTAAGGATGGAGGTTTATATATGTGTATATATATGCACACACACATAAAACCATGTTACCATAACTCCCACTTATGACTAAACTTACCTTCTTCAGTTTGTGTCTTCACATTCCAATCATCCTGCTATCTCTTGAATGCCACTGCAGTCATTCATACCTCAGGACTTTTTTCGCATTTAATTTTTTAATTTTTTAATTTTAATGGTAAAGATGCTGTATAGAGGGGTTACAGTTACATGAATAAAGTAATGAGTATATTTCTTGTCAAACATTGTTACCCACTCCTTTGTTTTTCTTCACTAACCCTTCCCTCCCCCAATCCTTCCCACCCCCAAGTTGTAAAATTCATTTGTAGCATAGTGTCTTGTGAGTATCATTGTTGTGATGGGTCATCCTTTGTCCTTCTTTCAGCATTTTGTTATTCCCCTTCCCTTCACTAAATCAGATAAATGTATATTCAAGACACAGGGTATCTGAATCAAAGACAGAGATTGCCAGGGATAAACTAATGAAAAAGAAAAATGAAGCCAGGGACCAGTGGCTCACTCCTGTAATCCTAGCTACACAAGAGGCTGAGATTTGAGGCTCTCCATTCAAAGCCAGCCCGGAAAAGAAAATCCGTGACTCTTATCTCCAATAAACCACTAGAAAACCGGAAGTGATGCTGTAGCTCAAGTGGTAAAGTGCTCGCCTTGAGCTGAAGAGCACAGGGACAGTGCCCAAGCCCAGAGTTCAAACCCCACAACCGACCAAAAAAGATGAAATAAAGTAAGAAGAAAGAACTAGATACAGTACATTGGTGACAACAAGGTCAACAACCAAAAACAACAAAAAAAAATACTTATTTCCATGTCTTGGAATTCATTTCAATTAGGATTATTGTGTGTAGTCATATATACATAGCTATTGAGTTATTATGATTCTCTGCCAGGACTATCCTAGGCATATACTAATTCTTACAAATGAGGGAAACCATACAGCCTATATTTCTTTGGGTCTGTCTTACTTCGCTTAATATTTTTTCCAAGTTTTTCCATTTCCTTATGAAAGGAGCGATGCCATTCTCTCTGGTAGATGCATAAAATTTCATTCTATATATATACTACATTTTCTTGATCCATTCATCTATTGAACGCATCTGGGTTGGTTCCATATCTTAGGTATGGTAAATAATGCTGCAATGAACATATTTGTGCTGGTAGTTTTAGTATGGCCTTGCTTGTGATCATTTGGATAAATGCCTAGGAGTGGGATTGCTAGATTATAATGGAGTTCTATGTTTAGCCTTTTGAGGAACCTCTATACTGTTTTCCAGAATGGTTGAACTAGCTTACATTCCCACCAACAGTGTAGTAGCATTCCCTTTTGGCTACATCCCTGCCAGCATCTATTATTATTATTATTATTAGTTATTATATCACCCTATACCAGAATCAACTCCAAATGGATCAAAGACCTCAAGACACTGAAAATTTTACAGGAAGAGATAGGGAATATACTACGGCTCCTTGGCACAGGTTGAAACTTCCTAAATAAAGATCCAGAAACACAACAAATCAAAGAAAGACTGGATAAATAAGATTGCATTAAACAGCAGGGCTTCTGCATGGCAAAGGACATAGCACGATAAATAGAAAGCCCACCGATTAGGAGAAGATCTTCACTATCTATACAACAGACAAGGATCTCATATCAAAAATATACCTAGAGCTAAAAAATTTAAACTCCCCAATAACAAATCCCCAAAGAAACAACTACCCCATTAATAAGTTGGCTAAAGAATTAAAAGAGACTTCTCTGGAGAGGAAATAAGCATGGCCAATAGGAAAAAATGTTCACCATTGCTAGCTATAAGAGAAATGCAAATCAATACCTCAGGAGTTTTATACTTCCCATTGCTTTCTTTTCAATTCCCACAGATCTCTGCTCACATTTCAGATTCTCACTGACACCCTCCTGAGCGTGTAACCTAAAGTAGCTCTTTCCACCAGACTCTCTTTCTCCTTCCCTTTTTCTTTTCTATCACTGTACTTACTCTATTCACAAGTATATGTTTGTTTTACTTATTATCTATCTCCTGCAATATAAGACAACTTCTGAGAATGTAGGTAATGGTAACTATGATGCCCTGAAGAGAGCATCAAATTTGCTGTTGATAGAGCCAAGCCAAATGTATTGTTTATTGCAGCAAAGGGGTCTAATGCCTTCATAAAGTCTCAGTAGCATCTCTGGAGAGGGAAGGGAGAAAATGTTAAGACCTGGGGGAACCGCTGAAGACAGGCATTTTAATTCCTAATTGGAACTAAGTAAAACTTGTGATCAAATCACTTAAGATTAATACTCATGCCTGTAATCCTAGCTACTGAGGAGGCTGAGATATGAATATAGTGGTAAAAAGCCATTCTAGGCAGAAAAATCCAGGAGACTCATTTCCAATTGACCACCAGAAAAGCTAGAAATGGAGCTGTGGAACAAGTGGCAGAGTGCTGGCCTTGAACAAAAAAGCTCAGGGACAGCACCCAGGCTCTGAGTTCAAACTGCAGTACTGGCTCAAAAAAAAAAAAAAAGATTAAACACAGTAGATGAAAGTTTAGAAGGAAGCCTTAAAGATAAAGATAATTATTTCATAATCTTGTCATATATTGTTCTGCAAAAGTCTGTCACTACTCTAATGAGTTATGCTTTATCAGTTTAATTTTCAGGGGAAAAATTGTTTTGGATTTTCCCAAAACAATATATTTATTTGCAATAAATGTATCTTTCTGGACAAAATACACAGCAGTCAAATAAATTCAGTCTCAGCTCTTAATCCTATCAAGAAGTGGGAGCTAGGTACCAGAGACTCACACTGAAATCCTAGCTATTCAGGGAGCTTAGATCTGAGGACTGTGATTTGGAACCAGCCCTGGCAGGGAAGCCTGTAAGACTCTTATCTCCAATAAAACTACTCAAAAAAAGCAGGAATTGGTGCTGTGGCTCAAGTGGTAGAGCTCTCACCTTGAATAAAAGAAGCTCAGGGGCAGTTCCCAAGCCCAGAGTTCAAGCCCCAGGACTGGCACAATAGAAGAAGGAGGGGGGGGGAGAGGAGGAGGGGAAGGAGGAGGAGGAGGGGGACGAGAAGGAGGAGGGGGAGGATGGGTGGGACGGGGAGGACGGAGAGGAGGAGGAATATATAGAGTTTCCAGTCTCACATGATCTTATTTGCCTGAACTAATGGCATCAAGTACTTAGAATCATGCCTGACACATAGTAGGCACTCAATAAGTATTTATTGGCAGTTTTCTGTGGGTTTTGTTGCTAATAATTTAGTAAACACTTCCTGTGGAGTACACAATAAATGCTTGTTGAATTATTTAATTAACCATTATCATCAAAAGGACAGACAACAGTTACATTTAACATGAAAAATAGTTCAATGATCCTACCCTGTTATCTTCTTCTGAGTCTGACATGGAGTCATTATGGATTGAGGATGTCAGAGAAATTCTCAGGCACAGCAAGCCGTGTAGATTAACTGAGAAATCCTCAATACTTTCCCCACATCAAGCATCCTTGTGCTATGTATGATACTGAAATTCATGATGGAATTAAAAGTTAAAAATGTAAGAAGGAGGCCAGGTGCAGGTGGCTCACACCTGTAATCCTAGCTACTCAGAAGGCTGAGATCTGAGGATCACAGTTCAAAGCCAGCCAGAGCAGGAAAGTCCAAGAGACTTTTATGTCCAATACATCACTAGAAAACTGGAAATGGTGCTGTGGCTCAAGTGGTAGAGTGCTAACCTTGAGCTGAAGAGCTCAGGGACATAGCCCAGGCCCAGAATTCAGGCCCCACAATTGACAAAAAAAAAAAGTAAGAGGGTAAAATAGCTGAACTCTGAAATGGAAAAATCACACACAGGATGACTGAGCCCTTTAGTGCATCTGCCACTAAGCAAACCACTTTCACATATCTCATTAAAACTACAAGGAGAAGAATCTGAAAATTTTCTATTAAGCAAGAATAGTGAATGAAAATTGATTTTGCACTAATAATAATGTAAGATGTGTAACATGTTATACATAATGTCAAAGTATAATTTTTATAGTTAGACATAGCTCTCATAAAATATAAAGCAAAACTCTGTCAAAGATTTATTAATTCATCATTGAGGGAGGCAGTAAGAAAAACATAGTTCAAAGAGCATTTTGAGGAATGGAGTACTTATAGGCATTTAAAGAGAAATGTTACAAATTATATTGCTAGGTTAGATACAAAACTGATTAATGTTCTACACAGCAATAAAAACCATAACCTTTGGAATTATCTTTGCTATTGGACAGAAATTATTTGCATTTCTCTTACATAACACTTACAAGCTAATGTGCTAACTTCACCAAACTTCAGCTTTTAATTAATAACAAATAGCAAAGTCAAGCAAAGGCACATTTTGCAAGATAATTAATTATCCTTATGTGACCTCATCAGACAATGTTTCACAAATCATTAAAAGTACATACCAGTATTTCCAAAATTGTAAATTCGTCTTAACAATTTTCTCTTTAAATATGTGTTATTTCTTGCATTTCCTCAAGTATGATTTACAGTGCAAGTACAGTGCAAGATTTGCAAGTATGTTGCCTTCATAAAGTCTATATATCTTCAACCATAAATCCTAATTGAGAAGAAACATTTTTGTTACTGTTGATATTTTTGCTTGGTTTTGGCTTGGGCATTTCATTTGTTTTGTTTTGTTTTGTTTTGTTATTTTTCATTTTAAGTTTTGGTTTGCAGAAATGTCACCCCATGATTAAATGAATCATGTGATTCTATGCTTGTTTCCTTTCTCAGAGACAACAAGTTCCTCAAGGCTAGTTCCTAAATTTTAAGATTTGTTTTTCAGCTGCAATTTTGTACTAGTTAGAGATACCTGCTACCTTGTAGGAAACTAATAATAATACCTAGATGTAAGAGTAATTATAATTAAAGCAAGGGGAAGTATTATCCTTGATCTGGAAAGCATTCACTAATGATAGAACACCTAAGACTAGACCATGAAGCAGTCACACAACCAAGCTTAGGCTGCAGAAAGGCACCATTAATATTGTTCAAAAAGGATATGTACTGCCTGGCGCTGGTGGCTCACGCCTATAATCCTAGCTACACAGGAGGCTGAGATCTGAGGATCGCCATTCAAAGCCAGCCGGGGCAGGAAAGTCCATGAGACTCTTATCTCCAATAAACCACTAGAAAACGGGAAGTGGTGCTGTGGCTCAAGCAGTGGAGTGCTCACCTTGAGCTGAAGAGTGCAGGGACAGCGCCCACACCCAGAGTTCAAGCTCCACGACTGGCCAAAAAGAAATGTACTGCCAGGCACTGGCGGCTCGTGCCTATAATCCTAGCTACACAGGAGGCTGAGATCTGAGGATCGCGGTTCAAAGCCAGACCAGGCAGGAGATTCCCCATGAGTCTCTTATCTCCAACTAACCACCAGAAAACCGGAAGTGGTGCTGTGGCTCAACTGGTAGAATGCTAGCCTTGAACTGAAGAGCTCAGGGACAGCGCCCTGGGACAGCCCCAGAACCGACCAAAAAAAAAAAAAAAATGTAGTCATTACCTAATTTAAGTAAAACTGTAACCCTTCTGTATGTCATCTTTATAATAACAATAAAACAATTTTTAAACCCGAAAAAATTAAATCATTAGCCTTCATTACAAAAAAATGACAGCATTATTTTGGAACAAATATAAATCATCACATATGAAACAGGTTCTGAGGAAAGACAAAGATTATTCCAATCAGCCTTTCACACAAAAGTTATTCTCTCCTAAAAACAACTAAGGGCTCTGAAATGCTATCTACCAACCTAGGAAAAAATTGAAAATAGAGGAATCCTGACAACTGATTTTTCAGGAGTTTGGTTTCTGCCCAAGAACGATAAAAAAAAGAGATTTTTTTTTATTGTAAAGGTGATGTACAGAGGGGTTACAGTTACATAAGTAAGGTAATGAGCATGTTTCTTTTTGAACAGGATTACCCTTTCCCTTGTTTTTTCCCAGTTCTCCACATTGAAAGGCTGAAGAAGCTGGAGTCCTCTGTCTACACGTGATGGCAGCAACAAGAGACACCCTTGCTCATAAATGGAACTTGAATGTGCTATCTAGCTTTCTCCTGTTGCACTCAGACCCAAATTGAGGGCTCACATTGGGGGTGGGTCTTTCCCTCTCAGTTATTGTCCCCTATGTCAATTGTCCTGGAAATGCCCTCACAAACAAACCCAGAAGTGTGCTTTACGAATCTTTTAGGTTTCTATCCCAGAAATTTAGCCCTGAGCACCATGGTAGCCAATGCCAAAGAGAAATTTTTACAATGTGGCTAAATGCTATTTAATAATATTTTTTTAAAAATAGAAGGAAGAAAAATTCACTAGTGATGAGTTATGTGAAAAATTTATTTTTAGATTTATACTAAACATGATAATGAAAGCCTTTCAGATACGTGTTACCAAAAATGAACTTACGTATAGAAATATAAAGCTAAGGTCGTACCATTAAACAATACTATTTCCAAACATACAGAATATAAATAGTCCATCTGCATTGCTTAGAGTATCTACAGAAGTGAACTTCATAAATCTTCTGGTTTACTCATATGAGACATCAGTTATTAGAAACACACGAAGCAAAGTGGCCAGAAAATGTTTGTATGTCACCAACCATTTTCTCTTTTCTGTGTCCAACATGGTCATAACTAATTTTCAAACAGAACTAATAAGTATTAAACAAAGCTTTGTAATAGAGTGTGGCCCGAGAGTCATGACATAGCAAAGGTGGCCTGGAGAAAACACTTCTCTTCCAATACAGATTGAAGGAATGTCATCAACTCTCTGCCTATGATAGCCTACCTTCTCTTTGGATTCCAACTTACTACAGTCATACAAGGAAACTTTGATGCATGCTTGTAGTAATGGGTGAAAGTTAACTGTTTGTGCATAACCTGCATATTGTTCATTCTTCAAATAAAGTTTAACTGGTCTCAACAAACCCTTTGCTGTTCTTTAGTAAAGATCTAGCTCTTTGATTGCATCTGAGAGTCGAATAGATGCTCCTAGAATATTCCGTCATTGTTATTGGTGGAATGGGGATGGGGGAAGTGAAGACTTAAGCATGGGAGTCCTCAAGCAGACAACTGTGGTCACACCAATGTCGAGGTGATGCCCTAGGCGGCCCATTGAATGTAGTGGTTTACTGGAAGATTGGACAGCAAGCAGAGAAGTCCATTGAGTTTTCTCTGGCTAATCCACCGTGTACATGCACACAGTGGGGCATCTAAAATGTCACTTTACTCAAAAGTCTGCCACATGGAAGATATTAAGAATGTATACATCAAATTTGTTCAACCACTTTGGAAAGCAGTATGGAGGTTCCTCCATACTGTGACCAGCAATCCCACTTTTAGGCATTTACCCAAATGATCACAAACAAGGCCATATTAAAGGTACCAGCACAACTATGTTTATTGCAGCACTAGTCACCATAGCTAAGATATGGAACCAATCTAGATGCCACTCAGTAGATGAATGGATCAAGAAAATGTGGTATATATATATATATATATATATATATATATATATATATATATATACACACACACACACACATATATATATACCACAAATGTGGTATACACACACACACACACACACACACACACACACACACACACACACACAAAATGGAATTCTATGCCGCCATCAGAAAGAATGACACCATCCCATATGTTAGGAAATGGAAATATTTGGAAAAAATCCTATTAAGTGAAGTAAGCCAGACCCAAAGAAACACAGGTCCCATGGTTTCCCTTATCTGCAATAACTAGTGTATGTCTTGGTCAAGCAGAAAAGCTCAAAAGCTATGTACATATGACCATATAGGCTGATGCTAAGTGAAATGAACCCCAAGATAGGGACACAAGAGATTTTATCTTTCTTGTTGTTCTTTTTAATGTACTTATAGTGTACTATGTGATTTTTCTATTTCTTTGAATGTTTTTCCCCCATGATACAACCCCTGTTGTTACTGTATTTGAGTCTGGTATCCTGCATCTTGTATATATATTTTTCTAATTTGGGGAGGGGAAGGGAAATAACAAAATGCTGAAATAAGGATACAGGTGACCCATTGTAACAACAAGATGTACAAGACACTATGTTGAAAACAAACTTTACAACTTTGCAGGGTGAGGGGAGGAGTTGGGGAAGTGGAGAGGAAAGGGATGGTAGGGGGGAAACAAAGGAGGGGGTAACAATGCTCAATAGGAAATGGACTCATTACCTTGCTTATGTAACTGTATCCCCTCTGTACAGTATCTTTACAATAAAAATAAATATATTTAAAATTTAAAAAACAAATAAAGAGATTATTCTTTTCCCCCCACAAAGATTGGTTTAATATTCATTTGAAATAGCAAAGATAGTTGTTCCTATTTTGCTATGCTTAAACAAAATAATGAAATATATATAAAGTTTAAATGAGGATTAAATTTGTATATTTAATAAATTGATGTGAACTCAAAATAAAAAAGAATGTAACATCAAGAGAGTTAGAAGCTCATAGGGCAGTGAGGAGGATATCCCCCAGGGACCACCCACTAGTATTGCTTAGAACATCCTGAGGACCTCTGCACTGAAAGTAGAGTCAGAACCCTTTGATACTGTAATTCATGATTTTTGATAAACACCCTCTCTGCCTGCCCTATCTTTCTCTCAAACATTCTGGAAGGCCAGGAAGTAAAGGTCTTCCTAGACATGTATCCACATGACAATCACATCAATAGAAAAATGCTGTTCACCTGCAGAGTGATTTGTCCTATCATTTATTACTACTTTTTGATTCTCATGGTAATGCACTTCATGATCCAAGGATAGTAATCTACAGCAGTGCTTCCAAAACTGTCCCTGATGACTGACCTTTCTGTTTCCAATCTATTATAAACCAATACTTTTACAAATAGCTTTGGAAATAACCTGTTTTATTTTCAAAATAATTCCATAATTTTACATTAGAAATACAAATTTTTATTATTATGTTCAACAGACAAAAATGTGGCCAGTTTTTTTTCATATCAGAATTTCTGACATCAATTTCTGGCATATCAAGATCTTTTGCTGGTAGGATGTTTTCAGTAGAACTGGTCTCAAAAGTGTACTGGAAATGCCTTTTCTCTTTCTCTCTTGGTATTGTGCTTGAGAACAAGTGATAAATATAGAGGAAGCACATGTCTCTGTGTGTGTCTGTCTGTGTGTGTGTGTGTGTGTGTGTGTGTGTGTGTGTGTGTGTGTGTGTGTGTGTTTGTGTATGCTTATATTATTTTCAAGAAAGGTCAGTCCTTGCGATATGGGCAGTTAGCCTTTAAGGATATATTATGTTAATTCCAATCACTGTACTATTAATCATCACAGAGAGAGTTAACTTATTTAGAAGTATTCAAGCAATTTCCTACTGTCTGAAATTACTTTCTCTTCTTCCTAGTTTATATTCCTAGGCTAGTTTATATTCCTGGGTTAGTTTATACTCCTAAATTCTGGATGATGGAATATGGCTAGCCAATATGTATGTCTCACCTCTAAACCTGCCCCCTAAACACCTCCCACATGAGCTCATGCATGCTTTCTCTCTTTCTTCAGCAAACTTCTAGCCAGGTGTGGAAGATGGAGGAAGGAAATGGAAGATCCAGAATTCTGGAACCAGTAGTTGGTGTTGCTGCTCCCCGCACATGAGCATTTATTCTACACATCAAGGAGAACCGAAATATGATATCGTAGCATATTGTTGAAATCTAGAGGGTTTTTTAGCAGCTAAAAGTTATCATATCTAATATGCCTCTACAATCAAAAGTATTAGTTATTGATTCCTATCATTGTACAAATTTAGTCAGTGACTTGGAGCTTCTTTATAAATCAGTGTCTATTCTCACTCAAAAATTAGATATTGAGCAGCACTTGCTAACTCTCTAATGCCTAACTTCTTCTCTCCTTTCCCATATACCACAGCAGAGAGGCAGTTTCAGGCTATGTGGATTTGGACTTAAAGAAGATGGTTTTCTTGTCCATCATCAATTCAGATGCATGCATGCCTAAGGACTTTAGTCAGGAAAGGTACCATTTCCAATGACTAGTCCATGTAAAATTTAGACATAGATTCTTTTTCATTTTAATGCCACACAGTATAACCCATCCTCTTGTTTCTCAAGCGGCTTTCACTATAAACAACAGGATTGCTCTTTAAGGCTTTTTAAAATGTGGCTTATTTCTCTTTCTTGTGTCACAGCAATCACAGAAGGAGCAAAGAGCAAAACTTTTTATATCTGAATATCTTCTTATAACATAGACGGAAGGGAACTGTGCACTTTTCTCAAAATCCAGCCTACACAGAGGCCTACTCTGCCTCTGACATGTTTCACCATGCATTTGCTTTTAGTTGGGTATTTTGCAGTCCTTGCAGAAAGTTTAACCATTTTCCATGAACCTTCTCACACAGCCAAGGCAACTCCCTGGTGCCAGATCAGATTTGTTTACTTGAAATGGAACATTGAGATTTGCAAATCTATCTTGATTTGATTTCTTTGTGAGTAAAAAATTAAGCTGAGATGAATATAGCCCAGTATATTTTATTCTTTCCTGCTCCTCACAACCAACCTGTGGTCCTATTTCTCCAAGGAAAGATCCTTTATTATCCCATTGTCCCACCCATACAACTCCCTGCTTCACTCTTTATAAAAACACTGCTGGGAAATTAAAACAAGAAATGCCATTTTGCAAACAAAATACGCTTAGGCAAATAACACTGTTTTCAATGCTATTGGAAACTTAGAACCTAGTACAAAGATTAGTAGACATTGTACAAATGGTTAATTATGATGATGGAGATGATGGTAAAACCTACTTGCCCATGAGGAAAAAGAAAGAGAGAAAGAGAGAGGGGAAAGAAAGAAGAGAGAGAGAAAGAAAGAAAGAAAGAAAGAAAGAAAGAAAGAAAGAAAGAAAGAAAGAAAGAAAGAAAGAAAGAAAGAAAGAAGGAAGGAAAAGAAAGAAGGAAGGAAGGAAGGAAGGAAAGAAGGAGAGAGGGAGAGGGACAGAAGAAGAAAGAGAGAATGAGAGAGAGAAAGAGGGAAGGAAGAAAAAACATTGGCTTACAGACTGTAGGCCCAGTTAAGGAACCAATGCTCTGTGAATAAATATTTTCAGAAACTTCAAATCACCCTTCATTGCCTCAATTTAGGCCCTGAAGGCCAGGGCCAACTATTTTTCACATTTGATTTGGGCTGGGACCTGGGACTGAAATCAGAGATCATTACCCCTTCTCTTCACAAGTCTCCCCTGCGCCTCTGTAACTCTGTTATTTCTCCTATTAATATCTCATCAACATCGGGCAGGTGCTTCCTGTAGGGAGGTTCTTCATTAACAAGTTGTCAGTGGGACAGTCAGATTCCCACTGCTGAAGGAAATTGGCATGAGACCGGCAGGCAGAGGCAGAAGAGCCTTCTGGAAAATGATTACACTTCTACCAGGTCTACATTTTCCTTAGCAAACTTAAATCTGGATTCACCTATCTGACTTGCAAAAACAAAAACAAAAAAGGCTTTCCTGTAACTTCCTCCTTAAGCAAGCTTTTTTTTCCCTCCTCAAATTAAATCTATTTTTATACTCAATATAATATCTGAATCAGCAGTTTTTAAATACTCAATATATCTTTAAATGCCAACAGACAACAAGTATAGCAGGTGTTTAATTGTGGTTTAAAGATCCACATTGTTCACATTTTACAATCACAATTAAAATTAAGCAATAACACCAAAGGAGTTCCGGTATATAGCAATAATACTTACCCGTATAGTGAAATTGATAAGGATCCAGATATAATGGTGCCCATTGTAGTAACCCTGTGGTGACTGATTGCTATTCTGCTGTTAGCAAACAACCAAGAAATACTTTATTTTTTCAGAATTATCAATTTGTTTCTAGGGTATGTGAACAATGGAAACCTTAAGGGAGAATGCAATAGTTAGTGAGGTATTAAAACAGTTATATAACTAATAAAAACACTAAATCAACTTAGATATGCAGCAGTGTGTCATTTCCATTTTAATAAAAAAGTACATTATTCTCTTCCCGAAATTACAAAATTTTATTTTTTTTTACTCTGTGCCAACATATTTGGAAAGTAAAAAAGTCATAAATCTATGGTTTCTGGAATTGTCATTTATGTGATTCCTCTAGTCCTTAAAAAAGATAGAATAAAAACAGGCATTTTCATAAAACGATCGATTTGAAAAATTATTTGCATTCGCTGCTTGCAATTTTTTTTTCTTTGGGAGGTTGGGAAGGGAGCACAGGGACTTATAAATAAAGCACATTTGATTTTCATAGCATCCCTGTATGCTGAGCGTTAAGATCTCTGAATGCCTGCTCAGAAAGGCAGTGTGCTGGGGCGCTTTATTGAGAGAAACTCTCATATCCTTTGCAGTGCAGGCTGCAGAGCAACAAAAGCCCAGGCGGAGGGTCAGACTCCTGTTCAATGAAATCCAGGCCTGAGCCAGATGGGAGACAGTCAGGAAATAGAGCCAGAGGGCTGTGGCGAGCTCTTATATTTGGAAGCTTGAGCTGCCTTGGAACTCATGGTTCCAAATCTGGGCAGAGCTGACCAGATCTTACATCAAGCAATTTAGATGCACACACATTGTTGTTGCTGTTATTGTTGTTGTTCTCTTAAAACATAGAAAGGCTTATCCACAGGGGCTCTGTGATGGCTTCAAAGCCCACCTAGGTTGCTAGCAAATGCCCTCCCATAGGGAGGGATCAACAGTAGCTCTTGAAAGACCCAGCTAGAGTATTTTAGAACTGCAGGATTATTGTAGAAGACCTGAATAAAGGCAAGAGGAAGGCCAGAGTTAAATAAAACCTATGAATTTATCCATGGAACTAAGTCTCTACCAAAGCACCCCAGAGCAGTGATCAATACCCTATCTCCATGCTAATATCCCATCCCTGTGGAGAGCCTTTAAGTATATATACATATCCCAGTGCTTTACCCCAGGCCCATTGAAATCAAATCCTTAGGGACAGGGGCAGGGTCCTCTGGGGGAATCTGAGGCATGAACATACTCACCAAAGAACTTAGAAGTGGGCTTCCTTTATATTAAAATGCATACATGTTTTGTGATGTGATTCAATGTTTTATTAGTAATATGGGCTTCCTTTCCCCCAAAATATTCAAGTTCAAAAGAACAGAATTGAATATGTAATTCCTTTGAACAATCATTTAACAAAATGAATACCAAGAAGCTGAAACATGTTCAAGGATGGGGCACAACAAAAGGGGGTGCACACAAATAGAGGGAGAAAGGGTGAGCAAGTGCAGTCATTATAGTCAATGTATGTCACATAAAAATTGAACTATGTGAGGCTGGGAAGGTGGCTTAGTGGTAGAGCGCTTGCCTTGCATACATGAGGCCCTGGGTTTGATTCCTCAGCACCACATAAGCAAAAAGAAAACAGCCAGAAGTGGCGCTGTGGCTCAAGTGGTAGAGCGCTAACCTTGAGCTGAAGAGCTGAGGGACAGTGCCCAGGCCCAGAGTTCAGGCCCCACGACCGGACCCCCCCCCCAAAAAAAAATTGAACTATGTAACTTGAGGATAAGGATGGGAGAAGGAAAGGGTAACATTGATCAAGGTGCATTGTACACATAACCTGACTTCTGAACTGAAACTCTTCTGTACAACTACCTAATAAAAATAAAATGAATGAAAATATTCGTCAGGTAACCTACTCAATTCCCGAAGGTGTATGGATGGCAAGGAAGCAAGGATCTCAGCATAAATGAAGATGCTGAGGTTCCAAGAGGTAAAGTCTATCGGGACTTCTGCCCATGCCCTGATATCTGCTTCTTTGTAGCAAAGTACAGTAAGAAAAAAGCATCCTTTACAGAGAGAATAGAAGTACAAAGTCTTGTGGTGAGAGAAAGCTGGGGAAGACTAGAGAGAAGGTTGTATGGCTGAAATACAGAGAACAAGTAGAGCAAAGGCAGTTCAGAGGCCAAGCAAAGGCCAGGCAGTTAATAGTTCTAATCTTTACTGCCATATTACACAGAAGCTCTTTTGGTGCCCATTTAACAGATGAAAAAACAAGGCCCAGAGTTTCAATGACATAACTCAAGCAAATCTGCTTCACTGTACTATCTCTTTTTAGCTACACTATGGCCACGGCTTATACATACTTCCTGTGGACAAAGTAGTTTTAGAGATTGTCTAATTATGTCTCCACAAGGGGTTTGTGTCTCTATAATTTGCACCAATAGCATCATGGCCAGGGAGATACCAGTGCTGATGGAGCAAGGGAAGTTCCTTCAAGGGGAACATGAAGACTAAATGTAGCTGGATGCCCATGGATAATGCCTGTAATCCTAACTACTCAGAAGGCTGAGATTTGAGGATCATGGTTTGAAGCCACCAGCCCAGCAGAAAAGCCCATGCGCTTCTTATCCCCAATTAATCAACAGAAAGCCAGAGTGGAGGTGTAGCTTAACTGGTAGGATACCAGCCTTTAACAAACAAGTTCAACACCCAGGGTGTAAGTTCAACTCCAAGCTGGGCATATCCTTGCCAACATGTGTTATTCTAACTAGAGTGAGGTGGAATCTCAGTGTTGTTTTGATCTGCATTTTGTTTATGGCCAGAGATGTTGGACATTTCTTCATGTGTCTGTTGTCCATTCTTACTTCTTCTTCAGAGAAGTTTATCTGAGCCTTCAGTGCACTTATTAATGAGGTTGTTTCTTTGAGGATCTGTTTTTTGGGGGGGAGGGTGGTAATATTTTGAACTCAAGTATATTTTAGATATAAGGCCCTTGTCTGATATATAGCTAGTAAAGATCTTCTCCTATTCTGTGGGCTCTCTATTTATCTTGCTAGCTATGTCCTTTGCCATGCAGAAACTCTTCAGTTTGATGCAATCCCATTTATCCAGTCTTTCTTTGACCTGTTGTGCTTCTGGATCTTTACTTAGAAAGTTTCTACCTGTGCCAAGGATTCCTAGTGTTTCCCTAGGATTTCTGGCCTTACAATGAGATCTTTGATCTATTTGGAATTGATTCTGGTGTAGGGTGATGTATAAGGGTCTAACTGTACTTGTTTAACTATTTCTGCCAGCACTGTTTGTTGAAAAGGCTGTCTTTTTTCCATCTTGTGTTTTTGGCTCCTTTGTCCAAAAGTAGGTGGCAATGGGTCTGTGAGTTCATTTCTTTTTTTTTGGGGGGGGGGTCCGGTTGTGGGGCCTGAACTCTGGGCCTGGGCACTGTCCCTCAGCTCTTCAGCTCAAGGCTAGCGCTCTACCATTAGAGCCACAGCACCACTTCCAGTTTTTTTTCTTTTTGCTTATGTGGTGCTGAGGAATCAAACCCAGGGCCTCTTGCATGCAAGGCAAGCGCTCTACCACTGAGCCACCTTCCCAGCCCCCTGTGAGTTCATTTCTGAGTCTGAGTCTATTCCATTAGTGGTCAGGCCTGTTCTTTTTGTTGTTGTTGTTGTTGGTGGTGGTGGTGGTGGTGGTGGTGGTGGTCATGGCATTTGAACTCTGGGTCTGGGTGCTGTCCCTGAGCTCTTCAGCTCAACACAAGAGCTCTACCACTTGAGCCGCAGCACCACTTCCATCAGTTCTGATCTTGTAGCAGTACCAAGCTGTAATTATTACTACAGCTTTGTAATAGAGTTTGAAGTTTGGTATTGATATCCCTCCAGCACTATTCTTTTTTTATTTTTTTTTTATTTTTTGTGAACATACTGTACAGAGGGGTTACAATTACATGGGCAAGATAATGAGTACATTTCTTATCAAGCATTGCAGCTTCCTCCTTTGTTTACCCTTCACATCCCTTCCCAGCCTCCCCGCGCCCCCCACCGAATTCTCCACCCCCCCAACCCCCCCCATACCGAAGTTGTAAAGTTCATTTTCGACATGACAACTTGTACTTCTCATTGTTGCAACGGGTCCACCTGTATCCTTAGACTTGTTTTTCCCCATCTTCTCCACAAATTATACCAACATCAAATATAGAGAAATAAAGTGAATACTGTGGGGGACCTCCAGCACTATTCTTCCTGATAAGGATTATTTTTGCTATTTGGAGTCTTCTATTATTCCATACGATTTTTTGGGTTGCTTCTTCAATATCATTGAAGAATGTTGTTGGGATTTTAATGGGTATTGCATTGAATTTGTGGATAGCTTTTGGCAATATTGCCATTTTCATGATGCTAATCCTCCCAATGAAGGACCATAGGAGGATTGTCCACTTCCTTAAAATCTGCATCAATTTCCTGTTTTCAGACTTTTAAAGTTTTTATCATAGAGGGCCTTCAAACTTTTGGTTAAGTTTATTCCTAGGTATTTTTTGAGGCTATTACAAAAGGAGTTACTTTCCTGATATCAACCTCACTCTTTTCATTATTGGCATATAGAAAAGCAATTGATTTTTATAGGTTAATTTTATACCCTGCTACTTTGCCAAAGTTTCAGATCAGCTCAAATAACTTCAGAGAGGTTCTTTAAATACAGGGTCATGCCATCTGCAAAGAGGGAGAGTTTGACTTCTTTCCCTATGTGGATCCCCTTTATGTTTATCTCTTGCCTTGTTGTTCTACCTAGGAATCCCAATATACTACAGACCCCATTTGAATTCAAGAAAACTATTCTGAAGGATGAATTCATCTCACAAAACAGCAAGTGCTAGGCAATCACTCTGTCACTTAACCATGCCCTCAGCTCTAGATATCAGATTTGAACCCAAATCAACATATGTATTACTAACAAGCACCTCAAATATCAGTGATTTAGTCCCACATCCATCTATTTTTTAGTGATCTGAAGGTCAGTTCAAGACCATTTGTTCTATGCTGGACTTCATTCAGAGTGGCTCCACATCAGATGTTCCCATCCTTCTGGGAGCATGCGGCTGTCTAAGGCATGCAGTCCTCAGGGCCATGGCAGAAGCCCAGGGCAGAAAATGCAGTGGTGCAAGCACCTTCCAAGCTCTTGGTCACATGATCCATACTAATGTTCTATTTGCAAGAGAGAGAGAGAGAGAGAGAGAGAGAGAGAGAGAGAGAGAGAGAGAGAATATATATATATATAACATGCACAAACATAATTACCATGTCTCTTAGTGGCGGGACATGAAAGTCACATGACAAAGAGACAAAAAAAATTGGTTCCTTCAACAATCCCCATACATACTTTCCTCCATGCCAGCCACCTCCCAAGATGAACAAATAATCATGATGATTTTTAATAGAAAAATATTCTAAAGATATCAGGGAAGGGTCGTGGAAGGGCTTCAAAAACTCAGGGAAGAGAAATGGAACTGTTAAAAGGCCTATGATTGGGTACAAATGTCTCCTCACTGAACAGTAGGAGCGGAAGCAGCAGATAACCCAGAAGGCAAACAACAACTGGAACTGAAACTTCTGTGGTTTGCCCAACTCAGGCATGAGCTGACTGGAAGGAAGGGCGTTATTATCAGTTAAATAATTTCATCAAACTTCGTACTGTAACCTTTGGGCAAAAGCAGGAATACAAATTTGCCAGGGGGAGAGTTTGACAGATTTGATGAGTAAATCAAAACTCCAACAGAAGAGTGGCATCGAGCAGCCAGTGGGTAACAGCTGCAGGAGTCCAGATGAGGCCGTTGCTGGCTAACCACATCCCTGTGGAGTTTTAGTAGACCACAGGAAGTGGCAGAAACCAGCTGGGGGCCTGCAGAAGGAGAGAACTCAGACAATAGATAGGGTCCAGCTCCTGGAAAACACAGGATGTTCCGGAGTCTCTTCCCACCCAATGTTCCCATCTGGTTGACAGTTCTACCAGGTTGCTGTTAACATGGTTGGTGCCTGTCTTTCTGACATTAGAGAAGTTCAAGCCTCTATTGTTAGGGTAAGAAGATGTAGCTCTCTATGCTGGCAGGTTAGATTCAAGGACAAGATGACTGAATGGTGAATAGGAACTGTGATTCTGATGTGAGTTGCAGTGACATATCAGAGCAATAGCTCTCAAAGTTGGACCAACATTGAACAAATGCAGCAACAGTACTTACAAGACACTATGTTAAAAAAAATAAACTATACAGCTTGTGGGTGGGGGCAGGAGGGAAAAACTAGGAAAAAAAAAACAAGAGAAGGTAGGACATTGTCCAAAAAGAAATATACTCCTTACCCAACTTATGTAACTGTAACTCCTCTGTACATCACCTTTACAATAACAATTTAATTTTTTTAAATTGAACCAACATGTCAGTATCCAATGGTAACTTACTAGAAATGCAGATTCTCAGGCCTCATGATAGGCTTCCAAGATCAGAAACTGAGAACAGAGTTCAGAAGAATCACAAACCCTCCTGGTGGTTCTTAAAGTGCTGTTTCAAAAAATAATGAGAAGTTGGTACCAATGGCTCACAACTGTAATCCTAGCTATTTAGGAGGCTGAGATTTGAGGATTATGGTTTAAAGCCAGCCTGATCATGAAAATCTGTGAGACTTTATCTCTAATAACTACTCAAAGAGCTGTGGCTCAAGTGGTAGAGTCCTAGCCTTGGGCTAAAAAAAGCTTAGGGACAGTGACCAGACCCTGAGTTCAAGCCCCAGGTCTAGAACCAAAAATAAGTGGGGGTGGACAATAAGAGAAGTGGTATGTGTTGAGAGGGTGGGTTGTTTTCCTAATGAAATGGGTGGGGACACCTTTTTTTAAAGTTCACTGCCTACTTTAAGATGTGGCACTTAATAGACAGTGAAAAATGTTCACTGATACTGGATCTGATGGCTCATTATCTGTAATCCTAGCTATTTCGTTCAAGAGGACTGCAGTTCAAGGTCATCCCAGGCATAAATGTGAGACCTTATTTAAAATATAACCAGAGGAGAAGAGAGGAGAGGAGGGGAGGGGAGGGGACTGGAGTTGTGGCTAAAGTGGTAGAGTATTTGCCTGGCAAGCAAGGCAGTTCAGAACCCAGTGCTACTAAAAAATGTTCACTGAATGAACATTGGTTGAAAGTTACGCTAGATGTTAGTAGCTCACACTTGCAATCCTAGCTACTCAGGTGGCTGAGGATAGTTTAAAGCCAGCCCAGGCAATAAAGTCCATGAGATTCTTATCTCCAATTAACAACCACCTTTTTTTTTCTGTGGGTCGTGGGGCCTGAACTCTAGTCCTGGGCGCTGTCCCTCAGCTCTTCAGTTCAAGCCTAGCACTCTACCACTTGAGCCACAGCACCACTTCTGGCTTTTTCTGCTTATTTGGTGGTGCTGAGAAATCAAATCCAGTGTCTCATGCATGCAAGGCAAGCACTGTGCCACTGAGCCACCTTCCCAGCCCCTTAACAACTTTTTTTTGAAGCCTTAAGTGGAACTGTGACTCGAGTGGCACAGCACTAGCACTGAGCACAAAAGTTCAGAGTGTCCAGACAATGAGTTCAAGCCCCAGGAGGAGCACACACAAAATAAATAGTAAGCTTCTCATCTCTTAAGAATTCTGCCTCTGTTAGAATAATTCCCATATTAGACTACCTTATGGTGACGTCTATTAGTCTATCTTTCTTCCTTCTTTCCTTCTTTCTTTCCTTCTATTTCTCTTCTTTTTTCTTTTCCTTGTGTGGTATGTGTGTGCATACACACATGTGCAAATTCACACACACATGTGACCATGCACTGGAGCTTGAACTCAGAGCCTCACACTCTCATCTGGCTTTTTTGTTCAAGGCTGGCACTTGAGCCACCAGGAACACCTTTTAACTGAATTTTGAAGAACCTGGAGAATGGGGGACTTTGTACTATTGCCTGAAGCAGAGAAGCAGGACAGAGAGTGACTTCCTTAATGGCCAGTGAGGTGAATGCCCGGGTAGAGGAGAGGGTACTTCTAACAGAAACAAGACCATCTAAGTTTGGGGTGACAAGTTTGAGAGTGTTATTCACTGAGTACAGAAGTGAACTGGTAGTAATTCAAGATTGAAAAATGATGCCATGGAGAATGAGTGAATAAGAGAAAGGCTATGAATAGATATAGAAAGTCTGGGAGCAAAGTCCCCTACATATGTGTTGCATCTTTTGAAGAGATATTAAAGGGCAGTATGAAAGCAAATGTCAGATTCTAATAATCAATATGAACAACAGTAACCAGATGATAAGACCCCCCCCTTGCAAAAGGGATTAGAATAGCACTTTATGTGTTTAATGCTCCTGATTTGGCCTTTGGCTTCTATCTTATCTGCCTCCATGGTAAAAACTTAAGGCAGCAGGGTGTCAGTGCCTCATGCCTGTAATCCTAGCTACTCAGGAGGCTGAGATCTGAGGGTCACGGTTCAAAGCCAGCCTGGGCCTGTGAGACTCTTACCTCCAATTAACCACTCAAAAACTGGAAGTGGCACTGTGGCTCAAGTGGTAGAGCACTAGCCTTGAGCACAAAGAAGCTCAGGGGCAGTGCCCAGGCTGTCAATTTAAGTCCCACAACCAACAACAACAACAAAAAAAGTAGGGGTGAAAAAAAACTTAGGGCAAAACAATTCAAAAAATTAAGAAAAGCAGCAATGTGAAGACTATATTGAAGGTGAGAAAGCCACTTGGACCTCTGAACTTCTTTAGAAAAATATGTCTTGAAATGACCAAAGAGAAAAAAGAAAAAATATAAAATTAAGTTTCAAAATTGTCACAGAACCTAAAACTAAGTGTGAATAAATTATTGTTTACAAACTCAGTGAAAAACTGAAAACAGACATAAAAGTCAGATACGTTAAAATTAAAATACTCACTTTATTTTTAACAGAGTATTTATATAATATACACTGAATAGCATTCAGTGTTGAATTATGCAATAAGTGAATGGGGGAGAGTGGGTGGTTTCACAAAGAGAGAGGAGAGAGAGAGAAAGACAGACAGAGATAGAGACAGAGACAGAGAGACAGAGAGAGAGGATTCCTCTGTAAAAGTCAGAGCAGCGGGTGTAGGGGTGCACCCTGCCCTCTGAGACACAAGGATGAACTTTGCAGAGAAGGCAGAAGTGTGTCTACTGAGAGCTCCTCCATCTAGAAGTTGGAACTGGAACTAAGCATTCCCCTTCACAGCGCCAGTCATAAGCCTGCAGTTCCAAAGAATTTCTGTGAGATAGGAGCCCAGAGAATACAAGCTGGAGGAAAATACTGGGAACTTCTAAAAACTAGGACAAATTTGTGAGATGAAAATAGAGGAATCTTGGCAAACTGACCCATATATTAAGGAACAAGGTGTGAAAATATGAGACATCTACTAATAGGTGTGAATTTTCTTGATATTTAATCTACCAAGCATGATGTAGCCATTAACAAAAATAAATTAGAAGTCTCTCTACCAAATCAGAGCAATTTCTACAATATAATACTTAATATGAAGATCATGCAAACATTTTCATAAAAAACAAAAATGTGAATATATATAAGAGATTATATATATGAGCACAGAAAAAAAAAACCATGGAAGAGTAAGTGGTAGGTTGCTGTTGTGGTAATATCTAGAAGAGGAGAGAGGAAAGAAAGTCCAAAAAATGAAAATGCGAGTATACCACCAACTAGAAAAAGGAAAGGAATGACGGGAGGAAAGGAGAGACAGAAAAAAATGAGAGAAGGAGGGATAGAAGGAGGAAGAAAGAAACGTTAAAGGGGGATAGAAAGGAAAAAGAGGGGAGAGAAAGAAGCTGCTTACTATGATTTATTTATATAGTTTTTTGATGGCATGTATAAAGAAAATGTAAACCAGGCATGGTATACACACTATAATCCCAGAAGTTAGACAGCTGAGACAGGAAGACTGTGGGTTTAAGGCCAGTCTGAACTGTGTAGTGAGTTTGATGCCAGTCTGGCTACATAACAAAGTTTCATCTCTAAAAAATAAACAAAAGGAGTAAGAGGAGCCCTATGGCTTAGCTGGTTTTTCAAATAGAAAGTCCACAGATTGGGAGAAGATCTTCACTAGCCATATAACAGACAAGGGTCTCATATCTAAAATATACTTAGAACTCAAAAAATTAACCCCCCCAAAACCAAATCCTCAAGGAAACAATCACCCTATTAATACGTGGGCTAAAGACTTGAGAGACTTCTTTGAAGAGGAAATAAGAATGACCAATACACATGAAGAAATGCTCAATATCCCTGGCCATAAAAGAAATGCAAGGGAGGTAACAATGCTGGATAAGAAATGTACTCATTACCTTGCTCATGTAACTGTAACACCTCTGTACAGTATCTTTACAATAAAAAAATTTAAAAAAGAAATGCAAATCAAAACAACACTGAGATTCTACCTCACCCCAGTTAGAATGGCTATAATCAAGAACTCTAAAAACAACAAATGCTGGAGGGGATGTGGCCAAAAGGGATCACTACCAGGCTGTTGGTAGGAGTGTAAACTTGTTCAACCATTGTGGAAAGCGATATAGATTCCTCAAAAGATTGCACATAGAGTGCCCCTATGACCCAGCAATCCCACTTTTGGGCATTTACCCAAATGACAACAAACAAGGCCATACTAAAGCTACCAGCACAACTATGTTTATCACAGCATTATTTACCATAGCTAAGATATGGAACCAACCCAGATGCCCCTCAGTAGATGAATGGATCAAGAAAACATTACACATATATATATATATATATATATATGTCTGTATATATATGAATTCTATGCCTCCATCAGAAATAATGACTGTCCCATTTGTAAGGAAATGGAAAGACTTGAAACAAAATCATATTAAGTAAAGTAAGCCAGATCCAAAGAAATATAGGTCTCATGGTTTCCCTCATTTGTAATAACTACTATATGTCTAGGATAATCCTAGCAGATGAGCAGAATAGCTCAATAGCTATGTACATATGACCATACAAGAAGATGCTAAGCAAAATGAACTCCAAGACATGGACACAAGAGGTTTTTCTTTACTGTTATTGTTTTTAATGTACTATGTGATTTCTTGTTTCTTTTGTGTGTTCCCCCCCCCATGTTTTATCCCCTGTTGTCAGTGTATTTTATTTTGGTGCCCTGGGTAGTACGTGTGTGTGTGTGTGTGTGTGTGTGTGTGTGTGTGTGTGTGTGTGTGTGTGTGTGTGTGCGTGTGTATGTGTGTATCTGAATTAGGGAAGGGGAGGGAAACAACAAAATAGTGAGACAAAGGACAAAGCAATACTCACAAGACAATATGTTGGAAATTATCTGTATAACTTAGGTGTTGGTGGGGAGGGAAAGTGGGAGAAAACAAGGGAGGGGTAACACTTCAACAAGAAATGTACTCAGTGCCTTACTTATGTAACTGTAACGCCTCTGTACATAACCTTGACAATATTTTTTAAATAAAGAAGTAGGAGGACGAAAAGAAAAGGAAGAGAAGGAGGAGAAAGGAAGAGTAGGAAGCAGAGAAAGGAAAAAAGAGAGAGAGAAATGAAGGGGGAAGGGAAGGAAAAGGAAGGGAAGAAGGAAAAAGGAACAGAAGGGAGGGAGGAGAGAGATAAGGAAGGAAGGAAGGGAGGAAGGAAGGAAGGAAGGAAGGAAGGAAGGAAGGAAGGAAGGAAGGAAGGAAGAGAGAGAAAGAGAGAAAGAAAGAAAGAAAGAAAGAGAGAGAAAGAAAGAAAGAAAGAAAGAAAGAAAGAAAGAAAGAAAGAAAGAAAGAAGGAAAGAGGGAGTGAGGGAAGAAGGAATAAAGAGAGGGAGGGAAGAAAGAAAAATGATTAATATTTTCATTGACATTTTTAAATGTTGGCAACAAAAGAAATGATATTGTGGAAACTTCTCACTGTGCTTTCCATATTTTTGCAATCCCCCTGAATAAGATCATTTCTCCCGGTCTTATACATTGTACACATCCTCTGAGCCTGTTCCTAGAAAAGTTCAAGAAACAAACTCTTGGCTGGGAAGGTGGATCAGTGGTAGAGCGCTTGCTTTGCATGCACAAGGCCCTGGGTTCAATTCTTCATACCACATAAGCAAAAAATAAAAGCCGGAAGTGGTGCTGAGGCTCAAGTGGTAGAGCGCTAGCCTTGAACTGAAGAGCTGAGGGACAGTGCCCAGGCCCAGAGTTCAGGTCCCACAACTGACAAAAAAAAAAAAAAGAAAGAAAGAAAAGAAAAGAAAGAATGAAACACACTCTTGACTGATTCCACTAACTGTATAGATTAGTTTTGCTGCTTGAACTTTCCCTAACTAACTCTGTACCCTTGGAGCAGTGTCATGATTCAGTCCTATTTTGATTACTACCTTTCTTCATCAACTGTGTGTGTGTGCATGTGTGCATGTGTGTGCAAGCACTACTACTGGGACTTGAACCTAGGACCTCACACTCTTGCTTGTCATTTTTGCTCATGATTGGTGCTCTACCACTTGAGCCATACCTCCAATGCAGATTTTTGCTGGCTAATTGAAAATCCAGTCTTCTAGACTTTTCTGTCTAAGCTGGCTTCAAATCATGGTCCTTAGATCTCATCCCTGAGTAGCTAGAATTACAAGCATGAACCACCAGCCCCTGGCTCCACAGATGTTTAATAATCTGGACCCTTTCTGGCTTCCTTTGTGCCACAGTAGCTGGATGGAATCAGACATAAGGCCTAGGCTCACCTGGGTGATGCATTATCTCCACTTAGGGCCCCAAAAGCTGCGTCAACATTCCAATTGACATCAATATGCCACAGCCTCTGGTGACCCCCTAGACCATTCACGTTCAAAACTTACCCTTACCAAGACATCTACCTTACCTCCCACTGTGCCTTCCTCATGCCCCCTCTGCCAAGACTGAGTTCTAGAGGATAGGTACAATCATTATCTTACTACTATTTTCTGGTCCCCAACAAAGAGCTTACAATATAATGAACCTGACTAATTAGTGACTGAATTGAGGGCTGAATAAACTATATAACATCAAATCCTCTGGGTACCAGCTCCAACATCCTCCAACTTCCTGGACATCCTCTCCATGCCTGCTACAACACCTGCTCCCCCAACTCCTAACACAATCTCAGCATACACATGAGCTTCCCACTAGGAGATTCTGACAGGAAGTGAAGCTCTCCTTTTGGATTTTCCCTCTACAAAGAGAACGGCATATCTGAGAAACTGACTTGGGGACACAGTGCGGAGGGAAAAGATAGATTTGTTTGGGTCGCATCAGAATGCAACAATACTTCAAACACGTGAAAATATTCTTTTTTTCTGATAGTGACCAGAGGAATGTAGAATATATATGCATTTGATAGTTGACAAATACAATAAAAAATGTCAGCCAGAATTTTGGAGTCTCTGACTAGAGACAAGAAACAGATGCTCACATGTATCTGATTTGTGAATGTAGCCAACATCTCAGGTAATCTACTGATTACAGTTTTGACAAATTCTCTATGTTGTGTTCTGTAGATTCTCTGAGACTTGCTTTTCTAACTCATGGGCATTCTTCTTGGATCTGATAGAATTTTCCAATTACATGGCCTGATTTTGCCAAAGCCTGGAAGACAATTCAATTTTGATTAAGGCAATTAAATGTTACATTATCAAAAAAAGTCCCTAAACTTTAGAGTAAAACATTTAAAAATTAAACTACCCTCTTGTTACATGACCTTGGCCTAGTCACTTAATCTCACTGGTTTTAGCTCGTTTCTATAAAAAAAAGTAATCATATCCATACTTCTACCTTATGGAACTATTGTGAGGCAAAAGGACTTAAAGCCTGAGAAATTGTTTTACTGTAGCTCTTCCTCTTCCCTTCCCTTTCCCACCTTTAGTCTCCTGTCTTCCCCTTTCCATCCATCTCCTTTTCTTTCTTTTCCACATCTCTCCTGAATAGCTCAGTCCTAGAGCCATCAAGTTCATGTAGGAAAGGATAAGAGGGATGTACTAATGGCGGGATGGAGGCAGGGAAGGCATCAAGGGAATAGTATCATTGGTTCACAGAATGATATTAAAGGCTGAGCAGGCTGAGGGGAACATCAATGTAGAAGCGCTGTCCAGCTCAGAGTATTGGGGACTTGAGGGCTTAGAAGAAATCCTTATAGAGGGGCAGCCTGGTACGTGCTGTTATAACTCATATAGAGTGAGAAGAGCAAAGATGCAAAACAACAAGCATAAGACAGAGCCAAGAAAGGTGAGGAGGGTATCTCCACAGAAGGGTGTCTGGTATAAAGTATGAGCCCAAACTGGCAGAGGGCTACCATATAGGTGTTACCTCTGACGGAACAAACTGAAAAGGGGAGTGAACCCCAGAGAAGAGGGAAGATAACTCACATAGAGGAAATAGATAGCTCTAGAGACTGAAGGTTGCTTATAAATCAGATGCAGAACTGAGTCAAATCATGACTCAGTCAAATCAGATAACTCAAAATGAGGCTCCCTGCTGTTTTCAAAAGTTGTAAAGTCAAAAGCCAGGTGCCGGTGGTTCATATCTAATAATCCTAGCTACTCAAAAGTCTAAGATCTGAGGATTTAAGCCAGCTTTGGCAGAAAAGTCTTTAGGACTCAGCAAAAAGCCAGAAGCAGAAGCCTGGCTCAAGTGGCAGAGTACCAGCCTTCAGCAAAAAAGCCAAGCAAGGATGTGACCCTGAGTTCAAGCTGCAGAAGTGACACCAAAAATGAAAAAAAAAAACTGTGCTAATTTATGCATAATGCTGAAACACTAGAAACAGTCCATTGAAGAGCAAGAAAAAATATTATATATCCCATAAAATATATTTCCCACATGTATATACATATATAGACATACAGAAATTATTTTTATGGACTGAAATCTCAATATGAATATATATACACATATATGCTTATATATAATGGAGTTTTATTCATCCATCTGGAAGAATGAAATTACGTCATCTGCAGGGAAATAGATAGATCTGGAAAATAAACATACTGAATGAAGTAATCTAAGCTCAGAAGACAAAGTGCACATGTTTTCTGTCATACATGGATCCTAGACCTAAGACATGAACATATGCATACACAAATGATTAAATTGATGAACGTATGGTATATTCAGGAGTGAGATTCCAACCCCCTTGAACAATTTAAGAGAGTTTAACAAAATGAATATCAGGAAGCTGAAACATGTCTTGACTATGATCGTGGAGGTTAACGGAGGAGAATGGATGAATAGAAAGAGGAATGGTGGGAAAATACAGTCATGAGCCTCAATGAACATACATGAATCTGGAACTAGGAAATGGTGAGACTGGTAGGGGAAAGGATTCAGGGGAAGAGAAAAATGATGGAAAGGGTAGCTCTGATCAAAATACATTGTACACAGAAATGGATGTTAAATTGTAACCCTCTTGTACAACTACTTGAAGATAACAATAAATAAGTTTTAAAAGAAAATAAAAAAACAAGTACCAAGAAACCTATCATTTTTTTTAAATCTTCCAGAATTAATGTGAACTTGTAAGGTTTACACTATATAAGGTCAACACAAGAAAAATATTTTTTCTGTACACCTCAGTTCTCTCATTTGCAAAATCAGAAAGATAAGTGAATTTTCTCCCAAAGAGTTTGACATAGTAGTATTCATACAATAACTGTACAGTATGCAAACCATTTAGCATAGTGCCATTGCATTCTGTAAGTACTTCATGAAAATTGGTCACTTCACTGTTATTAAGTATAGAAAAGCAGGTATGAACCCATGTAAAGTCCATTTACAAGAAAACTAAGTTTTGTGGGCTAAAAACTCAATATGAGTGAGTAGATCTAGCTGTCAAAACTAGCAAAAGCCATCTTGGGACATCATTCTGCGATCTGTAGAAAGAGGATTTTATTGGCATCTATCAGCTCTGTGTTCAGTTGTGGGTGCATTTTTTAAAAGGGAAATTGAAAAAACAAAACTCTAACGCATTTATAAGATTATTTCTTTGTTGCTTTGTATGTCCCTCCCCCACAGTGCAACCCCCGCTTTCACTATATTTGATGTCAGTATAACATGTGGAGGAGATGGGGACAAACAAGTCGTTTAAGGATTCAGGTGGACCTGTTGCAACAATGAGAAGTACAAAATGTCATGTCAAAACCAGCTTTACAATGTCGGTGTGGGGGGGGAGGGGGGTATAATTGGGTGGGGGGAGGGGGGAGGCGGGGAAGGGAGGTGAAGGGTAAACAAAGGAGGAGGCTGCAATGCTTGGTAAGAAATGTATGCATTATCCTGCCCATGTAATTGTAGCCCCTCTGTACAGTATGTTCTCAAATAAAATAAAATAAAATTTAAAAAAAAAGGAGTGTTGAGTAGTTTAAGAAGCCAGTAGGAAAAAAGAAAGAAGGAAAAAAAGAAGAAGAAGCAATTAGGACTAATAACAGAAATAGTGACTTTAACAGTTGCATGATACCAGTTCACAAATACACAGACATTTTCCATATGACACGGAGGTAGACATTTTCCAGTGGACAAACACATGGCCAGAAAGTAGAAAGTATAAGTTACTTAAATTTAATACTAAAATAAAAAACAAGAAAATTTCTCTCAAATTAAACTACTTACCTAATGGGGTAGAGATTAAAATATGATCTCCACCTTATAGATGAGGAAAATTAAAGCTAAAATGAAAGTAGCCAACCAAGATCTCAAAATTAGCCAGCACAGAATGGTGGTTCTAAGTTTGGTTGTTCAGCCAATCAGGGAGCATCGACTACAGTCCCCCATCTTTGGCTTAGCTATTTGGTCAAGTAAGCCTTGAGTGAAGCTGAAACCAAAATGCACATGTTTTGAAGCAACCATTCTGGAGTTAGTTCACTCACGGTGCTGGTTTAAATATAGAAAAGTGCAGAATCTAACCATCCAGGTAGCTAAAGCTATCTACTGAAAGTGGGGGTAGGGTAAAGGAGGATGAACAGATGCTATTGATGTTTTTGCCCAGTGTTTGAAAACCCATTATGAATATTGATGCCAAGAACTTGTGGCTGGCTCTTAGAAACAAATAGAAGATGAACAATTTCCCCCTCTCTAAGATACCATTAGCCAAATGCAGACCCTCAGTTTGGTTAAGAAACACAGGTCCATCACACCATAACTACTATTATTAAAATATGTCACTGATATAGGGGGCAGTGGAATCTCCTAAAAGATTTATACTAACCTCAGCATACAGAGGCCCAGGAAGCCACACCAAATGTGTCACGATGCCTTGTCCTGACAGCTGGAGCAGCCAATGAATGGATTTTTAAATGATTATTCAATCCCTTCCAACAGAACCTCATTAGCTACGACCATTGTCACCTTCTATCTGCCAGTGAATTGGGTTTTCAGTTCAGTAGAAGCTTAGAATTTTCCTACTCATGCAGGCAGATTAAAGCTCTCAACTAACTCAGGTGTAACCTATTTAATTCACCATCCAACTAATTACTGCAGATGCAGATAAACCAGGCTAACAGGAAAGCATCCACCTCCTAAACAAAACAAAGAGCAAGTAAGCATGTTTCTCAATACCCAGCAAAGGATGTGTCAGATGGCAGACATCTTAAAAGGCAAACAAATGCTCCAATGACTTCGAAAAATCTATGAATTCTAAGGGGAAAAAATTGTAGTATAGTCTTTGTGCATTTGAGGTCTACTTGGTTTGACTCTGAATGCCATTTGACAACAGAAGTAGAAATCACTGTTTCAGTCAAGTGAAATTCAAATTCAGCAAGTTCTCACAATTTCATTTTAAAACTTAGGGTTTATGTTTTTAATTAGAATTAATAACATTGCTTTTCTGTGAATTCTCGATCCTTTGGACAGGTTAACTTGGAAATACAAACTTAATTACAAGTTGTTTTTCTCTAAAGAACATAAATTTTAAGTATTGTGTTATATTAACTTGTTTCATAGGAAGATTTTTTTTAAATCATACTTGTTTTGCAGGCCATTTTTCTCAGAGTCATTTAAAAAATAAGTTACTTGAGCATATCATAGATTACTAATCTTAAACTAGTTAACTTTCATTTGCAAAGTTTACATACTTAATAAAAGTTTTTCATCTTACCAGAGAATAGTATTTTTTCATATATAAGAAAATCTCCATATGATATTTGCTATTTTATAAGTGACTACTTCAGTAACTTTTTTAATGATATTACTACTAATCCATGACTATCAGGTTTTTAGAAATATTTCATGGCCCCATTGTGCAATAGCAACTACCCATTTTAGGAAGAATGGTCAAGGAGAATGAACACAGACACTAAAATCCTCCTGGTAACTATTTAGAAGTCTCTCTTCAGTATTCCACTGAACACATTTAAGAAATTATTGGTCCATCAACCACTTTTACAAGCCATTGGATAGATCAAATGAGGGCATTCTAAGGAAAAGGGTTTTCAAAGTTGCAATGCTGACCATTCTACGTATGGTGAGTTTTTGTGATGATTCCGGGTAATTTAACAAACAAAAAAAAAGGACAACCAAGAAGAAAGGAAGTCCATACCAAAATATGAATGTTCAGCCATTATATATGTTAGATTTCTTCTAATTTCAAGCAATAGAAACCCCATTCAACTTGATGAGAATATGTACCTTAAAATTTCCTATTACAAGCCATAGAAATCCTACTGAACTTAAACGAGAATACCTTAAAATTGCAAAAGTAGATTTAATTTTAGAACTGACTAGGTTCCAAAGTGTAAATATTTTAGCCACATCTCTTGGTTTTCCTCTGTGTTAACTTCATTCTCAGTCAGGATTCTTTTCTCTGGCAATCTCTGGCAGCTTCTAATTAACATCCTACCAGACCAGTATTCCCCAGAAGAGAGAGTTTCTTTCCCCAGTATTCTAGAAAAAGGCAAAGACATGACTTGAATTGTGCCAGTTTGTATTATTCCCTTACCTTCAAAACAATTTCTGTAGTCAAGAAGATAAAGTCAGAGGTGGGGGGATTGTCAGAAAAGAAATGGTTTCTCAAAGGAAACTTAGGGTGATGTTATCAGAAAAAAAAAGTGAGCAAGCAAAACAACTAGGGTATCTACAGTATCCATTGAAAAGAGCCCCCTTGTAGACAACTCCTCAGCATACACACAGCACCAGATAATGCATTTTCCAGTAAGTCTCTCTGACCCAGGATTCTTGTCTAAGTCCAGTACTGCTTGTGCAGAAGTTTGTTAGGGAATCCAAGCCACATTTAAGTTAGGCACATCTCTTCTTTTAGGCTAAGGTGCTAAGTATGGATATGTGTATTAAGGAACTCATGCGTCCTAGGTGATTTTTATATGGTCTGATCCATGATTCAGGCGCATTCTGTAGACACCTGATCTCATTTTTAAAAATAGCCATCTGACATACATTAGGGATGTATGCATTGGGTAGGTGTATATTCTTCTGTGTCCTTACAATAAACTTTAGGAAAGAATTTTGTGCTTGTTTGGTTTGAACTTGAGGCCTTATACTTGTAGCCCCTCTACTACTTGAGCCATGTCCTCAGCTTACAATAAACTCTAGCTGTATTATCCCATGAATCAAAAAAAAATGCCAAGTGATTTTTGTTTTGTTTTGTTTTGTATAATGTATTATTATGCTGAATGTTTTGGAGTGAATTGTCTACAAAGTTCCAGAAGGAGGAGAAAGTAATGCTGTATAATAAGAAGAACATGGACTTTGACACAAAATATATCATCACCTCTTTTCTAAGAACCATCATTCTATGTGCAAAAGATAAAAATCAGTAAACAAAATAGATATATCTTTGTCCTTGTCTAGCTTATAGTGCAATGCAACTTGCATTCAACTTTTAGATCAATAACTTACAAGCTTGAATTTTTATCACCTGTAAGAAGGAAACGACCATCCCTTTCTGTAGCACAGTTAGAAAAATATGAGATGAAGCACAGCATCTAGAACATACAAAAACAGGCAATAAATGGCTACTGTTGTAGCTATTATTCCAATTTATATAAATGGCTGAATATCCACAAAAGAACCATCATGATGTTTTAGCAATAAAAAGAGAGTACATAAAATTTGGTATAAAAATCATAAATGAATTTTCCCAGTAGACAAAAAAAGATAGTCATTATGTTTCCTACCATTATTAAGATAATAAAAATTATACACAGAAACAAACAAACAAACAAAAACAAAAAGCAGAAGAAAATGTTCATCTATCAACATTCTGGATTTCTTTGTGACCCTCTAACCTCTACTCAGCCCCACTGCTTTTGGATATTCGCATCAAGAGTAAATAATCAGAGAATTCTGGCTTTTAGAAATGTAGTTAATCTGGGAGAGACAGAGAGAGAGAGAGAAAGAGAGAGAGAGGAGCAGACCATAAAGAGACTGTTTTTCACGGCCATGTAACCCCAGCAATAGAACAGTAATAGCTGTTAAATACTAGCCTAATCCTACAAGTGAACAGATTATTGAAAATTTCAAAGTGGCAGCTTTGATTTGAAGATTCACCTCATTGACTATCTAATTCATTCCTAATGACATAATCATTGGTGAACAGTAAACGCAATTCAGAGGGTCAGAACTCTCCTATTAGTCATTAGCTTTTATATCCAGAGTGCTGTTTTACTACTGAGCCTTGTATTTTATTATTTAAAAGAAGAAGAAAGTATCCCCATTTCCAAGGTGATGGTTATTAAAGTGCTGCCACAAACTGCACATGGTTATTATAGCACAAATAGAGAGCTGGTTGAAATATGCATAAAATACATTTAAATCTGTATCACTGAATTTTTTCACAAATAAAACTCAGCTAGAGATAAATTAATTACCTTATTATGTTCCACATGGAAAACAAGTGTTAGATACCCTGCTGCATTGTTTGTGGTAAGCAATCAATATTTTACTGTCTAACCATATTTAACTTTACGTGTATATCTAAATTCCTTCCTACTAGGAATTCTAATACAATACTCTAAGCATAACTCATAGCCATATTCAGGTGAATTAAAGATTCCCTGAAATACACCACATGAAGGAAATCGTATTTCATCTGCATCTGTTTCTCTTATTCATTACCTAATCCTTCAACCCTTCCCCCAATTCTCTCTACATTTTTGTTGTTAATTTAAACAAAATGTGCTTGATTTGGACTTTTCTAGTAAGGCATAAATCTGTACATATAACCTATCACAGAACATTAATAAATACTAAATTTTTTCAGGTAGTATGAAAAATAAGTTTCTGAAATAAGTTTCTTAAATGTTACATCATTAATTAAAGAACTGTTCTTGCTTGCACTAGACTCTTTTGAAAGGTTTTCTTAGATCTAGTTGCCTGTAGCTCAAATATTGGCCTACTGCCTATATTCTGAAGTGGATGGGACAGGATTGTAATGTCTGGGTTTCCCATAGTCAACCTTGAAGCTTTTAAGTATGTTTGAGAAATTGAGTGCTAAAATCAAGACCTCTTGAACCACAGGGAGAAATGTTTTCATGACTACAGTTTGTGGGAAGTTTTTTTTTTTTCATTTTAAATTTGTTTTCAATGCTTCTGTATTTCAAAATCTCAAAGAGGTGCTAATGTTACACCAAACAAAGTTGGGTATCGGTAGCTCATACCTGTAATCTTAGGAGGCTGAAATATAAGGATGGCAATTTGAATCTGGCCCTGGTAAGAAAGTCTGTGAGGCTCTTACCTCTAACTTACCAATGCAAAGCCAAAAGTGGAGCTTGGCTCAAGTGGTAGAATGCCAGCTAAGAGACAGTATCCACACCTGAGTTCAAGCCCCAGTACCACCAGCACACACACACAAAACCCTATAATGGTGAAATAGAAGAAATACACAAGAATGATGGGTTTATACCTGTGTGCATGTGTGTATGTGTGCCTGTGTCTGTGTATGTTTGTGTGTGTGCATTTGTGATATGCAGTGAGTCATAATAAAATAATAGGAGAGGCTTGCCTTTGATGACATCCTGAAATTACTGTATTTATCTTACTTTACAGTTTATATGATTAACAATAGTGCTCATTTTATCCTACACTTAGGGTTTAAATTTAATAAATGTTTCTATCTCCATGTCCATATGACATCTATTTCCCTTTCTCAAATGTTCTAAGTTCAATATCCTCTTGGAATAAACTCTAAAACCTATACTAATATTCAATATTTCGAGTTGACATCAAAATCCTTTGGTATATCAATCTGAACTACACAAAACTCTGCCCTATCTTGCCTTGAATGATGACAAAGAAGCAAAAGGCAGGGTTTCCATCTAAGAAAGCTGTGTAGACTTGGTACCCCAATATGAATGTATTCATTACCCAGGTACATTAGTAAAAAGCAGAAAGTTATTTGAGTAAGATATCTTTGAGCAATACCATCATATCATATTAATGATAATATTTCCTAGCCCCCTTAGAGGCAAAGACTGACCTATTTATCAATGGGAAGCACTTTTGCAGATTTTTCCAAATGGTATAGATCCTTAATCTAGTGGTTTTCCCAAATAAAAATAAAAATAAAGATGCTTGTGTTGGAGAGGTTAAAGAGAAATGTGGAGAATTGCCAGGACAAGACGTTCCTGCTTCTCTTTCCTCATGTCTAAAAACATGTAAGTACAGAGTATGCCAAAATGCCTTCGGGAATCATCTAACCTCACTCCTAACCTTGGCAACACTCACAAAAATCAGATTTATAATTTAAAAATAACTGTAACATATGGGAAGCAGAGTTCTGAAGTCTCAACTATCAGAACTTATTAGGAAGAAATGATTCATCAGCAGTAGTTCATTTCATCGGAAATAACTTCTAGTCCTTTATCTTTTATTTACAGAAAAAAATGTTTATAATTAATCACTCTAGCAATGAAGACCATAGGTGAGGAAAAATGCAGGACACACACACACACACACACACACACACACACACACACACACACACACACACAATTTGGCTGTGTGTGTTGTTATGCCTGGTTTAATCCCACTTAACCTAAAATGAGGGCCAAAGATTGACTGAAAGGTCATGATTCATTCCCCATCCCCCCCCAAAAAAAAAACTAGGAAAGATGTTTTAAACAAATTTAAAATGAGATGCAACTTATTTTAAAACTTCTCATAATAGTCAACAAAATAATATCACACCACAGACAAAACTGTATCCCTAAGATTTAATTTCATTTCTCTGTCCAGATTCTCACAGATTTCTTAGGATCCTTTTTTTTTTTTCAAGAAATGCCCTCAAAGCCAGGTGCCAATGGCTCATACCTGTAATCCTAGCTACTCAAGAGGCTGAGATCTCAGGATTGTAGTTCATAGCCAGCCTGGACAGGAAAGTCTGTGAGACTCTTATCTCGAATAAACTACTCAGAAAAAGTCAGAAATGGTGCTGTGGCTCAAGTGGTAGAGAACTAGTATTGAGCAGAGAGGCTCATGGACAGATCCCAGTCCCTGAGTTCAAGCCCCAGAAGTGGCAAAAAAAAAAAAAAAAAATGCCCTCAGGAACGCCCTCCTTTGTCATAGCTTGTGGGAAAGCTGCACTTGTAAAGCAAGAATTAACTACTATTTTTTAAAAGGGATATTTTAACAATTAAGAACTATGATGTATTGTATATATAAACTGCTTTGCAAAATGGCAACTTCTTTACACAACTACTTAAATATAAAAATAAAAATAAGCAAATGCAGCAGTGGCACTCACTATACACTATGTTGAAAATGAAATATGCAACAAAGTGGAAGATAGCTAACTTTGAGCAAAAGAACTCAAGGACAGAGCCCAGGCCCTGAGTTTAAGCCCCACAACAACAAAAACAAAAAGAAAGAAAAATGAAAACACGCAGAGAACTAATTCCAAATGTCTATGGGTGAAATAAAGAAAAGGAAGAGGAAGAAACAAATGAAGACAAATTTCCAGAGTGGGGAAAAAAAGACAGAAATCATGAAATTGAAGACAACCATTAAGTGCTTAACAGAATGACCTTGAGGAGACTTGTCCCCTGTGATAATGATATTTCAGACCACTGAGAATAATATAAAGATTCATAGATAATCTCTTAAGGACATGTTACCAGAGAAGGAAGAAGGAAGCAGAGCATGAAGAAAGACCTTGGATATAACATGTTAGGAAACTGTGGGATAATTCTTTAAAATTATAAGTAGAAATTATTTTGAACCTAGAATTCTGTTTCATATCAAAATAATAGTAAAGTCAAACAAGCACATTTTTAGACAAATCCTCTAAATGTCTATTCATCTTTGCAAATAGTAACTTAAAGCTGTAAATAGAAGCACAGCCAAATTATTAACTGTGGTCAAGGTAAGAGAGGGTGATTTCCAATTAAGAGCTGCAGCCTGGATTTGCCAGTCTTTCCCCTCATTGTCTTCTACCCTAGCCCCCATGAGCTGCATTGACAGTTGTGGTTCTGGAGGTGGGAAGAGGGGAGAGAAGGAAGGAAGAATTGGGGAGGGGAAACTACAAGAACGGAACAATGTGCTGCAGTAGAGCTCTTTAGGACAGTGGCACAATTAGCTATTTATCATGATGTGGTCCAAAGTTGGTGGGAGACATGTGCGATCTATTTCTGCTGGGAGTGTGGTATGGCACTGACATCCAAGTCTCCAGAAAGTATGACACACGATTCCCACCTAAGGAACACCACACAGCAGCAGCAGCAGCACCAGCAGCACCAGCTCAGCAAAAAGAAATGGAACCCACAGGAGAGCAGCTCAGCCATGGCCTCAGCCTCCCAGGCAGAGAACTGCCACGGGAGAGGAGGCCAAAGTGAAAGGAAGCCAGACAGCTATCCATCCAAAACCACAGGGGACTCCCAATGATGAGTGCAGGACCTTTCCCCTAAGCAGAGGTCTTATAATTACAGATGAAAAGAAAGCCAGACAAATCTGTGTTGTTTCTGTTTCTGTCAAACCATTTCAACCAGGATTTATGTAGCATGGGCAAGTATAAGAGCAATAACTATTATTACTTACCAGATAATAGTAATTTTATAACAAAATGTCCTTCATTTCTTATTCATCATTGCCTAGCCTAATCCCTTGTGAACAGGAGCTAAATAAATGTTGACTGAATGAATGAATAAATAAATGTACGACTCCTTCATTCTACCACATTTGCCTGAAATTAGAAAATAAAAGATGTCATGTTTAGGCCTCACGCACACAGGATTCACAAGCAAAGGAGGAATAGTGAATGAATAGAACATCAAAAAACTCTGGAAGACTTCAGAAGCATTCAAAACTTCTATGGTTATCATCTGCAAATGTATCTAAAAACTCCTTTAGAATTGATAATATTTTCCATCTGCAACATCTCCTTAGGGTGGTAAATGTCATATGTTACTATGCCCTGGGTAAGCAGCATTTCCTCTCCCTGTGCCTGTCTGTCTAAAACTCTAAGGAGTGTTATTTGTCATCGTGTGTCTTTCCACAAGGCATACGCTGGGTTTCACATTTGCTAATCATTCACAGTCTGCCCTGAGCTGCACTAAAACTCCCATCTTACTGACCTCGCTGATCACAGTGTGCTTTGACTCAAGTCATTAAAGATATAAATCACAACAAGCAAAATCTTGCAGTCTAACTCCTTCCCTTTGGAGGCTGAGGACAAATCAAACTATTCCCTTCTTTGTCATTAAAATCTTAGTCCCAAGTAGAACTTCCGTCAACTAGATCTTATTCATATCCTTGTTGGCTGGACTCCAGGAATCATATAGGTTTGAGCTTCTCTGCTAGGAAAGCCCAAGTGATAGATGAAGAATAAGTGAATGGATGGATGAATGAATGAATGAATGGGAAAATTTTAGAGAGTGTGGGAAGTTTTCAAATTACTATACAAACCAAAAAGTTCCTTTAAAATAAAATTTCTATGCCTTAAAAAAAAGTGAGAAATGTCTGTTTTTCTCTCTTCTTTACCATACCTTGGCAAAAATATCCTAACTTATTTCATCCAATAAACATGGCTCAGCTCATTTTTCTTATCAGATTTTTTTTCTCCTGCGAAGTTTCCTGAAGTATAGAACCATATTAGTGTTCTCAACTATAACACGATCTATTTCTCTGGTCTCCTGGAAGCTGTTTATCATTTGCTTCTCGGTTTCAGATGGAATTAATCTTCTAAAAACAGATTACACTCTAAGATGTTTTACAGCTAAAAGCTCCACCAAGACTTTTTCACAACTTGTTAATGGAACAAAGAGCAGCCAGGTAACTGTGTTCCAGGTGCTGTAATAAATGCTTGCTGCTGCATTCGTCAAAGCCATCAGTGTTGCTTCGTAGGCATTCAGGAAGCCTTTTGTTTCATAAATCATTGAAATATTTCAGGACCTTTTGCATGAGCCAGAGATATTCTTAGAGTGTTTCGCATCAATAACAATGAAAACTGGCATGACAACATCTTAAGCAATCTCAAATATCACATAAGGAGTTTCATTGAAGTATAAAAATAAGAACATTAAAAATAAGGACATTTTACTACCTCTCCCCCATCTCTCTCTCTCTCTCTGTCTGTCTCTGTCTGTCTCTGTCTGTCTCTCTCTTTCTTTCTCTCTCTCTGTCTCTGTCTCTCTCTGTCTCTCTCTCTGTCTCTGTCTCTGTCTCTCTCTCTCTCTCTTACACTCTTACACACACACACACACACACACACACACACACACACAAAGCCATCGTGACCATCCAGGCAACTTATTTTAAGGGTCATTTTTTTTCCTTTTTCTCTGTCAGAGATACTACAACTAGAGTTAATGCATAATGGAAAACTTAACTTTTAATTTAAGTATGTCAAATGAATATAAAACATAAATTAGTTAAAAATACTATGTGGTATGAATCAACTCAACTGAAAATATCTGACAATAGACGATCCTGTTCAGTGGTAACGTCTTATTGGCAAAAATAGACCAGAAGAAAGGGAACCTGGCTTCATTAAGATTCATTTCTCTTCTTCCAGTTTCCCCAGCCAAAATTCGTGGACTCTTCTTTAATTTCTTCCTTTTTATACTGCACATCCTACCCTTAGCAAGCCCTGACACCTTTAATTTAATATCACCAGAATCCAGCATTTCATCACCTCAACAACCGCTCCCTGGTCCAGGGCTCTCCCAGATGGTCTTGTAGAGTCTTCCTTTATTCCTCTGTAAGACATACTCCATCAAAACTCATAGAATAATCCTTCAGAAAGATTATTCTTATCTTGCCATTCCTTTACCTCAAGTTAATGGCTTCCTCTCTTTTTAATATATATTTTTATTGTAAAAGTACTGTACAGAGGGGTTACAGTTACATGAGTAAGGTAATGAGTACATTTCCTATCGAGCATTGTTACCCCCTCCTTTGTTTTTCCCCTACCATTCCCTTTCCTCCCTACCTCCCCAACTCCTCCCTCACTCCCTGCCCCGAAGTTGTGAAGTTCATTTTCAACATAGTGACTTGTATGTCTTATGGTTACAATGAGTCAACCTGTATTCTTGTTTCAACATTTTCTCATTTCCCCTCGCTTCCGCAAATTAGAAAAATGTATATACAAGATGCAGGGGCTTCCTCTTTTTCAAGAGTCAGAGTCAAAGACCTTGCCAGATTAAAACAGTCTCCAGGGTCGAAGCCCCACTGCCTTTCTGCCCTTCTCTCTTATCCCCTCTCCAATCTTTCCACATTGACTTCTTTCATACTTCTCAACACTCTGTGCTCCCACCTTCCCTTCTGGCCTCAAGGACTTAGCACTTAATGTACCCTTTTGCTTAGAGGATCAATATGGTTGTTCTCTTTCTCTTATTCCAGCACCTTTGAGAGACATGACCAGCATGCATAGAACGCATGTACTAGACACAAATTATATGCCTCCTCAGATTCGTTCTTCCCCACTTATCCCTTGGTATCAGCTACTTATGGAGTAGTCCCTAGTAAATATAATTAAATCCCTGCAACTCCTGTAACTATGTTTGTGTTCACCATGATCTACTTATTTCCAAATTGTGATAGTTGACTGAGCTTTCCTAGAAGAGAGAGAGCCATCTTTCCACAGCTCCAGATCATAAGTTCAACCTATCTGGACCAATGGAAGTTCTGACCTTCCAGGTAGGTGCCTGGAGAAACCAGCGAAATAGACCATATGTGTTTATATCTTAATTAAAGTGTAAGTCCAGTGGTATAACTCCTCTGAACAACTAACAAACTGTTTACAAAATGAATACCAGGAAGCAAAAACATATTATGGGAGGGTAATAGGGGGATAGACAAATAGAGGAAATAGGGACAGAAAATGCAGTCATTACATTCAATATACATTATGTAAAAATTGAACTATGTAATTTGTGGTAAAGAATGGGAAGGGGGAAATGAGGGAGAATTATGTTAGGGTGACACTGATCAAATGCATTGTGCTTATAACTTGACTTATGGAATTGTACAATTTTAATTTTTTAAAAAACCTATCTCACCAAGCATGCTGGCTCACATGAGTAGAAAAGCCAGCCCCAGAAGATAAAAATCTGAAAAATAACTAATGCATAAAATGGTTAGAGGTGTGGCTCAAGTGGTAGAGCATCTGCTTAGCAAATACAAGGCCTTTAGTTCAAATACCAGAGCCATAAAAGTTTAAAAAAATGGTCCCAAATAAAATCACTATTAATGTAACTATCCCGTAAGTCCATTTTTTCATGATTTCTAGACAGGACCCGTACATACTTCGTTTAAGTTTTTATACATTTTACTCATGGACACAGAAATGTATAATATCCTACAGTAGAATCCACATTTTTTATTCCTTACTCCACCACACACCTCCCTACAGATACACACAGAGATATTTCTTCCCACATCCAAACTCCTGTTGCTAATTTCATTAATACTAATCACTGACTGCCGAGCATATTTGATGTGCCAGATATTGTGGTGGCCATTTAATCCTCAGAACAACCCTGCAAAATGTGAAAATTCCTTAAAATACACTCAGACTGAAGTATAAGAAACTTAAAATATTCTCCTTGGAGTTATATCTCTGGATGAGGCTGACTTCATCAATGGAAATGAATCACTCTGGCACAACTTCATGCACCAAGGAGCAAGATATTCCATGGGGAAGGCAAGGCTACTTCCTCCCTCATATCCTCAATTTACACTCCTGCCCAAATCATTGATTCATGGCTTGGTAACTAGCCTGGAATTGCTTTGCAAGAATATGTTCTGTCTCTTTATGTAATTTAAAGCTCCTTGAGGTCAGATAGTCTTATTTCTTGAGTATTCCTGGAAAACTCTTTTTTTAACTTGATTCCAGTCTCTACACTAGAGATCTGGTGATCTTCAATATGGGGGTATACATGTCCAAGAAATGAGCAAAATGATTTGCTGGGGGTGCCAAAGTGACATATATATACATATATATGTATGTTTTTTAAAGTTTAAATTTGCTACATAGTTTCACATTGATATCTTCACCTCTTTAGTGAAAATGCCAAGAGTGAATAAGATACATGAGATATCCAAGAACTGAAAAGATTAGGATGTTTTGGCCTGTCTTGTACATTCAGTGTATTGTACCTTAGTCTAGCTAGGTAAAATGGAGGCTCAAAACTATATAACTGAATTGTAATTAAACCATCCCTGGTAAAAATGGACACCTGGCTTAAAGATTTATACAAAGAACCCTTGAACAGAAGCTAGTGATAATTTTGCAAACTCAAGCAAGGAAATGCTAAAGAGTGACTCAATTGATGGAGAACATGCATAGCAAACACAACATCCCGAGTTCGAACCTTAGTTTTGCTACATGTATGCTGAAATGGCACATACAAAACAAGATTCAAAATAAAATAATACCTTTGTCAGCAAATACCGGATTTTTAACTAGTCTAAAACTCTTCCAAATGAAGAATTTCGGTGGCATTTGAATCCATTTTAATAACAATGTAAAACAGTTCACTGGTTTGCACGAACTACTGATTGATATCAGAGAAGAAGAAGACCTACTAAAGCCAATTTTTAGCAAAAATCTTTTAGCAAAAGAAAATTTAGTTAAAATGGCCAGTAAGTTATTTCTACCATTTGGATTTGTGTGTCTTTGCAAGATGCATTATTTATTTTCAAAAGAAACTTATAACAAAATATTGAAAAAAACACTTAAGATACGTATTTACAGGGCTTTCTCACAATTTTTTATTTTTTTTCTTTTTTTTTCTTTTTAATTTAATTTTATTTTATTTGTGAACATACTGTACAGAGGAGTTACAATTACATGGGCAGGATAATGCATACATTTCTTACCAAGCATTGCAGCCTCCTCCTTTGTTTACCCTTCACATCCCTTCCCAGCCTCCCCCCTCCCCCCAATCCCAATCCTATTCCTTTCCCCCCCCTTCCCTCCCCCCTGCACCGACTTTGTAAAGCTCGTTTTGGACATGACAACTTGTACTTCTCATTGTTGCAACAGGTCCACCTGTATCCTTAAACAACTGGTTTTTCCCCATCTCCTCCACAAGTTATACTGACATCAAATATAGTGAAAGCAGGGCTTATACTGTGGGGGAGGGACATACAAAGCAACAAAGAGATAATCTTATAAATGCGTTAGAAACACATGCACAAAAGAAAAAAACATTAAAATACACATCTAAGGGTTCATTTTCCTGACATCACATTATCTGACCTTTTCCACTTGACTCATACATATACTAGATATTACAGATAAGGGAAACCATGGGACCTATGTTTCTTTGGGCCTGGCTTACTTCACTTAATATAATTTTTTCCAAGTTTTTCCATTTCCTAACAAATGGGGCAATGTCATTCTTTCTGATGGAGGCATAGAATTCCATTGTGTATATATACCACATTTTCTTGATCCATTCATCTACTGAGGGGCATCTGGGTTGGTTCCATATCTTAGCTATGGTAAATAATGCTGCAATAAACATAGTTGTGCTCGTTTCTCACAATTTTTTAAAACAAAGTTTTCAAAAACAAAGAAACATATCCAAATGTAATAATAATTTTATGTAAACAAGAAAACTCTTACATTACTAATAATTAAATTGAAGTGATGATTGCTTATATCATCATTAGTTCGGCTTTTGTTTTTCAACAAGATTTTGAAGTGATTCTCTGATAGTTTGAAATGTATTGCCTTAAAGCACAGATTGATCAAGACACTCATCTTTAAAAGCTGCCTGGTGCTTACTAAATTAAGACCAATCTTCTCACCATATCATTCCAAAGCTCTCCAAATACAGCCAAGTCTTACTTATTGGCCTGTTTCCATGATACCCCACCAAGTTGGATGCCCTAAATATTCTTTCCCTCTTCTCCCCCTTGTTTATCTTGTTTATGCTCTTTTCTATACCAGGAATTCCTCTCTAAACCTATTATGTCCCTTTAACCAAAATCTTTACAACTTTCAATACCTGTTTTATACATTATGTTCTAAGAAAACTTGCAAAAAGCTACCTGTAAATCCCTCTCTCTTCTCTCTCTCCCCTCAGCCCCCCTAAAGCATATATTTTTGTTTATATTCATCTAGTATTTAGCCACTAATATATACTATATTATGTATGATAGTCCTTTGAATATGTATTAAATTCCTTTCTTTTCCTTTGCAGACTTATATAAGAGAAAGATCCTTTTTTTCCCGTGTGTGTGTGTGTGTGTGTGTGTGCGCGCGCGCGCGCACACAGACACGTATGCGTGCGAGCATGCGCACACATGCACATGCATGCACTTCAGTTACTCAGGGCATCATGCTCTCACTTGGCTTGTTTTTCTCACTCAAGGCTGGCATTCTACAACTTGGGCCACATCTCCACTTCTAGCTTTTTGTTGACTAACTGAAAATAAACGTTTGATGGATTTGTCTGCCTGAACTGGCTTCAAATTGTGATCCTCAGAACTCAGCCTCCTGAGTAGCTAGGATTACAGATGTAAGCCACTGACATCCAGATGCAATAGATTTCCTTAATCAAGATTTGTTTTTAGCTCCTACATAAACATAGGCTTGGAAGGTCTGAGAACTATACAGCATTTGAGTTAGACATTTTTTTAATCACTGTGACAAAATACCAGAGGTGAGCAATTGAAATGGAAGAAAGATGTACTTGACTTGGAGTTTCAGTCTATAGTCAGACAACCCTATTGTGAGACAAAGACTCATGATATAGGGCATAGAAATGCGAAGTTGTTCATCTCTGTGAACCAGAAAATGAAAGACAGAGTGGGGCCTGGGATAAGATATAGCCCCCAGTGCTATTCTCCACCAGTGACCTACTTCCTCCAGCTAGACCCCACCTCCTGAAGTTTTCAGAATCTCCCAATAATGGTACCACCACCACCTGGGGGCCACATTTTCAGTACATGATTCTTGGTGTTGGGGGACACTTCATATGCAAACCATAACAGTATTGAAAGAAAATCCTACCACTGAGCTCTGCCCACATTGTCTGCTTCCTCCATCACCCACTGGGGATGTTACATCATCATGAAAGATCTGAATCTCCCATGGTCTTGCCAGATATTTGGGTTACTTGTTGATATTTTCTTCCCTGAACATTGCATTTCTGAGTTGGCTACACTTTGCTGATTACTTAGTGATGATTGGGGTGTAACACTCGGAAGAAAATTAGCTTTTTAAAGCTATGCTTGAGGACTTAACCAGTGCCAAACACTATAAAAGTGCTTCAAATGATTATCTTATTCAATCCCTACAAAAGCTCTATTTGGCAGGCATATAAGTACTCCCATTTCACTAGATGAGGAAACTGAGGTGCCAAAAGGGCTAATAGAAAGGTAGAGCTAGGATCGGAATCCAGGCTGTCTATAGAGCTTGCAAAATTAACCTTTATGTTACCCTGCTAACAACCAGAGATAACAGTACTTTAGGGCCACTCATATATTAAATCTAAGTTGCTAGCTTTCACATGCACATGAAAAATCATATGCATTAGCGTCAATCTTGATGGTAATATGAAAGCTAGCTATGCTCTTACGTGTACATTCAATTTAAATCTAGATCAAAGAAATCTAAATTACTCTTCATTTGGGCTATAATCTTATATTCCAAAGCTTAAATGCTTATAGGAAAGCTTTATCTAATTTAAGATTACTAGCTCAAATATTACTTTTTCTCTAAAGCAATCAGTACAAAGAGTTCTATTCTACCGTAGTAACATGTCATGGAACTTGAACTAGTCAGCAATCACTATCTTTTCTTTATAAGAAAAAAAGCATTTGAAATATGTACCATAACCTCTGGAAAATACAATTATCCTCCCAAGAAATGAGCCATTTTTTCCCTGACAAAAACGATGGGCAATTGATCTATAGTTCTTTTCTTTCTCAAAAAATTATTGTATATTGTGCAATGATCATTATAATTAAAAATTAAGATGGCTTGCAATAATTTCACCATTATTTGATTCAAAATCTTTATAAAATATTGGCATTTTCCAACATTTATTTTTCCTGTCTATGTTCCATTTAAGGCCAAATTTTCAAACCCAGCTGCCAAATTACACATATAATTACTGCATTTGCGCACAAAAATGTGATAATTGCTTACACAATTTCAGAGGCCAGCTTGAGGCTCCTTTCCAAATTTGTTTTACATGTACAGTGCGGTGTATATAGTTTTATATAAAAATAGGGGAAGTATAATTCATGGTTCATCTGGGTGATGTGTGAGAATGGGTATAAAATAAAGCCTTTCAATAAATGCCTGTCTCATATTTTCTCCCAACAGACTTTTATTGAAGACTTACAAAAGAGTTCAAACTTTAGCTGGTGTTGGATTAATGGCATTGCAAGGGGATGGTCACCGGTATAATGTCTTAATATTTTTGGTTGACATGTCATGAGGCATTCTTCTATGAACTTCTATCTGACTAGTAGGAAAGAGCAATGTTGTATAAGGTCTATCATCATGTAATATGATTATATAACCCCACTCTCAGTATAGCCAAATGGTTGAGAACTAGTGGCTAAGATTTTACCTTTTACAGTTTTCCCTGACAATTGACAATACTTCTTAGCAGATGTCCATGAACATAGCTCACAATAGGTATTTCCTTGTGAAAGGTTTGGTTCTAAAAAATAAAAAGAGTAACTAATTAGTTATACACACTAGATAGATAATATACCTTTAATTCTGCACAAATAAGGTAGAAAATCATGGACATTACCATATAAACTGATATCTAGGCTCAAAAAGAATCTACTTCTTCCAAATCAAAGACTGTAGACAGATACCTGACCAAAAGGGATTATGCTGGAAACCTATTAAGTATTAAAGGAAGTTTTCTTTTATTATCATTATTATGATGAATATTATTATTAAATTTTTTATTATCTTTGAGAATTTAAATTTAGCATGTTAGTTTATGAATACAATGCATCATAATCAATGTCACCCCTTCCATCATTCTCCCCTACCTCTTCCAACTCTGCTCATCCCAAGTTATCTGGTTAAAGGAAACTCTCTTGCCAAAAAAACCTTGACAAATATCTTTCCCAATGCTGACCTTTAATAATCTTAGCTAACATTTCCTGAGTACTTAATATATATTAAACAATGTTCTAAGCATGAAAGTGAAAGCATGTCACCTAAAGTAGGTTTTTGGTGCTATCAGTGAACTACACAAGACCCAAGGACAAATGGAACAGACTAGAAGATCTAGAAAAAAAAAACCATATATCTTCAGTAATCTGATTTTTGACAAGTGATCCAAAAATGTATGTTGGAAAAAAGACAGTCTTTACAACAAATGGTGTTGGGAAAACTGGATATTCCTATGCAGAAGATTAAAACAAAATTCCTCTCTGTCACCCTATACTAATATGAATTCAAAATGGATCAGGAACCTCAATTAACCTGAAACTCTGAAAATACTACAGGAAGAAGTAGGGAGAACATTAGAGCCTACTGGAATAGGCATGAACTTTCCCAGTTTAATTCTAGGGGTTCATCTAATAGGAGAGAGAAATGACAAATGGGATTGCATCAAGATAAAAACTTTCTTCACAAAGAAAGGCATACTTACTAAGCTAAGAAGACAGCCTATGAATAAGAGAGAATCTTTGCCAGGTATATCTGACAAGAACCTAGTAACAAGAATATACAAGGAACTCAAAAAGCTACACCCCAAAAATCAATAACCAAATTAATAAAAATAATTACACATTTCTTAGAAGAAGGAAAAATAGACAATAAATGCATGAATAAAATGATGAACATACCTTCCATGAAGGAAATGCAAAGTGAAACAACACTGAACTCCATCTCACTTCAGTCAGAATGGCTATCACTAATAATACAAATAACAATAAAAGCTAAGGAGGATACAGGAGAAAAAAAGGAACTTATAAAGATTCCTCAAAAAACTAAAACTAGAACTACCCTATGATCCAGCAATACCACTCCTGGGCATTCATCCAAAAGATTATAACAGTATACGGTAAAGCCACTTGCACAACCATGTTCAGTGCTGCACTATTCACTATAGTCAAATTATGCAAACAACTCAGATGTACTACAATGGACAAATGGTTCAACAAAATGTGATATTTATTCATACATGGATACATACATACATACATATTTATATAGATATATACATACAATGCAATTTTATTCATCCACCAAGAACAAGAATATTATGTCATTTGCAGAGAAATGTATGGACTGGAAAAAATTTGTTAAGTGAAGTACATCAGGCAGAGACAAATGGTCCATGTTTTCTCTCATATGTGGAAGTTAAAACTAAAATGTAAACATAAATGAAAAGGTATACAAGGCCATAGGCATATATACAAAAATCAAATGTATGGCATAAAAAAAAGGTGAATTCCTATAATGTAAGTTCTCTGGACAATTAACTAATAGTTTAACCAAAGGAATACCAAAAAGCTGAAACATGTTTAGTCTGAGTGAGTCTGGGGCTTAAGAAGAAGGAAGAGAACAAACAGAGGAATGGAGAGTCATAATATTCAATGAGAATATATGAAAATGGGACTATGTAATCTGTAGGGATGGGTGGTGATCTTCACCAGCCATACCACAAACAAGGGTCTTATATCTAGAATATACTTGGAACTCAAAAAATTAAATCCCCCAGCAACAAATTCTCAAAGAAACAACTGCCCAATAAATAAGTGGGCGAAAGACTTAAAGAGAAACTTCTCTGAAGAGGAAATAAGAATGGCCAATAGACACATGAAGAAATGCTCGACCACTCTAGCCATAAAAGAAATGCAAATCAAAACAACATTGAGATTCCACCTCACCCCAGTTAGAATGACTATAATCAAGAACTCTTAAAAACAACAGATACTGGAGGGGATGTGGCCAAAAGGGAATCCTACTGCATTGTTGGTGGGAGTGTAAACTTTTTCAAGCACTTTGGAAAGCAGTATGGAGGTTCCTCAAAAGACTCCACATAGAGCTCCCCTATGACCCAGCAATCCCACTTTTGGGCATTTACCCAAATGATCACAAACAAGACCATACTAAAGCTACAAGCACAACTATGTTTATCGCAGCATTATTTACCATAGCTAAGATAGGGAACCAACCCAGATGCCCTTTAGTAGATGAATGGATCAAGAAAATGTGGTATATATACACAATGGAATTCTATGCCTCCATCAGAAAGAATGACATTGCCCCATTTGTTAGGAAATGGAAAGGCTTGGAAAAAATTATATTTAGTGAAGTAAGCCAGGCCCAAAGAAACATAGTTCTCATGGTTTTCCTTATTTGTAATATCTAGTATATGTATGAGTCAAGCAGAAAAAGTCAGATAATGTGATGTCAGGAAAATGAACCCTTAGATGTGTATTTTAATGTTTTTTTCTTTCATGCATGTGTTTCTAATGCATTTATAAGATTATCTCTTTGTTGCTTTGTATGTCCCTCCCCCACAGTATAACCCCTGCTTTCACTATATTTGATGTCAGTATAACTTGTGGAGGAGATGGGGAAAAACCAGTTGTTTAAGGATACAGGTGGACCTGTTGCAACAATGAGAAGTACAAGTTGTCATGTCCAAAACGAGCTTTACAATGTCAGTGCGGGGAAGGGGGGGGTGGAGGGAAGGGGGGAGAAGGAGAAGGATTGGGATTGGGGGGTAGGGGGGAGGCTGGGAAGGGATGTGAAGGGTAAACAAAGGAGGAGGCTGCAATGCTTGGTAAGAAATGTATGCATTATCCTGCCCATGTAATTGTAACTCCTCTGTACAGTATGTTCACAAATAAAATTAAATTAAATTAAAAAAAAAAGAAAATGTTGTATATATACAATGGATTTTTATGCCTCCATCAGAAAGAATGGCATTGTCCCATTTGTTAGGAAATGGAAAGACTTGCAAAAAAATTATATTAAGTGAAGTAAGCCAGGCCCAAAGAAACATAGGTCCCTTATTTGCAATAACTAGTATATGTCTGGGACAAGTAGAAAAGGTCAAATATACATCTGACCAGATAAGATGAATTTAAGTGAAATGAACCCCAAGATAGGGACACAGTGGTTTTTACTTTCTTGCTATTATTTCTAACGTATTTATAAGGTACCATGTGAATATTTTTTTTTGTTGCTTTGTATGCCCCTCCCCCACAATATAACCTGTTTCCATTGTATTTGATGTTGGTATATTTTGGGGAGGGAAGGGAAAAAGCAAAACATTTAAATAGGGATACAGACTGACTCATTTTAACACTATGTTGAAAAATGAGCTTTACAATTTAGGCGGAGGAGGGGGTATAGTTGTGGAGGTGGGAGGGAAGGGATGGTAGGGGAAAAACAAAGGAGGAGGCAACAATGCTTGATATACTTATTACCTTGCTCATGTAACTGTGATCCTTCTATACAGTATTTTCACAAAAAAAAAACTTATTTAAAAAAAGAAAAAGAAGGAGGAGAATTGTGGAAGGGTTAACACTGATCAAGATGCATTGTACTCATAAATTATCATGTTAAATTGAAACTCCTTTGTACACTACTTAATGATGATAAAAATGTATAATTCATATACTTTTTAGTTTATAATTATTTATGCAATTTATTATGTAATGTATATCTATTATCATAAAATGTACATACGATATTTATATAATTATAGTGTATATACTAATATATAATATATTAATATGTAATAATATATAATTAGTATATTTTATATAATAAGTTTATATATAGAATATCTTCTAAGGTTATTTGCACATTGGGAAATGATTGGGTAAACTGTGATTTCTCTAAATTCTTCTAAGAAATTTAAGTTGATACCAGAAATATCCATCTCTGTTCTATCCATGGATGATTCTTGTACTATAAAATCAAGCAATTACTAGTTTGGAAGACTCAGAGGCATATGAACTCATAAAAGGCAGATAGGATTTGACTGAGCTCAATTGCCATCTTTTTTACTTACTTAGTTAGATAAGGTAACCATCCAATTTATTATTCAAATCAAAATATTCATGAGTGAAAGACTATTATAATGTCCCTAAGACAATAGTCATTCTCTAGAATGGTGCCAGGAAAGTAGATATGCATCTATAATGGTATTGCTTTGGACAAGTCTCTTGAGTACCAGTTTATACATGTATAAACTGTGCTAATACTATTGGTTTTGCATGGTTGTTACAGAACTATTGAACATATGAGGAGCTCAAAATTGGAAGCCCTGGTTTGTTTTCTTGGTTTTTTGGTTTTGTTTGGTTTGGGGTTTTTTTGGGGGGGAGGGGGTTGTCACTTGTGGGGCTTGAACTCTGGGCCTGGGTGCTGTCCCTCAACTCTTCAGCTTAAGGCAAGCACTCTACCACTTGAGCCACAGTGCCACTTCAGGTTTTGTGGTGGTTAATTAGAGAGATAAGAGTCTCACAGACTTACCTTGCCCAGGCTGGTTTTGAACTGCAATCCTCAGATCTCAGCCTCCTGAGTAGCTAGGATTACAGGCCTGAGCTTCCAGTACCCAACTCAAGAAGTGCGGCGAACGCCTTCTCGACCAGAGAGGAAGAACGACCACCACACCAGGAGTCTTCTCAGATCACACTTTATTGGAGAGCCTTCTTACTTGTAGGAGAGCTTGAGCGCGAGAGAGCGTGCACAAAAAACATGGCCGCTTATATAGGGAATAGGGACACGTGTCGTTCTATCATTGGTCGTCTGCCTTTCACCGTCACCAGGTGCCACGGGATTGGCTGGGGACTCTACGTGGCTCGCGCATGCGCAAAGCCCAGGACCCACCATCCCCGCCAAGCACTGCCTAATATGGAGTTGTTTACCTCAAAACTGCAAGGAAGTGGGCGGCGCCTTGTAATGGCGTTCGCCCCGGCTCCCCGCAAAGAAGCACTGCTTCTATGAAACAGGACCCATCTACTACTGTAACCTGAATGCCTTGGTACTAGAAATTCCTTTTTGTTGTTGTTGTTTTGTAAATTTCACTCTACTCTTTCTAGCTAGGGATAAGGACCTGACATATTCTTAAAACCTTCCAGAGACTTTGACTAGGCTCAGTGTAGCTACAAAGTCAATAGACATTTCTTTTGTTGTATACAGATCTCTAGTAATTCTTAATAATATATTCATGTATTTGTTGATTTAATTTTGTTTTTAAAGATAAATATCAATTAAATGAAGTGAATAAAATAATTATTTATTTGAACTCACAAACTTTAATAATCTATTCAAATCAGGGCCAATCTTGTACATGTGGTTATTAGCAATTTTCAGTAGGTCAGAAAAAGTTTCTTCCCTCCCAAGAAATTGGTTTTTGTTTGTTTTTTTGGAGTTTTTTGTTTGTTTGTTTGTTTGGGGTTTTTTTTGGTATATGGTTGCAATTTGACATGACTGTGGCCATCTTGGTTCATAAGTACCATGCTTATTCCTCTATGGTCCTGGTCAACTTTCCCCACATAGGTTTTTGACATATTATAAATAGTCAGAAACATCACAGTGCTATGTGGAGCTTTAAGACCAGACACTGATAACAGGACTGTGCCTGACTCTTTGATTTTTTTTTTTTTTTCCTGGGCACTGTCCCTCAGCTCTTCAGCTCAAGGCTAGTGCTCTACCACTTGAGCCAGAGCGCCAATTCTGGCTTTTTCTGCTTAGTGGTGCTGAGGAATTGAACTCAGGGCCTCATGCATGCAAGGCAAACACTCTACCACTGAGCCACCTTTCCAGCCTTGGTTTATTTAGCTGAAATGTGGTTAATTGCTGACTCTTTGATATTAAGTGAAGTACATTCTGGTTAGTTAAAGTCACTTATGTCCTGATCACTAATATAAGATCTCATCATCTGACCCAAATGACCTCTCAAAAAGTTTTGTAATTCTAGTCAACAATCCTTTCCAACATGTGATTGGATCTTACAATGTCAAAAAAAAAAAAAAAGTATCTCTAAGCTCTTTCGTTTGATCTCTACATCATAAATCCAAAACCACATCAATGTTATCAAGTATTCCTTTGGTACAAGAATATAGAATATATATCAGGCTGGGTCCACTCAGAAAACAAAAATCACATCACTTACCTAAATAGAGAAAACTGACTTTAAAAAAAAGATTATTAACTAGGACAATAAAGGTATTCAAAGTTATTTCTGAAGTAATGGAGACAGAAATTTCACGAAGCTGTCATTGCTCTTGGGACTAACAAGATAAATAAGAATTTAGAATTATTCAAATTTCTTATTTTCTAAGAGTTGAAACACAGATCTCTGAATATGGGGCATCTTTCATATGATACTGGCATCTCTGAGTTCAGTAGAGTTCCAGGAGCCAAGGAGTGGATCTGAGGAGAGAACTTTAGCCAGCTGATATTAAAGTCTCTTGAGAGGAAACAGTGACAGTTACAAAGCATTAAAGAAATTGCAAAGTGAATTCGGTTACTGCTATAGGAAGGAATTTGTGTTAGGTGTAGAGCATTGCTAGGATGACATTCCCAGGACAGGCTACAAGGCCACCTAGCAGTTACCCTCTACTGTCTCCATTGGCAAAGCCTATTTAGGATCAGTTAGTTACAAGGCACAAATGGGGTTTGCTGAATTCTAGCCCTAGCATCAAAAAATGAAAGTTAGGCCAGGCCCCCATGGCTCACGCCTGTAATCCTAGCTACTCAGGAGGCTGAAATCTCAGGATAACGCTTCAAAGCCAGCCCGGGCAGGAAAGTCCTTGAGACTCTGACCTCCAATAAACCACTAGAAAACCATAAACGGCACTGTGGCTCAAGAGGTAGAGCGCTCACCTTGAGCTGAAGAGCACAGGGACAGTGCCCAGGTCCAGAGTTTAAGCCCCATGACCAACAACAACAACAAAAAAAAGTGAAAGTTACATTTGGAACTTAGATAGGATAATAACTTGCACTGAGCAGTGCACTTCTACTGTATGGAAAAGGACCCCATAGTGCAACTCTTGGACAAAATAAAACTAACCCAAATCCTACAAAATGCTTTTTGTGCTTCCTCTATCACCACCAATGTAATTATTTCAAAAGACATGCGTATTATTTCTTCTGGAAAACAGAGTTGAATGGGCATCTTAGCAACTGTATTTGTGTCTCCACTATTACCTATCAGTAACACCATACTATTCCTGTTCCTATTGAAATGTGAGAAGAATTATATTTTCCTCAAGAAACAACTTGAGCATTAAGATTCTTCCCTTCCAGTATTTATACAGCCATCACTTAAATGTCTTTATTTTCTCAGGGTGTTGAATGAGAAAATATTGATTGTGGAATATTCTAAAAATCATCAGTGTATATAAAGCCACTAAGAAGGAGTATTATGGTCATGGTAGAATTTCAACAAGGCCATGATCATAGTTTCTTTGTGCCTATATGTTTTGCAGTTTTTCTTAGTATATTCTTGTGTACTATTTTGCTCATGTTTTTATGGACTGAATGTAGACACATTTACTAAGACAAGAGAATCAGTATCTTTATATTTATACCAATTTTGATAGCCCTCATATACATAAAAATATTTTGATGTTGTCCTTGAAGCAGTTAAATGTATGGTCAACAACAGTATTCAGAAACTTCCCTTAGTTGTCAGATTGGAAAGTCAGCCTTGAACCAGTGCTTTAAATTCCAGTATTCCTAGCCAGGCTTATGTCTATAATCCAGCTACTCTGGAAGCTGAGATATGAGGATTGCAGTTAGAAGCCAGTCTGGAAACCAAAGTCCATGAGACTCCTAGCTTCAATTAAGCACCAAAAAAACCCTGAAATTAGAACTGTGGCTCAAGTGGTAAAGTATTGGCCTTGAGCAAAAAAGTTCAGGAATTGCACCCAGGCCCTGAGTTCAAGTCCCACGAGCAACATACACAGAGAGAGAGAGGGGGAGAGAGAGAGAGAAAGAAAGAGAGAGAGAGAGAGAGAGAGAGAGAGAGAGAGAGAGAGAGAGAGGGAGAGAGAGGGAGAGGGAGAGGGGGAGAGAGAGAGGGAGAGGGAGAGGGAGGGTGGGAGGGAGAAAGAGAAACAGAGGGAGGGAGGGAGAGAGGGAGGGAGAGGGAGAGGGAGAGGGAGAAGGAAAGGGAAAAAGAAAGAGAGAGAGAAAGGAAGAGAGAAAGGGAGAGAGAGGGAGAATTCAGCCAGGCACGGGAGGTTCATGCCTGTAATCCTAGACAGGAAGCTGAAATCTGAGGATTGTTGTTCAAAACCAGCCCTAGCAGAAAAGTTCCTGAGACGCTTATCTCCAATTAACTACCAGAAAACTAGAAGCGGTGCTGTGGCTCAAACTGGTAGAACACTCACTTTGATCAAAAAGGTCAGAGACAGCACCAGATCCTGAGTTCAGGGCTCACAAGTGAACAACAGCAACAACGAAAATCCAGTATTCCTAAATGAGATCCCAATGATACATAATATAATAAGCAAACAACCCCAGCATGTAATCTAGTGAATGGAGTGGTTTGTCCTACCTATTCATTCACAGACTCCAATGCCCTCTATCTTATCATGATATCGCCCCATAAGGTCATTGTCTTCAAATGCTTTGTCTAACTTGAAACATTGAATTCTAATTCACAGGAGTAGAAACAGAACACTAGGTTGAGACAGTGATCCCTTTGAAAGAAATAACCTGTAAGTGGCATTCATCATTCACACTCACAATTTGACCTTAGCACAATACATCTGCTTCACAGAAAGCTGTAGAAATATAAGGTCTTCCTGGAAGGTCATACATCCAGGTCTGTAAATTTCTTTAAAAAAATAGGTTCTAATGGGTAAGAAGAGCCTGATCTCCTGTATCACAGAGTTACTATGAAATAAGTGAGATGACTCACTTTGAAGAATGTTTTAACATTTAGTTAGTGTTTTACTGTGGTTAACAGCATTGCTAGATTACAAGCTCCTCACAAATATTCTATTTCACCCTCTTTAGGTACATGGTAGTATTGCAATTCGCTGCCCTTTTTAATGAAATTAGCATGGCAGTGAAGGGTATCAATTCTTAGCAGAAGAACTAAGAGCCAGTGTGCCATTCACCCTGTTTTCTTTCCCCTGCCATAGTAATCATGGAAGCATGTGCTAGTCTGAATCTCTGAGTAAATACAATGAGCAGAGAGGCCCCCTGACAACCATAGGCATGTATCATGAGCAAGAAATGTCCATTGTGCTAAGCCACTGAGACTTTGGGATTGCTTGTTACTACAACATAATCTAGCTCATCTTGACTAATAAATACAAGAAGATCCCAGGACATTTGGCAGAGAAGGAATTTGGGAAGCTCCTTCACCTTGCAGTTTTGAAATTTTAATTAATATCACTAAAAACAAACTTGAAATTAGCTGATAAGCTTATGCATCCCTTAGCTACTGTAAGATCACAACCAATTATACTGAGATAACACAAATATCAATACATGTGTGTGCTAGACAAATCAATCTACTTGGGCTTGACATTATATTGTAGAAACATGTTCACTGATTGCTAAGATCTTTCTTCAATGTCCTCGTCTGAAAGAAAAATGACATTTTTCATTTTCTGATTCATCTCCCCTAAAATAGGGGAAGGTTGCCATCTGGCCACTATGATAAAAATAATAATATCCAGAATGTGTTTCAGTCCTATGGAATTTCTTCCATTTCTTCAGTTTTGGATATCAGGTGAGCCTAGTACTGGCAGTTCAAGTAGGTTTTATTCTCTTACAAGAACCTAGCTCTGAGCTCCGTCAAACTAGCTCAGGGATGAACACACACATAGTCATTTACTGGCCCTGGGATCTACTGTAGGCTAGCCTACACAGTGTGAATTAGTCCAAGCCAAGCAAGGGTTGCCACTAGTCAGTTGCAAACAGGCCAAGCTGGGACCATGGCCCTGACAATCTCTGAACCCAAATGCCTAAATCACAAGGAAAGATTACAAGTTTCATGAGCAATCAGGACAACAAACTAAATCTAATATCCAACAACAATCCAGGGAAGGACTCTAGTGAGAATGAAAAATATATGGATGACAAAAGAACCATATGGAACCAACCAAGATGCGCCTCAGTAGATGAATGGACACAAGAGGTCTTATCTTTCTAGATGTTGTCTTTAATATATTTATAATGTACTATGTGATTTTTTTTCATTTCTTTTGTATGTATAACCCCTGTTTTCACTGTATTTGATTCTGGTGCCCTGCATTTTGTATATACATTTTTCTAATTTGGGAAGGGGAAGGGAAATAACAAAATGCTGAAATAAGGATACAAATTGACCCATTGTAACAATGAGATGTACAAGACACTATGTTGAAAATGAACTTTACAACTTGGGGGAGGGAGGGAGGAGTTATGGAGGTAGGGAGGGAAGGAATGGTAGGGGAAAAACAAAGAAGGGAGTAACAATGCTCCATAGGAAATGGACTCATTACCTTATTCATATAACTGTAACCCCTTTGAACACTATCTTTACAATTAAAAATATACTAAAAGAAAAAAAAGAAATGATGACAGAATTTGCCAAAGAAATAAAAGGAAAGATGCAAAAACAACTTCATGAGCTCAAAGAAGAAATGGCAAAGAAAATCCAAGACTCCCAGAAAGATATGGAGAGAAAAATAGACACACTATCCACTACATTAAAAGATGAAATGTACACTATGAAAACTGATCTTGGAACCACAAAAGTTTCAAGTTCCACAATGCAAACCACAGTGGAATCAATAGGCAACAGAATAAGTGAACTGGAAAAATAACACTTCAGAAGTCAATGATAAAATAAAGGAGCTAGCCAGGCGCCAGTGACTCAAGCCTGTAATCCTAGCTACTAAGGAGGCTGAGATCTGAGGATCATGGTTCAAAGCCAGCCCTGGCAGGAAAGTCTGTGAGACACTATCTCCAATTAATCACCAGAAAACTGGAAGTGATGCTGTGGCTCAAATAGTAGAATTCTCGCCTTTAGTTGAAGAGCTCAGGGACAGGGCCCAGACCCAGAGTTCAAGCCCACGGACAAAAAAAAAAAAAAAGCAGTTAGTACAAAAAGTCAAAATACTCAGAAACTACCAGAGAATCCAGAAATTAGCAGACTCAGCTAAGAAATCTAATCTACACATCATTGGGTTCGATGCGGAGGAAGAATTTAATAGTAAATGCATCAAAAACCTACTCAGTAAAATAATAGCTGAGTCCTTCTCCCACTCTTAAGAGAGAAAATCTTATCTGCTTAACAGAAGCATATAGGACCTCCAGTAAACTGGATCCAAGAAAAAACACTTCTAGACACATCATAGTAAAAACATCAAACATGGATAGCAAGGAACTGATTTTTAAATACCACAAAAATTAAGGAAGGAGCTATATTACAATGGAAAGAAAATCAGAATCACTGCAGACCTCTCCACACAAACCCTCAATGCACGAAGAGCCTGGAATTGGTATAATCCAACCACTGAATATCAACAACTGGTACTTGTTTCTACTCAGCCAAACTATCATTTACATTAGATGGTGAAACCAAAACCTTCCATGACAAACATTAAAGGAATTTGTGGTCACTAAACCACCATTACAAAGATTCGGAAGGGAGGTATACAATCTGAAGAAAACACTCAAAATCAAAAAACACATCAGACAAAAATCACTAGATGGGCCGGGCACTAGTGGCTCATGCCTATAATCCTAGCTACTCAGGAGGCTGAGATCTGAGGATCGCGGTTCAAAGCCAGCCCGGGCAGGAGAGACCGTGAGACTCCTATCTCCAATAAACCACCAGAAAACCGGAAGTGGCGCTGTAGCTCAAGTGGTAGAGCGTTCGCCTTGAGCTGAAGAGCTGAGGGACAGCGCCCAGACCCAGAGTTCCAGCCCCACGACTGACCAAAACAAAAAAAAATCACTAGATGATCATTTTAGTAAACATAGGAAGAGAAAGAAAACAAAATATAGGAAATCAAGAATATGGCCAGAAACATGACACATCTCTCTATAAGAACCCTAAATATTAATGGATTCAATTCTCCAATCAAAAGAAGAAGAATAGAACATTGGATCATCCATTATTTACATTCTGTATGGGTTGTTTTTGAATTGATTAAAGCTTCCACTGATTATGATAAATGTCTTTTTATATTACCTGTATGTCACATTTATTGAATAAATCAAAGATATTACTCTCTGACCTTAGATAAAAGAATTCAGATAGACATTTGCACAAAATAACATACAATTAGATATAAAGAACTGTCAAGAATGTCATAAAGGCTGTCAAGCTAACTTGTAATAGAAAATAGCCCTGGTGCAAAAAAACAAAAACAAAAACAAAAACAAAAAAACCTATACAACAGATAGTGGGAGTAGCTTGTTAGTGTAATAACAAATAAAGATATAGCAATTACTTATAACCACTTACCATTTAGTTAATACATATAAACTCATTTAATCCTTATTTAGCTTTTTAAAGGTATGTACTACTAGCGTCCCCATTTTACATCTGAGAAGACAGAACATTAGAAAGTTACAAAGACATCTATTTCTTATATCAAGATTATTCAAATGCCTAAGATCAACCAACTATGAAATATATAACAGGAATGGAACTTAGGCATATGATTCCAAAGCCCATTTGTTGAGCTGATAAGATGCACATTCAGCCCAACATTTCAAGAATTATAACTACAGGTACAAGGAAATCAAGGAAGGACTGGCTGAGACTTTTGTCCTTAGTTGATGGGAATCGACCAAATTAAATGGGAAGAAAGGTATTCAAATGAGAGATAAAGTTATGCTTCTTCCAATCAGCTGATTTGTTGATAATTTCTTATTCACTGTGACTCTTACAAGTAACTATATTCCCACTTTTTGTATTGGCTGCCAGAGAATCCAGACACATAATCTTTTTAATACATTTTTATTGTAAAAATGCTGTACAGAGGGGTTACAGTTACATGAGCAAGGTAATAAGTACATTTCCTATCAAGCACTGTTACCTCCTCCTTTGTTTTTCCCTACCACCCCTTTCCTCCCACCTCCACAAAAGACACATAATCTTTTAGCAACTATCTAGAACCTAATGGTATTAACATTAGTGTAGCAAACAAACTTTTAATAGAATCCTGCTTCCACTTTGTCTTTTTACACAGTTATTCAATCTCTATGTTTTGATTGTGTTATTCTTTCCTTATAGGTATAACAAATATTTCCTGGAAAAAAATGAGGCATATGTGTGAATTACTTAACAAGAAAAGTAAACATTCTTATTTTTCTAAAGTTTTCCTTAGATTCATTTTCTAGAAGGAAAGAAAAAACTATGAATAAAAAAATGGTAAGGTTTTTTCCCATGACAAGGCTATGAATTCCTCAAAGAATCTGTCTGGTTAACAAAAATTCAAAAGTTTGAAGCCCAGCACCAGTGGCTCATACCTGTAATCCTAGCTTCACAGGAGGCTGACACCTAAGGATCACAGTTCTAAGCTAGCCTGAGCAGAAAAGTCTGTCAGACTCTTATCTCCAATTAACCAGCAAAAGGCCAGAAGTGGAGCTATGGTCTAAGTGGTAAAGTATCAGCTTTGAGCCCATCTCTGAGCCCAAGTTCTGAGTTCATGCCCAATACTAGAATACACACACAAAGTTCAATAGATTAATAATTATGACATACTCTTGACAAGACTGAAGAAAAATAGGCAACGTGAAATAGGTGAAAGCTAACAAATTTGTATAGAAGTCACTTTGGTACTAGTTATCAAAATTACAAAATCATCCTGTACTGACCTAGAATGTTCTCATGGAGGTGTTTACCCTATTCATTCACTGGTTTCCAGCCAAAATAGCATATGTCCTCATTTTATTATATTGTAAAGATGATGTACAGAGGGGTTACAATTGCATGAATAAAGTAATGAGTACATTTCTGGTCAAACCTTGTTACCCACCCCTTTGTTGTTCTCCCACTATCCCTTCCTTGCCCACTCCTCCCTGCTCCCAAGTTGTAAAGCTCATTTCCAACAGGTATCTTTTGAGCATTGTTGTTGCAATGGGTCATCCTTTGTCCTTCTCCCAGCATTTTGCTATTTCCCTTCCCTTCCCCAAATCAGATACATGTATATATACAAGACACAGGGTACCAGAATCCAAAACAGAGATTGCCAGGGATAAACAAATGGAAAACAAAAAATGAAATAAAATAAGAAGAAAGAACTAGATACAGTACCTTGGTGACAATAAGGTCAACAACCAAAAAATAAAAAATAAAAAGACCTGTTGTTTCCATGTCTTGGAGTTCATTTCAATTAGCATCATTTTGTATGGTCATATGTACAGAGCTATTGAGCTCAAAATAGCATATTTCTAAAAGCAAGAGATTGGAAGCAAAATTCATGTCCATCAGTCAATTGATAAATAATCTTGTTTCAGCTCTCAAACATTTTTTATAAATCTTTGAAGTGCTCCTATGTAGGATGCTAAGCTATAGCCTTCTGATTAAACACCTCAACAGAGCCTGGAAGTATCAATCTTCACCCCACTTAATCATAGTATCTAATCACACCGCACATCAGTTTCCCTGCTGCCTATGAGAGTCATTAAGAGTACATGGATTGCTAGTAAACAAATATCTGCATTGTTTTCATTGTATTCATTCAATTCATTCATTCATTCATTAGCTACCAAATATTCACATAATGTACTCTGTGCCAAATTTTCTATTAGATATTTTTAGGGCAGAGATTCAATGTGCAAATATTTACAGACCTCAAAAATACCTGGCTATTATGTGTATTAACTTTCTACCCCATCCCAAGAGCACATTAAAGAAATGTGAATTTAAAAAAAAAATACCTGGCTAGTAAAGGATGAGTCAGAAGTCCATGCTTCAACTAGAAGAATTCAGATTCTAAACAAGTACAGGCAGATTTAATTCATTCCTTTCACGAGTTTGAAGATGTGAGTAGAATTCAATCTGAACATTTTGAAATTATGTAATTAATTACATTTGTCTTCAATCTCAATTACTGACCCCAAGCTATTATGACAACATTAAGAAGGTGTGACCATGATGGTTGTCAAAAGCTAAGGCCTTAATATTGTTTGAACTCATGGACCTTAATAATAATCCAGTGGATATTGGTCAGGAGGGCTTAAATGTGATGATCCAATGTACCACTGCCTCAGGGATAGTGTTACAGATGTGTCATTATACTTCCCAAGTGGAAATAATTTGTATTCAGTTTATACTCCATTCTACACTAAAGAATGCTGTTGTTGCAAAAGGAGTCCAATCACCAAAAAAAGCACAGTTTGGTATCACTAACATTCTGTGTGTAACGATGCCATGATTTCATCATTAGTTCAGCTGTGTCGGGCACCTAGGTATTCATTCCTTATCTTAGCTATTGTGAATAGTGATAATATTTGGGAAATATCAATACATCTGTCCCAAGAACTACCCATTCAGTGAACATTTATTGAGTTTCTCTTTGTATCAGGTGGTATACTTGGTACTAAAGTAAACAGGAGTGAACAATAGTGAGGCTTATTGTTGCCGTAAGTCCTGGAGTCTAGGCCAGATGCTGGTATCTCACTATAATCCTAGCTACCTAAGAGACTAAGAAAAGAATGGTCTTGGTTCAAGGTCAGCATGGACAAATAAGTTCATGAGACTCCTTCTCAACCTGATAGCTGGCAAGACAGTGAATGACTGTCAGCATAGTTATGTGAAAGGCTGAGATGGGAAAGATCATGGCTCCAGATCAGCCTGGGCAGAAAACTCCTCAAGACTCCATCTCAATGGAAGAAGTTGGGTATTGAAACATACATAAGTCATCCCAGCTATGACCAGAAGCCTGAAATAGTCTGATTATAGTCCAAGTGAATGACTAAGCAGGAAGCAAGACTCAACTCAAGAAATAATAAGCATTTTTTAAAAAAGGCAGGAGGCACGGCTCAGTGGTAGTGTTCATCTACCAAACACAAAGACCCAAGTTCAAACTCTTGTAAAATAAAAGGGGGGAAAGGAGAGAGTGAGGAAGGGAGGGAGGGAGGGAAAAAGGGAGGGAGGGAAGGAGGCTAATTGTCTCCCCCTGACAGGATCTTCTTACTATACCTCAGATACACACACACACACACACACACACACACACACACACACAGCAGTCAATTAATAGCATTTATTGTTGCCTTATGCCCCAGTGCAGAGACCTATAAATGTGTTTTGGAATGCTCATAGTAAGCAAGATGCTGATGTTCCACCCTGCTCTAATATGTCTAAGCATCTCACACAGAACAAATAAAAAATAACTGTGACTCTATGTAAAAACAGAAACAACAGGTCCATAGTATTCATTATCAACAGCCACATAACACATCTCCCTAAAAAACTCAGCAACTTAACAATAAGCATTAATTCATACTATTTATTTATTTCAGAAATGCAGAAATGACTTAGGTAAAGAGATCTGGATCAAGCTCCTTTATTGGGGCTACAGTTTAAGACACTGTCTGAGGATGAAATAACCTGAAGGTTCTGGTGAATCTGAAGAGTCCGCTTGCAAGGTGGCTCACTGACATGTCTGATAAGGTGGTGTTGGTGATTGGCCAGAGGCCTCAATTTCTCACATCTTGAATCTTCCATAAGCCTGATGGAGAATCCCTATGTATAATATGACAGCCACCTTGGCCGAGACAAGATGACTCAAGCACCGTAGAACCTACAGTGCCTTTAATGACTTCATCTTAAAGATCATATGCCATCTCTTCTGCTACACTCTGTTCTTTAGAATTCTTTAGAAGCAATTTATGAAGTCTGATCCACAATCAAGTGAAGAGGAATTAAGATTCCCCTTTAGAAAAGATACTTTCAAAGAATTCATGGGTTTTCTTTTGTTGTTGCATGGCTGGGGAACAAACCCAGAACCTCACCAATGCTAGGCAAACAATGTACCACTGAGCCACATCCTCAGCCCTGGCATACATCTATAATTCCAGCTATTTGGGAGACAGAGATTTTGGGAGAATTTTGACTTGAGGCCAGTCCAGACAAAAAGAGTTCTCATACTCCATCACAACAAATAAGCTGACCATAGTGGTAGATACCTGTAATCCCTGTGACATAAGGATCATAGGTAAGAGAATCTTGATCTGAGGCCAGCTGTGGGCAAAATAGTCTACTTGAAAAATAACTAAAAGCAAAAAGGACTGGGGCCATGGCTCCACTGGTAGAGCACCTATCTAATAAGCAGTGGGGTTATGAGTTCTAATTCCACCATTACATTAAAAAGAAACAGAGAAGACCATCTAGTACATTTCTAGTGCTAAAATAAAGTTAAATTAACAGTTGAGTGGTTTTTGTAAACCTCTAACTAAAAATTATTTTATCCCCAATTATGGGTATGCTGTTATACAAAGATGTATCACAACCTTTGTGGACAAGGTTGTCATGTGGGTAAATGGCTGCCTTCACTCTGACAGATTACTTGATGCTTAGCATCACTGAGACCTTTGCAAGTTTTCTTTTAAATAATGATTCGATATTTTAATTTACCAGTTGTGTTCATCTGAAGCCAGACTCCTTGGCATTCTTTGCGAGTGAGTAATTTTCCTGCACTGTTCTTTGGCAATATGTGCCCAAGTCTTCCACCCTTGCCCTACAATCCTTTCAACCAGTCACACAGAGGAAGGAGTTGTGGAGAAACAGGAAACAAGATGGCCCAAGCAATGTCAGAGAGAAACAGATTCACAAAGGGCAATCAAGCAATGTCTCTTAGCCAAGGCAAAGGAGTTTGAGTCAGAACCCACAGTACACTATTTATCACCAGGCAAAATATGATGAGAAAGCCATCTATAGTTCTCATTACAAAATTCTTGGCTGTCTTCAGACGTTTCTGTCCTCAAAGTTAAGGAACTGCGTCAGAGCTGTGCTCTCTGCCCCTGGTATTCCTTCTCTGCACTAAGATTTCAGTGTTTGGAGAAGGAAACCCAGGAGTGATAGATACCTGACATATTCATGGGCATCTCTCCTTTACAAACCTCTCTAAAAAGGAGGCCATTCTCCTGGTAGGAGAGTAGAGTCAGAATTCGAATTCCTAGCATCCTTGCAACTAAGATACACACAGATGACCCCTCAAAAGTCCGCTTGACAGACATTACAACTTTCAATTTCCACCTGAAAGATACATGAGGAAAGAGGTTATTATGTTTACTGTGCAGTCTGGAGGTTTTGTGGTTGTGGTGACACTGGAAGCCTCTGACATTCAGTGATTAGAATCAGGTTCTGAGCATCCGCTAGATCCAGTGTCTGGCCCAGGAATGGGACCATGGAATGTCAGCTATGATGAAGCTGCCAGGCCCTCTGCTGCTTGATGAGGTGCAGCAGGGGAAGAAGTGGACTCATCAAGCCGGCCCTGCGGTACTTATTATCATTAGCCTTCCTCTGGATTCCTGTGCTACCCCCACAGTTCCTGAGCCACCTGCAGGCAACCGCCTACAGCTGAGGATCTGAACGGCACACCAGTTAAAGAGCCCTTCAAAATACTTTGTACTTAAAGCATTATCGGGGTTAATCACTACGGTTTTTAGAAGAGTCATATCCTAGAGTAAGGTAAGCATGCAGGCTGTGCCAGCAACACCTACAGAAGCAATTTCCTTGGGAAGAAAGCAGGGTTTCTGTGGGCCACTTACAAGATTGATTAAAGGACGCCAAGTTTTCTGGATCAACTTAACCTCCTTCACAGCAATCTCACAAGTGACACATTCTATGCATCAAAAGGTTCTAAAGAAAGCTCCAAATCCTTGACCATGAGCCTGCAAAGCACTGGCCAGATGCCTTCCTCTCACACCTACTAAAGCCCAGAACCTCAAAGCCTCCAGGCCTGACCAGAGAGGGAGTGTAAAGGTAAAGAAAAGTTGGCTTAGCCATGACATTCATGCAAGCATGACTTAGCAGCTGCCATGACTTGGCACAGTCCACCAGTACACACCAGTGATGTAAGTCCCATTCACTATACCTGACTTGCTTATGGCCTGCTCCTCTCTAGACTGTAAACTCGATAAAATTAAAAATCCTATCTGCTTTAGTCACTTGATCTAGTGCCGGACATACTTACACATGTGATAAGTAATTGTTGAATAAACAAATGAATGGTTCATTTGTTTAGCATGCTGCTTACCAGTATGCAAACTGCCTCTATCCATAATCTTCTTTGATCTTCAGGATGATTTTCTTCAATAGGCAGACCAAACAGAGGTTTATCAAGACAAAAAAGCCAGCCTAGGATCATTCAACTATTTAGCAACAGGCCAGCCCCAATCTCTTTGTATTATCATTTCGTCCTTCTACTCAGTTCCCTCTTGGGTTACATTTTCCAATCAAAAGTTCTGATGAAGGGATAACATAAACCCTTCCAGTTGCAGCATGAGCTTTCCCAGCCAGAGGATTTCCTAATAGGAGATGCGTGGGAAGAGAAGAGGATGGTCCACTGTGGAAAGCGCCTATGTGGGAACCATACATATCTGTCATAGAAACCACTAAAGCATAAAAACAACTGTTTTCATGTTTCATTGCTATGGAAAGTACATGTGCTAATCAGGACAAGATTCCCCCCTGAGTAGTAGAAATTTAATCAAACTAATATACACAGCAAAAAAGAAAAAAAACTATGTTTTCATAAAGACATTGCAAAGTTCACATGATCTATAAAAGAGTTAACCAACAAAATCATAGTGGGGGAAGGGGGTTAGAGTATGCAAGAACCAAACTGGACTAAATGTACCTGGAACCTCTTTTTCTCTGTCTTCACTGCTTCTTTCTACTACCACACCATTCTGTTCATTCTGTTACTGTAGAAAAGTTTCCTCAGCATGTCAAAAACCATGGCAGTAAAAGATCCTGTGCCTTCCATCTAAACTTTAGCACATTACTGTGAAACCTCCTATCCTCAGACTCAATGTGGAAAATGCCAAGGAAAGATCCAGACTGGTAGATTGAGTTTGTTGCCTTCCGTTCTTGCTATGGCTTCAATAGAGGTAGAGAACCATCTCCCACCCCTCAATAGATGCTGAACTCAGGTCTGTAGCTTGCATTTGGTCAATTAAATGAGAACAAAGAGGTAGTATAGGATTTCCAGACTAAATATTAAGAATGCTTATATGGTTCTACTTGCCCTTCTGCCGTTGTCTGAAGAGGGACACATTGTTCCTTCTGCCTTGATCCCAGAATAAACAGCATTGAACAGACACATCAGCTGTCTGCAGACCTGCTACACAATGTAGAGCCACCAATTGCCCCTCAGACCCCTGAGTGAAAGTAATTTATTATTTTCAGCCACCAAATTCTGATACCATCTGTTAAACTGATAATGCTAGCTGTTACACACTATTGTATTAAGGATAGCACTACACCAGTACTCTGTGAGTGGGGGTGTGATGGTGAAAGAAAACTGCCTCTCTTGCACAAATATTACATTTAAAGGGGGAGAAAATGGTTTTCAGAAGGTTATGGCAGGAGGAGGGAGGATGCTAGATCCACAAATCAGTAGGAATGTCCTCTAACCTCTCATATTTCTACTCTTTTATCCACTCCATTTTTATTCACTGCAGTACTGGACATTGAACGTAGGGCCTCACACATCCTAGACAAGCACTTGAACCATACCTCTAGCACTTTAGTTTAGTATTTAGTTTTAATGTGGAGTCTTGTTAACTTTTCTGGGCTCAAACTTAAGATCTTCCTGTCTCTACCTCTCAAGTAGCTGGGATTATAAGTGTGCACTCCTAAGTCAATGAATTCTTTATCCTCACCTGAATTTCCTCACCTACCACTTAATAACATGCTTCTCTGGAGTTGGGGATATGAAAAGAAGAACAGAGCCTGGCTTCACCAAAGATCTCATTATTGTAAGTGGGAAAAATGGAAAAAGGAAGGAGAATATAAATCGAAAGGAACAGTCATTAAAGAGACAGGAATGGAATGATGAATCCTATTTGAACCCCTGGCATGAGGCAGCACACATATGCTCATCCACCTTTTCTGAATCTTGTGGTATATAGTGGAGGAGCATTTTGAGAAAGAATATTGGAGAAGCCACTGAAAAAATTTGTGAAGGGAAAGCAAGAAGACTAGAGAGCATAACATGGCAGCCTTCACTGGTATTTCTGCTTTTTTCTTATAAACCTCTTTGATGTCTTCCCTTCCCTTTCCCTCTGTCCATCAGCACCAAAAGAACTAAATGGAAATTACAAAACGAATATTTGGAAGTTGCCTATCTGTCAGTTACTTCAGTCACTTGTTGATTAAACCAAGAACTTGAATATAACATATTGCTAATCATTTATGGGTTTGAGGCTTCTATTTGAAGTGTGCCACATGTCCTGTCAAAATAACTTCTTATAGCTGTGTAACAATTGTAGGTGGCCTGTGATCACCTTGTCAAAGTGTCTTTTACACCCAGAGCTGGTTGCCAGATTCCACATTATTCCTTCCCGGCACTCCCTCCCTACAACTTATGCTCCATATATCATCTCCTTCCTCAGTGTTGCTGTCAGTTGCTGGGCTGAACAGCAATTTGCAGTTATTTATGCAGCTTAAACCCTATTGTCAACATCCTTATCCTCAATACACAACCATTCCAGTGGTGTGAGTTTGAGCTTTGGGGAGGGAGATGAGCTGAGGTTAACAGAAACAAGGCTTCCAGGGGTCCTCAGCCAAAGTACACTTTGTTGCTGAGCTGTTTTTCCTCCTTCTTGCCTCTCTTTTAGAATTAGAAAACAGATCACCACTTGCCCGGTCATTTGCTATTGTCTGGTCAGACCCAGCACTCAAGGAGAGGTGGCATTATTATCACTGTGTGTGAAGCATTTTCTTGGCAGTTTAATAGAGAGGATGAAATTGTCTGCATTTGTATAGTACCTTCCTCATGGGCTCTCATAGGTCTCCCCAAAACAGAATTTAATCCTCAAGTGTGGCATGGTTGTGCCTCTCACTGCTTTTAGCCCAATTGGGGAGGTTTATTATAGTTAAGGAAGAACAGATGAAAGTAAGCAGAAATGAGGGTTGACACCTCCCCAGAGGGCCAGAGATGGAATCCCTTGTGCTCGTTGCAAAAAAAGAATCCTCTGTGCGTAGATACATGTCAAAAAGATACCCCTTCTTCTGGTTGACACAGCCCCATACCAAGGCACACAGCTTGGTGAGTGGAAAATGGACTGGACTTAAGCAACTACTGGTCTCGTTGACCAGGCCCTTAAAGTTTTCCTACCCAATAGAACAAGCAAGATTTTTTTTTACATACTTAAGGTCAATATCCCTGTCTAAAAAACTGGCTATGTTCCCCTATCATAGTGCTGACCTGTTGAAGAAGCTGTCAGTGCTTTAATATCAATGTCCTAAATTACAGCTTGGATGCCACTAACAGTCTGTGCAAACATTATCCCATTTATCCAATAAATATTTATTAAGCACTTATGTATAAAGTAGCAGCCCCTCTAGGAGATGAAAGTCCTTGGGGAAGGCAACAACAACTTCAATAAATAACCATACTTGTGGTAGACTGCTTCCACCTGGCTCGCCGTGATGTGTACCTCCAAGTGTTCAAGTGATTGTGTAAGTCTCCTCTCCATGACAGTAAATCAAAAATTTGGAATACACCCTAACAAATGAAACGCAGCGAAAGTGGAAGGATTACTTCCATGATGGGATTGTAAACGATTATAGTTCCATCCTACAAGTTCCTCTCTTGACTTCTCCTTGGCTCCTACAGATGTATCAATTTTCTGTATTGAGAGGTCATATAGAGAGGCCCACAGTGGAAAAACAAACAAACAAATAAACAGAGGCGTCTGGCCAATAACCAGCAAAAAACTGAAACCTTAGTCTGATAATGCTCAAGGAATTCAATTCTGCCAGTGACCACAGGAGTGAGCTAGGAGTGAGCATTCTCTCCAGGCAAGCCTTGATATGGCTGTGGGCTCATGAACACACTACTGAGACTCATGCGGATGCCTTTCCCAGAGACACTTGTGATATATTAGACGCACGTTTAATCACTACATTTGGGAGTACTATATTATGTGGTGCAATCCACAATTACAAGGTCATGACCAGGTATCAGCCAAGACTACAGTCAACCCCCCAGACTCACTTCCTTCCATAGACAAGGATCCACTTCCAAGTGTATTCATAGAGTTATTTGCACAATTCGTTTCTTTAAAAGTTGTTGGGTTAAGGGACTCAGCTCCCTTCTGGCTATTAACCAGAATCAAACCTCAGTCCCTTACCACATGAGCTCCTCTGTTAGTGTTCTATGGCTCATACCATGATAGCTGTATTCCATTAGAGGGAGCAAATGAAAGAGCAAAGAGGTAGAGCAAGACAGAAGCCAGGGTCTTTTTAACCCAAATCTCAGAAATAACTTTTGATGGTTTTTTTAAATTGATTACAAGCAAGCAATCAACAAGTTGATTACAGAACACTCAAGCAGAAGGAATTGCACAGACATGAATGACAAGAGACGGGCATTGTCCCTAAACAGCAGCTAACCTATCCATAACTTTGTAATTGCTGTTCTCTCTGCCTGGAGTGTGTCCTTCTTTCTGTCTAACAGAATTATCCCACAATTCATGAGTAGGTATGAGCAAGTATGAGTAAGGCTTCTTGAAGTTTTAAAACTTATGACAGAGTCCCCTGGATGTAGCTGGACAAGGAATCTATGTGATAACCTGGTTTGATCACCGTGGATCCAAGAAGCATCTCATCTTCTTAGTCTCATCTTTTTTTTTCTTTTGAGGCTAAGTCTCTCTGTGGCCCAGGATGGCATCAAATTTGCAATCCTTTTGCTTCCGCCTCCCACTTGCTATGTTCCGGGCGGGGACCACCATACCTGGCTTCCTCACCTCAATTCCTGAGCTACCCCTTAGTCACTAAATCTTTGCTATGATGTTTATAGTAAACTTCTGTTAGTTCACAATAGTTGACTATTTTCTCAAGAGAAAATAATTTTCTCAATAGCAAATAGTAAGATATCTTTACAAATATCTTGCTAGAAAATGTAAAACAAGTTAAAATTGAAGAGTGAAGGTAAAATATGTAGTTTGAGAAGAGTAATAATTTACTATCCATCTTGACCATGGTCACCACATTGTTCTAGAGCTGTTTTACAAACTTCCCAGGACTCAATTTTTATTAACCTGCTTTCAGGATTCATCATTACTTGCCAAGGTAAATGTTGGAATTTACATTCACAAGACTTCAAGTCTCAACCATTCTCCTACATTATTTCCTAGTTTAACATAGAGTATAGTAAAAAGCAGTGCTCCTGTGGTTGAGTCTTTAAAAAGGGATGCAGGGAGATTCTAATACCATAATGACTGCTTGAGACTGAAAATGAGAATAGAAGGCGTTAAGGTGCACAAAGAACGTGCTGTTGATATAAATATTCCCTGTGAGATAGATATCTGTGATATCAATGATATATATGCTATATATCTCATATGTGTATATATATATATACATCTGTGAGATTATATACATATATCCCTGTGATACATAAATATTTATATATCACAGGGATATATGTGTAAGGGTTAAGCTAGAAAGAAATAAAAGCTCAAAGAAAAAGAAAATGTTTTGGTACATATTTAAGAAGGTAGATATTTAAGAAGGTTAAAATTTCATATACAGCTGGGGCCAGGGGCTCACGCCTATAATCCTAGCTACTTAGGAGGCTGAGATCTGAGCCAGTTCAAAGCCAGTCCAGGCAAGATTCTTACCTCCAATTAACCAACAAAAAGCTAGAAGTGAAGCTGTGGCTCAAGTGGTAGAGAGCTAGCTTTGAGCACAAAAGTTCAGGGACAGTACCCAGGCTCTAAGTTCCAGCCTCAGGATCAGCACAAAAAGAAAAGAAAATTCAGATGCTAACACAAAAAATATAATTAATTAATTATATACTTTAGATTATGTCATTTTACCTATCACCACTACAATCCATTTTAAAGGAAGATGCAGAGAGGTTAAATAACATGCCTAAAATTCACACAAGTAGTAGTATTTGGTGGGGCCAAGCTTCCAACCCAACCCTGGCTAATTCCAAACCCCATGTCACTTGTGTGCCGCTGCTGGGAAACATGGCTTCCCTTGGGTTTAGGAAGCATCATGCATGCTTGCCATTGTGTGGATGCAGCCTATTCCTTTCTCTTTGGTTTTTCAGGAGCTATCCCAATCCAAGCAGTGCCTATAGAATAATTATCCTTCTCTACATCTCTAAATGGCATCAAGTATGGACTAGACAAGCACTAAGAAAATTTCATTATAAAGAGAGGGACAGGTGCTAGAATGTGGTTGACTCATCTCATAGCACACCAGGTGTTCTAAGGTTATATTCTTTTAGTCTTGGAGAAGGCCTTCAAATAGGTTGTCTTTTTCATACACAGGCTGCCTTCTGAACATGAATTTTTATTTTCCAGTGATATCAGTATTCTTTCTCTTCCTCTCTTTACCTCTGTCTTTTTTTTTCTTCACTCCTGTCAATAGATACATAGACAGATAGATGTACATATATAAAAATACATATATACATATGTATATTCATGTATACAATACTTTGTGTATATATGTATTTGTAAATACATGTATATGTATATACATATCTTATATAATATAGGTATATACATATGTGTATTAATATATACATGTACCTATATGTGTATATATAATGTTCTTATATGTATATGAATATGTGTATTGTATGCATGTGTATATGTATAAAATGTGTATATGTCCATAATATATACATGTGTGTATATTATGAATACATATATAAATATATTTATTATTATAGATATACATATTATATATTTATATGTATTTATATTTATATGTGCATATATGTATATATTCGTGTATCATGTATTTATAATATGTATGCACATATATACACAGGTAAACATTTTGGCAGGGATACTGGGACTTGAACTCAGAGCCTTCTATTTGTGAGGCATGGCATTTGAGCTAGCCTTTCTTGCTTTAGTTATTTTTTTCAGCTAGAGTCCCACAGCCTTGGACCTTGATCCTCCCACCCTAGGCCTCCCACAACATACTATATCTTTTTTTTAAATGTTAGTTTGAAATGCAAGGGAATATAAGGTATAGCTAGCTTCATTTCAACTTCTGCAAACCTTGTCCCAAAGATGTCTCCAGATAACAGATTAGTACTCTTTCTAGAATCCACTAGAATGCATTCAAGGAATGGCCAATGACAGTGTTTTGACCTTAGCTAAGTCCACACTGCTCACAAAGCAGTATTGCAGTAGGAATTGGGGGATGGTGAAACTGGGCCAGTCAAGGTCTGGGAAGTGTGAATCAAGGAACCACCTGTACTGTCTGTTGACAGTGGTGGGCAGCAGACAGCTGTTAGAAAGGTGTGCTCATCCCTCCCAGAGGTCAGGTGATTCTGCGTAACCTGTGAACATGGACAAAAAGACCCAGGCCCCATGTCAGTAACCCATCTGGAGAATTAGCCCTGAGGAGATTCCTGGCTATATACCACAAAACAAACTTTCCATATTCTCCACTGTGCCCAGAGAGCTTTATAAAATTGTCTTGCCATCCCCCCAACTAAAAAGACATCATCACTTGGAGGGATTATAAAACACAGATTACTGGATTCAACCCCCAGAGTTGGTCTGAAAATCTGCATATCTGATATGATCCCAGATGGAACTGATGCTGACGCAGTGCCAGATGGGCTAGGGACCACATTTGTTGAGTCGATTGCTCAGGATATGTCTGAGCTGTCCACCTTTTTCCTCTTTAGCTTCTTCTCTAACCCTTTACTCCCTCTTGCATCCACCAGATATTCAGCTCCATCTGGAACTTCCTTCAGTACCCCAGTGAGCCATTTTCCCACACATCTTGGCCTGTTCGTATTTACCCTCTCTCCAGATACACTCTTCCTCCATCTCTTGCTTCCTTATCTGATCATGCCTGAACTCCATTTCCTACATTGTGAATAACTGTGCTGTGAATGTGTTTGTGTTGTCTATCTTATGATCTGACACTTACACCTAAACATGCTATTGTTAACTCATGTTCACTAATCTCATCTGGCTTGTTGACTTTACACAATAATCATGCTACATTTCTTTTATCACCTTCCTCTTCACTTCTCAATGACAATTTCAAACTATCTTCACTTTCCTTGAATCTCTAACCTTCACACCTCCTCTCATCGCACTCAACAGATGGCCTTGCCTATTCCTTCACAGAGAAAATAGAAGTCACCAGACAGAAACCTCTCAGCTTCCTGCCAACCCACCCCATTTCCCTGACCTCCTGTTATAATAGAGAAGCTATCTGTACTTTCGAAGGCTTTATAAGGTCAAGTCCTCCATCTTTGCTGTGGATTCTCCCCTACTTCCTCAAATGTCCCACTGATCAGCAAGCCCTCTACATGTCTCCTATGTCCTCATTTCCCTTAATTTCTTCATCACAAAAAAGTGTTTATCTCTCTCTTCTCTAAATAGTAATGCTCCTTAGACCTCATGCCTCTATGTAGCTATCTTCTTATTTCTGTTAGCTGCTGCCCAGCCAAATAGCTCTGATTTCATAATTTCTATTTCCTTACCTCTCATTCATTCTACAAGCCACTTTTCCACCAAATTGTGCTTATGAGGGTTTCTAAGCACCTGGCAGCAGCTAAAACACCATCATCTTGACCCATCTTGTACTCCATCTTAAGTATCTCTCTTCTGAGACAACCCAGCCTAATATTCCCCTTAATTATTTGTTCTCTCTTTAGGGGACCCCCTCCCTTGGCTTACAAATGTTGGTATTTTGAAGGGCTTATTCCTATACTCTTTCTTGTTCAAAGTCTGCCTGAATAACCTGATCCATTCCAATGGATTTGTTTACTAACTACATACCAACCACTCCAATAATAGGAGAGACCTCCAGCCCTCAGCTGTGCAGATTCATATAACAAAGTACATATTCCATGTTTCTCCCACGGGTACCTCATACTCTTCTAGTTACCATCTTTCTCCAGTCTTACTCCACTTCTTCTAAGTGCTCTGTATGGAAAGATATGCCCCCAGGGCACAGATCCTTCTCAGCCTCCTCATATCTCACCAAGACAGCAATTCTTCAATCTCATTACCCTCCCTCATCTTCTCAACTGCTAAATCCCAAACCACCATTCAGTCTCTCTCCCAAGCTCCAATTACATCCACCAGTCTCCTTGAGGCATCTCTGGATCTCTCCAATCCATTCCCACAACCTTTGCAAAGGGATAACTTCTTTCACATCTTAAAGCACCAGGCCCCACACAAGGTTTTGTCTTTGTACCTGCTGTATGCTCTCTCTGGAAATTTGCCCTCACTTTTTCTATGCCCAGTAAACTTCAGGAGAGCCAGATTCTGGGGAACACTGCAGAATAGAAAGATTTTCATAAGTTTTCTCAACCTTTAAAAATACATCATATTCTTTTCCTGCAATCTGCTCTTCTGTAATAAATAACAGAAAGGAGAACTTGCTCAAGAGAAAAAAAAATCAAAAGAAACAACATAAAGCCAGGGTTAAAGCATTGCATTAACTGGATTTTCCTCCTTCTTCCAGCTTCTTTGCATAGGTTGTGTCGTTTAGATCCTTTAGAAGAAGGGGTGGGGAGAATATTTGCCTCTGAGGAGATGAATATCTTGGCTAATTTACCTTGCTTAGTTATGACAAGACTATAAGATCAATTTTATTATCCCCAGGTTAAAGGTGAAAAAACTAAGACTCCAACAAGCTAATTCACTGACCTAAAATATCACAATAGTAGAAGGCAACTGAGCTATGGCTCAAATTAAAGTCAGGGTGACTCCAAATCTCTTATCCTTTCCAATAATTAACACTGACCTTCCTGTTTCCATTTACCCTTTCAATTTTCCTAAGTATGCAAATATCAGAAAGCAATTTCTGCAGTATTTGTATAGAAAATGTCAATTGAAAAGCACAGTTCTAAATCCATCTCTACCCCAAATTTGCTTTTAATGTCTCTTCTTTTGTTTTCTTCTTTGAAATTGGTTGCTAATCATTTCAAATGTATAGCTTTAAAAGAAAACGAATTCAGGATCTTAAATAATTATTCAAACCTCTACTAAGAAGAATAGCACCCTAAAATAATCATGGAGTATGTGATCTTCCTCTCCTGGACCATCTAACAATTCTGAATGTTACCACCTTCCTGGTGCAGTCAAAGAAATCTTTTAAAATTCCACTGCAGTGCTGCTGGAAGACCATACGTCCCTTAGGATTAATCACAAATATTTTATAAAGATGAAGTTTCGTTATATCTTTGTTCTCTGTATCTTGGCTTTTGTTAGCGCATTTTAATTAGGATCTGGTATCTGCAATAAACAGTAAACATAAAGAGCTTTGCAAAAATGTATTAGACTGTTTGTTTTCACACTCTAATGCATATTTGCACAATTTTACCATGAAAAAGGGAAAACATGCTAAGCTCTTGGGCTCTATCCCAAATGTCCTGGAATAGAATCCGGAAATTACTAAAAATGCAACCAAACCTCATCCTATTCCAGCAATTAACCTAAGAAACAAGAGTCCATTCTCTGTATGGAAAAAAACAAACAAACAAACAAACATTTTCTGAGGAAAGAAGTCTGTGGAGGAGAATCCTTCTCGATAACACACATATCGCACTCTCCAAACCTGTTTCGAAATTTGGACTATTTCCCTTTTATGCTAAAAGAGCTTAATAAATTAAGTTGAGTAATGTTTTATTTTTCTCTTTCAGGGTGTTAAGAAAGCTTCTCCTACAAAATGCAAACTAGAAGGACTGTTAAACATAAAACAAGGAAGAAAAGATTCACATGTGGTCTCAGTTTTCAAAGGAGTTGGGGATTAATCTTCTTGCTAAATAGTTATACCCCACAATGACTTATTATTAAACAGTAGAGCTGTGAAGCATACTGATGACAAAAGATAGTGTGGGTTTTTGTTGTTATTGTTGCTGTTGTTGTTTTTATGGGAGCATAGCCTAATCAAAAAGTAAAACTTTTATACTCTCCAAATGTGGCTCTTGTGTACAATTGTTATTGATACAATACCTTGACAGTGTTCGAATGATGCAAAATCATTAAAGTGTGGGAGATTCAGAGGTATAAAGTGATTTTTTTTCCTTCTGTATCCACCCTTTAATATGTTCCCAATAAAACACAAGATTAAGTAATTTATTTTGTTGCACGATTTATTTATGGACTGAAACATAGTAAACAACAGATAAAAGGCATAGTCCTGGGCATCAAGTTAAAAGATAAAAATCATTACATTTTGTCAGAGAGAGACATATAAAAATGCCAACATGAACTGTAAAGAAAGAAAAAGTGTTAGTTTAGAGGTCCCAAGACTAAGTTGTATTTCGTGTTTCTAACTCCCCTTCGGGGGAATTATATGCCTGAATTTAATTAGAAATCTGTTTTTTTAAGATTAAAGTTGTGAAAAAAAGTTAAAAGGTTGGATCACACAAAATAAAAATGACTCTCAGAATCTTAGGGAATTTGAACTGGTAAACTTAAGAGTTTATTCCCTGCCAATTGTTTGCAGTAGGATTAAGAGATGTGCAGGAAGTATTAGTTTTAGATAAAAGCCAGCATTTTATAAAGCAATTCATTTTTCATTAGTTTCACATAATTTTGGCAAAATAGTTTTGTTCCAACAAAACTATTACATTCCAAGAGGTTTCTCTAAAATACAGCCATTAACTTCACGTTAATTTAACCAGATATATAACAGGCTGAACTAGAGGCAAGAAAGTACTATTTTTTGGGGGGCAGGTCCAGCCGTGGGGCCTGAACTCTGGGCCTGGGTGCTGTCCTTCAGCTCTTCAGCTCAGGCTAGCACTCTACCACTTGAGCCACAGCGCCACTTTCAGCTTTTTTCTTTTTGCTTATGTAGTGCTGAGGAATCGAACCCAGGGCCTCATGCATGCAAGGCAAGCACTCTACCACTGAGCCACCTTCCCAGCTCCTAATCATTTTTTTTACAGAATATATTAGAATTAAAAGGAAAAAATACAAGATGATAAATAATTCTTAAAACAGATCATAAAACTTCCTAATTTTTAAGTATGGTTGTGCATTTATTTAAAAGATAATTTCCTATAATATTTTAACCATATAAAATTAATAACATAACGTCCACATTGTTTTGTGCACAAGGTTATCTTGGAAATAGCAGTTATTTTTATTTAAAATTTCATTTTACATTAAGATTAATAAGATACATAAAATGTTCAAAACAAACCTATTAGCAGTCAGAACATTATTCACAGAGCCATAAACTATTCTTCTCTATGGTAGACTACCTTTAATGAAACTCCAAATTTTCAGCCAGAAGGCCCATGTAGATAAATTGTGGAAGTTGCCCACTTCATTCTCAAATCTTGCTTGTTCTTTTAATGTTGTGCAGGTACTAGGTCTTGAACTCAGGGCTAAAGCAGTGTCCTTTAGCCTCTTGGCCCAAAGCTGTCATTCTACCACTTGAGCCACAGGTCCACTTCTGGATTTTTGCTGGTTAAGTGGAGATAAGAGTCTCATGAACTCATTGCTTGTTCTGGCTTCAAATAGTAATCCTCAGATCACAGCTGCCTAAGTAGCTAGGATTACAGGTATGAGCCACTGATAGCAGGCTCATTGTGAGGTGGTTAATGTTCACTAAAATGTCAAAGATGTGGAGGAAGTTGAAGTGGAATAAGAGATCTCAAAGTTCTGGACAGAGAACATTTCTTATATGGTTTGCCTCCAGATACACTCCCAACTGGTCCTCATTTTCATAGCTCCAGCCTACAGCCTCCTCTATCCTGCTTACCATAGCATTCTCCTACCAGTTCTCTCCAATTACATTCTTGTCTCCCATCTCAGCATCTATTCAGTAAACAGAAATTACTTGTAAAAAATGTAAATTAAGGAAGTGGCACTATGGCTCAGCCTGGAATCCTAACTACTTAGTAGGTTGAGATCTGAGGATTGTGGTTGGAAGCCAGCCCATGCAGGAAAGTTTGTGAGACTCTTACATCCAACTAACCACTTAAAAATAAAATAAAAAGCTGGAACTGGAGGTGGAGCTCAAGTGATAGAGGACTAGCCTTGAGCAAAAAAGCTCAGGGACAGGGCCCAGGCCCCAAGTTCAAGCCTCAGGACTGGTACCAAAAAAAAAAAAAAAGTAAATTGGGTCTTGCCACTCCTAAATTGAAAATCCTCCTTTGGCTCCCCTTGCACCTAGAATACAATTCAGCTCCGTATCTTGGTCTTTGATTTTTCGTGGCGGAGGCGGGAAGAGGGGGATCGTCTTTGATCTGAACTTCTGTGTCCCAAATAACACTAGTCTGCTCAGCCCAGTCCTTCAAATTCCCTTCAGATATCCTGGAGTCAATTACTACCCACTACCATGTACCAAGCACCAGGTATGTGTTCTCATATCTCCACTTTGGTTAAGACGTTTTCCTCACCCAATTTTGTACCTTTTTTTATGACTCGCACAAATTCTCTCCTCTACATAGGATCCGGAGTCCCCTTTAAACATATCCAGCCTGGCTCAGTGTAGAACAGAAGCTTCTAATGCACATAATTCAAATGAGAAGTACACTTACCAACATTATGCTGGTCTTGATGTGGGCTCAATCTAACATTAATCTATTCTCTAATTGTGAAATGTGAACTTATATTTTCTTTCCCAGGAAATTGTGGCCCTTAAGTTCTTATGTAGATAATATTAGTGTCGAGGTAAGGGCTTGGCAGATGAAATATCCAGCATAGGCTCAACTCAGGTCATGATAGAACCTCATGATGAGGTGGTTCTAACTGGAAAATTAAACTGGGACTTAGGTAAACAAACTAGGGGGAAAATAGGCATCTGTTCATTCACATATTCACCTCCAACACAGCGACTTCTTAATCTTACGAGATCTCTGTGCTCCATGATGGCAATAGAGAAATGAACAAAACATAATTACTTATTTTTTATTTCCAATTCTTAGTTCCACATTATCATCTCATTGCATATGGTATGTGTATGGCACACACACACACACACACACACACACACACACACACACACACACACACACACACACACTTCTTGATTCTCTGCTCAGTATCTGTAAGTTTTCTTTTAAAAGAATAGTGAGTATATCATTGTCTATATAGAAAAACCAAGACAATGCAAAACAATGAGAACTAATAATAGAATTCAATTAAGTGGTAGATTACTGGAAAATGTACAAAATTCAATTCATTTCCTACAAACAATAATCAAGTAGAAATTATTCCCATTCATAATACTAATGAAAAGCACAAAATAGCTAAGAATAAACCTAATAAGAAATATGTATATAGAAAAGTCAAAATTTTGTGAGGTTCATAAAAGAAATTCTGCATAATTTGAATGGAACACCAAATTCTAAGATCCAAAAACTCATTGTAGATGTATCAACTGACCTTCAAATGATGTACAAATATTGTGTAATTCCACTTACAATTTTCTAAACAGTTTTCAGGATAAGAAAATAACATGTTTGTGTGAAGAGATAAATAAAAAAGAAATCCCTCCAAAAAATGAAAAAAAATTGTGTCTGTTATCTATTATTGTGCAACAAACTAGGCCAGAATTTAGCACCAGTGAAGTTTTACTATTTCACCTCTGTGAATCAGAAATGTAAGTTTGGTTTAGATTAATGCTTCTGGCTTCCACAAAGCTACAATTAAGGGAAAGAAATTACTCAGGAGCATGAATACCAAAAAGCAAGAATTGTAGAAGGAAATCTAGAAGCTACATATCTCAATAATGAAGGGGAAATTGCATTGTCCACATCACAACATACCAGGATGTTCCAGGAACTAAATACAGTACGTGTCTGATAGAAAACTAAACTCAAAAACAAAATAGAAATGTATATTTAAGTGATTACTACATTAAAATAGTGACCTCCAGATCAATGAGAAAAGGATAACTGATTAATCAATTAATCAATTTTGAGAAAAGTAGTTATTCACATCAAGGGGTTGAGTATGGAGAATCATTGGATTCCTACCTGTTAGATGATCAAAATAAGGTCTGGGTGTTTAAACAGCTAATTATATACACTGTTTAAATAGATAATTATATACACTTAGGAAAGGATATAAATGTATATACAAGTTTATCAGTCATATTTGTGTGTGTATGTGTGCACATGAGTGTGTATACATGTGTGCATGTGCACATACTAGTACTGGGACTTTAACTAGGGCCTCTTGCTCTCACTTGGTGTTTTTGCTCAAGACTGGAACTCTACCACTTGACCCACACCTCCACTTCTAGCACTTTTTTCATTTTTGTTAATTGGTGATATAAGTCTAATTTTGAACCAAGATCCTCAGATCTAAACCTAAATGACTATAGGTCTAGCTACACATTTTATTTCTTAGAATGAGAGAGAATATGGACTAGTTGTATTACAACAGCAACGCTTTTACTCACCTCACATTAGGCACTGTTAAGTATTACATATATGTTAATTTACTTGAATTTCAGAACTACCTTATAAGACATCTCTAGTATTTCCCAATCTTAAAATATGGAAACTAAGGCATAAGTTAAATTGTCTACTGTACTAGTCATCTATTGCTACATAACAAATTATACCTGAATTTGTCAAATATATGTGTAATATAATACATTTTCTGAAACAACTTAACTGGGTTCCTCATGCGATTACAACCAACATGTCAGGGCTGCAGTTATCTGAAGACTTTATGGGACTAGAGAAGTTTACTTGTCTAGCTATTGGCATGATGATTCTTTTGGCTTCTTTCTGGCTGGTGGTAGGAGGCAAGCATCAGTTCTTTGTCTTTTGGCACTCTCCTTAGAGACTTGAGGGGCCGCTGGACATGGTAGCTAGCTTCCACAATGAGTTCAAGATGGGAAGGGAAGAGAGCACCTGATGGCTTTTATATCAATGGATAGATGGTACACTCCATCTTTTCCACAACATTCTATTCATCAGAAAGGAGTTACTGAGTTAAGCCCATATTCGTGGAGTGGGCAGGAGGGGAAGTATTCTACCATTTAGAGGGAGGAATGTCATAAAAATGTGGACTTATTTTAGAACAACCACTATTCCTTAAAACCTGGCTAAAAGTTTGTGCTCCCAACCATGACATACACAGCCTCTCTTATATCATTCCCTCCTCATATCAGTTCCTGTGTACGGAATATCTCATGATTTAAAGGTTAAATATAAAAACTCAAAACATTACATGAATCATAGGCAAATGTGTTGTTTTATAAGTGCTAGTATAGGTGAGGTCTTTCTAAGTATGATGCCAAAAGTGGAAGCTAAAGGAGAAAAGGCTTTTTAGCTACATTAAAAAAATTATATGTCAGGGCTGGTTAGGTGGCTCAGTGGTAGGGTGCTAGCCTTGCATGCATGAGACCCTGGGTTTCCTCATTCCTCAGTACCACATAAGCAGAAAAAGCCAGAAGTGACACTGTGGCTCAAGTGGTAGAATGCTAGCCTTGAGCGGAAGAACTGAGGGACAGCGCCCAGGCCCAGAGTTCAGGCTTCATGACCAACAAAAAATAAATTAAATAAATAAAATAAAATGTCTACATATCAAAAACCACATCAACAAATTTAAATGTCAAATACAAAACTTGTAAAAAAATATACACAATATATATGACAGAGGTAGAGTTCTTTTAATAAGAGATTACCTGGGTGCTGGTGGCTTCTACCTGTAATTCTAGCTACTCTGGAGGCTGATTTCTGAGGATAGCAGTTTAAAGCCAGCCTAGACAGGAAAATCCACACGATTCTTCTCTTAAGCACTAAAACAGCTGGACATAGAGCTGCGGTTCAAGAGTGTTAGCTTTAAGAAAAAAAAAATCTCAAGGACAGTGCTCAGGCCCTGAGTTCAAGCTGTGAGACCCTACCAACACCCACATACACACACTCTCTCTCTCTCTCTCTCTCTCTTTCTCTCTCTCTCTCTCTCTCTCTCTCTCTTACAAAGAGAGATGGCCTGATGATCACTATGATAAAGATAAGTATATTAATTTATTCAGTCTTTTGAAATAAAAAAGCAGCAGTTAAAACAAAATCTGTATTTTCTTTCAAGTTATCAATGAATGGAGAAATTATGATCATTTCAGGATCTGGAGGGAAGTGGAATTTCATGTCTCAAGAATGTATAAATAAATTGGCACAAATTCTGCAAAGAAGTTTTCAATATACACCAAACTTACAGAGTTGTATGTCCTTTCACACAGCAATTTATCTTGAGAACTAATTGGACAAAGATGTATATATAAAGATGCTCACAGCAGCATTTTTTATTATATTCAAAAAGTCTAAAGCAAACTAAATGTCCAAAACTGAAGGTTTTGTTAAATAAATGATGGTAGAGCCATTGAATGATGGAATACAATGCCATTAATGTTTTAGAAGTATATTTACTGACACAGAGAAAATTTGTGAGGTTAAATAAGTAAAGAGCATATTTAAATGACATGCATTAACAGTATACAGTTTTCCGAAGAAACTTAAACTATACGCAAAGAGCATATGTTAACAGTGTTAAAGTGCTATATGGAATAGAATATTAATAGGGTTATCTTGAGATGATTCAATTTGGGGCCATTTTTATTTTCCACTTTATTTTCATCATGTTTATCCCTGTTGTTTTTTTTTTAATAATTCCAAGTCATAAATCCTAAATTATAGCTTCAAATGAGCCTCTAGCCTTTTTCCTTTCTCCCTTTCTAAGTGAATAAAAAGATATGGAGTCAGGAACCTGTTAACACCAGTTAGTAGTCATTAATCTCATCACCCATAGACGGGCTCTGTAATTTGCATAATAAAGAAATGAGTCTGAAATCCTGTCCAAAGATCCACAGCAGGTATTCCAATATTATTTACCAGTATTCCAATATTAAGCAAAAAAAATGTTGAGCAGCACATCTAAAATACATACATGTTCAACTTTAATGCAAGAGATCAAAAACTTCAGTGAATATGGGCCTATCACACCTCAAAGGCTCCCAGTAGCTCTTGCTTAGTGTTGCCTATCCCAACTCAAAGCTGCTTCTATATCATTTGCCTCTGTCATTTTAGAGATGGCTGGAAATTTAATTTTGAATATGAAAACTTCTGAGGCTGTATACACAAGTATATAATTAACAGTTAATTATTCATGTTGAAAGTTAGCCAGGGACAAATAGACAATCCATTTATTTCTCTATGTTCTAATGGATTAATGTTTTAAATTAAATTAGCCAAATTCTGGCAAAATTTCTATAAAGAAAAACAGAGTCCAAGAAAACAGGTGACAATTTTGTTTGATATTCAAACAGCAGCTCATATTAATGTCAATATTTTTAAAAGTACAAACCGACTGTATAAATTCCATAATAATGAAATGTATTTTGAAAGGCAATAGCCAACAATTTACAATATAGTGAGTAACTCTTAGGAAAACAGTGCTAGGGCTTGCATTTTGAATGTCTCTCAGAGGCCAAAATGTACCCTGTCTTAGTACAACTGGGAGTTTTCAGAAACCTTTAAGAGGTGGGACCTAGTAGGAGGTCTTACATTTTGGGGGACTGTGCTGTCAGAAGAAATATTGGGACCCTTTTCCTTTTTCTTTCTTTCTGTCTTTGCCTCCCATCCACCATGAAGTGAACAGCTTCCTCCCTCATACATCCCCACCCTGATGTATTGCCTTGCCACATGTCCAAGAGCAACAGAGTCAACCAACAATGAACAGAAACCCCAATACCAGAGGCACAAATAAGCCTTTCTTCTTTAAAAGTTGATGATCCCAGGTATTTTGCTTCAGTAATGTAAAACTTGTTAACAGAAAGGGATTTTCTATTCTAAATGGAAAGAAAGAGTAATTTCATTTTCTTTTCTTCCTAAATTAATAAAATCCCACAAATTCCTTTACTCCTCTAAAATAATGCATATAAATGTATAAGCTTTGGAAATTACTTGATCAATTTATTCTTTGGGAAGATTTCTATTTGCTAATATTTTCCTATATTACCATTATTTATTTTTGGAAGGTAAATACTGGCTCAATGGTACTTGACCTTGTAGAATATTAAAGAAAAGTTTCTATCCTTTTAGAGAGCTATTAATTCCCACTGAGAACTAACTTCTTTGACAGTACTAAATAAATAATAAGAATAAAGTTATAACATCCAATGTCTGATTCAGCATCCAGCTTAATGAGTTTTAAGGTAATGTTAAGTGCTTTGAAATCTTCAGAGAGTAGAAAGGACAATATACTGCATAACCCATTTGAAACAATACTACTCTATTAGAAATTAATATTATTCTTGATTTTATTTCAATATTTCTACTTCAATCTTTCCTGCTTTACCTTTATTGGATTCCAAGGTTTCTGTGTTAGATCTGCCCTGGAGAACATTCCTTCTCCCATGACCCCCACTCCCTTTGTGTTCGTGAAGGATAGCACATAGTCTTACCAGAAATCACCTGCCTGATACCAGTAATCACCTATAATTGTCAATCACCTGACTGTGAGTTAGCAAATAGACCCCAGGCTCTGAGGTCACTTCCACATCCTCTGAGGTCACTTGTATCTACATCCTCTAGCCACACCTTCTCCTTGCCTTTTCCTATATAATCTCTCTCCACCATTAGTTCTCCAGGCATGTCTACCTCTGGTGCAGGCCAGCAATTTGGTTCTCCTAATAAGCTCTCCTCTACCTGAACCACATGGTGGTCTGCTTTTGGCAATTTTTGCATTGAAGGGAATTGTTCTGCCCTACAGACCTAACATTAAGGAAATACAGAAATAAGCAAGACTTCTTTGGTGCTCAGAAATTGTTTAGGGATGGTCCTTTCTATCACTGATATTTAATACAGGCTTACTGAATTGAATAATATCAAATAATATCTCAAAGAGACCTATATTCAGCAACAGAAACAAGTTAGGTATTGAAAGACTGGGGTTCTTGCCTTATCCCTCTTTTTACTATCTGGGTCTTCTGGATGGCCATATACCTATCTGGGCCTCAGACCTCTTGTCGTTAAAATGATGACTAGTGAGTTCATCTCTACCTGCTGTTTTCTTTAAGCATATATAAGCACAGTAGGGCATGAAAATGTGTTAAGAGTATCTAAATGTGTGGCTTATACTCCAGTATAGGGATACTTTACTAGAAATTCTTGCCTAAGGCTTCCAGTCTATGAGTACTTCACACTCATATAGCTAGAAAACCAAATTCCCTCTCAAAGAAGATAACACAATTATCTTCAAATATATATTCACCTTGGTTAACAATATACTTTGTTCATGGTACTTTGGGAAGCATCACTTTGTGCCAGAACTTACCTATGCTGAGTAAATAAACGTGTTTAAGTGAATCCAAAGGTCCCATTTGTAAACTATACACAAGTTCCTAAGAATTAAGATATGGGGGGGGGGGGATCAAAGTAAACAAAAGGCTGTTGGTAATGAGCATCCTCCTGCTGCTTCCATTTTCAATATTGTCAAGAATCTATTTCATAAAACTTAAGGGGGGGGTTTTATTCAAATCCACTCTGATTTTGTTCCTGGTGGCCCTGCTCCCCTGAGATGAAGACAGTGAGGACCATTTCTCTGAGAGTTTCACAAAAAGCTAGCTACACAAAGCTGTGTCTCCCCTGGGGCATCAGCATACTTCTTTTCTAAGGGCTGATGTGTAATTTATCATGCTTCCCTTTTACCCAGCCTGCCAAAAAAAAAAAAAAAAACCCAACTTAGAACCAATGTGAAACTCAATCACAGCAACCATGAGAACAATTACATTGAGCGTAGTTTCCTCATCCCTTCCTGTATCCTGCTCCTCTATTTTATTAACTTGGTTTTTAAACTGGTTTTTACATAGAATTGCAAAGTACAGATACTGCAAAATGAGCCTAACGTGTAAAAATGATGGTCTATAGCCACAGAACAACATCCTCCACATCTACATAAGGATATTAAAATGAAGGGCAAATTTATTTGGAGGTGAACAGCATGATATCAACAAAATTTAGACAAGTAGTAATTTGTTTATTAGATGCTTCATCAAGTGTCTCAATCCATTTTGCTTTATTAATCTCTTAGGGAAATTTGAGACCTCTCTGAACACTAAGCATGCTCAATTAAATTAAATATTTTGTAAAAATGCATTAGCAATTTTTAGGTGAGCATCTACCTTCAAAGTGGAATCAAAAATCTGTATACCCAAAAGTTCATGTTACTTGGGGAAACATTGGCTGCTGTAACAAATCAAAAACACACAAGACTCAAACACAACCAAAGTATTTTCCAAGTCTTTGCCAGGCCCAAAGAAACATAGGTCCCATGGTTTCCCTTATTTGCAATAACTAGTACATGTTTGAAACAAGCAGAAACAGTCAGATAAGTTGATGCTAGGTGAAATGAATCCCAGGATAAGGACTCAAATGTTTTTTCTTTCTTGCCATTTTTTCTAACATATTTATAAGATGATTTCTTTGTTGCTTTGTATGTCCCTCTGCCACAGTATAACCCCTGTTTTCACTGTACTTGATGTTGGTATGATTTGTGGAGGGGAAGGGAAAAAACAAATTGTTTAAATAGGGATACAGGTGGACCCATTGCAACAATGAGATGTACAAGATGTTATGTCGAAAAATGAACTTTACAACTTGAGGGGGGGGTGTAGTCGTGGAGGTGGGAGGACAGGGATGGTAGGGGAAAAACAAAGGAGGAGGCAACAATGCTTGATAAAAAAATGTACTCATTACCTTGCTCATGTAATTGTAACCCCTTTGTGTGGTATTTTCACAATAGATAACAAAACAAAATCAAAAACAAAAAAAAACCCACAACCGAAGTGGATATTTTTTTCACCTAATCCTGAGGGAGTCTTTCCTAACTAGCAGGCAGATCTCTACTTAGATCTCAGGCTCCTTCTATCTTGGGCTTCACAACCCCAAAGGTCACCCAGCTACCACAAAGGGAAAAAGAAAGTAAATACTAGACTGAAAACAATAGATCACTCCCGCTTATAGCCCATTATGAGGACAAGATGTAAAGCCAAGGGGTAGGAGTATGGAGATGATGGATTTAAGGCTAAGAAATGTGGGTCATTGCCACAGGCCAGTGTAAGCACGCCATCTTGTAACAATGAGTGATTATTAACAGCATAAATTGATTCTTGTCAGAGTAGGATGCTGGGAGAAATTAGCCACTGATTAAAAGACAGTTAAATACAACCAAGAAATCACAACAAAGGCTAAAGAGTCAAATGACACAAACCTGATATCATAAATGGACATTGACCTTCCAAGTATTGAGTCCATAGGACTTGGCAAGATAAGCCAGATAACTCAGTTCAGGGTCAATCTAATTTTCTTTTCATGAAAGAAGGCTCTTTGCTCAATGTCACAACATATAATACATACCTCTGAAAGATTTTTATTAGTAATAAACTTAGAAATCAGAAAATGTTTTTGTTAAGCCACATATCCTGACTTTTATTCATGAAATATAGCCATCAGCTGGACTCTGGGCCTAACTCAGCCAATCAAAAGCCATGGCTTTGGACAACCTAGTTTTCTGTGGCCCTCAGATTCTTAGTGGGAAAATAAAAATCAAGAGACTGGACCAGCCAGGCATGGTGGCTTACACTTGTAATCCCAAAAATTCAGGAAGGAGAGACTAGGAGAACTGAGGTTTCAGGACAGCCTGGATAAGGTTAGCAATGTGCTCATCTCAACCAATAAGATAGGTGTGGTGGCATCAGTTTGTGGTTCCAGATATAAGGGATATTTCCATAGGTGGATTGTGGTCAGAGGCCAGCCCAAACAGAAACATGAGACCCTATCTGAAAAACAAAATACAAATGGTTGGGATAGGGTCATAGCTCAAGTGGTAGAGCATTTGCCTAGCAAGTACAAGGCCCTAAGATAATTGCTAATATTCTATTAAGATCCAATGGAAAAACTCAGCAATCTGAGTGGCAATATAAAACCAATTCAACCTGAACACATTATTTTTCTTTTCTTTTTTTTATTGTGAAAATACTGTAGAGAGGGGTTACAATTACATGGGCAAGATAATGAGTACATTTGAACAGATTATTTTTCTAAGTTAATAAATTACATTTTAGTACCAAAAGTAAACCAAATTATTTAATAGACATACCCATTGGTTGAATTTTGAGCAAGTAAATAGTTTGTTAAATCCAATGGTTTGTTAATATCACCCATTGTGAGGAAGGCTATTCTGTCAATTAGTTATTTTTTTCTCTTCAGCCAAAAGACTAATTAGCTGTTTTCAAATAAGAAGAGTTTCACTAGGCCTTCATCTTTTTAGAACCATGACGTTGCATTTAATCGAATCACGTGAAACTCAATACATGACTTTGTAACCTAGTTCTCTGAAAGAAGAGTGCACTGAGGTTAATTAATCAAAATGTGGTAGATGGAAGTAAACACTAGTCTTCACCCACTGGGTGTTTTTCTGGCCAGTTTAGTAAATAGATAAATGTCTAGTTTAGTGTGCTGAATCATAATGAGGTTCCAATGAGCTCCAAACTGTAACTTCCCTTGGGCACATTCTTTCAACGGTGCCAGAGCCAAGACACAGCTGCCCAAGAAAAGTACTCCTATGCAGTACCACTTTCCAGTCACCTCCCCAGCATCAGATAGAACTTCATCTGTCTAATGTTCACTATGTCTCCCTGCAAGTGTCCTCCCAAAGAATTACCCAATTTAAATTGAAATTTTAGTTTGACAATTTTAGTTTGAATAGCAAATTATCTCACTTTTACATAATTTCATTTTAAAGCCTCCCCTGCCCCAAAGAGGTTTGGTGCAGGTAGCATTATAGATTATACCCAAGCAAAGAAGAGGAGAGTAGGTTCAGAAAAGGATTCAATGAGGGCAAGGAGAAAGTGTAGATGAAGAAGGATAATCTTTCTAAAATGCATAGCTAGGGAAGCAAACTAAAACTAGGTCATAAAGGACTAAGTACAGGAGATTGAAGAGTTTGAGCTTTGATCCAGTGATTGGTAGAGAATGGAGAATCCCTGAGAAGTGTTTTTGGGTGGGGGGCAGGTAATTAGGGTTTAAACTCTGAGCCTTTCACTCGCTAGGCACCCACTTTACTAATTGAATATGCCTCCATCCTTTTTTGCTCTATTTTTCAGATTAGTGCTTTACACATTTTTCCTGCCAGCCATGGACCATAATCCTCCTACCTATGCTTCTGGGCAGCTAGGGTAACACCACAATGCCTGGCTTATTCTTTGAGATAGAGTCTTTTTTAACTTTTTGTCTAGTTGGCCTTGGACTGTGATCCTCCTATTTCTACCCTCCAAATACAAGTATTTGGCAACAGTGTAGAGGATCTGGGGACACAAGTGGAGGTGCATAACTTTATCCCAGCTACTCAGGAGGTTGAAGCACAAGGATTGAAAGACAAAAGAAAAGGCATTAAGGGGCTGGATGTGTGCCTCAAGTGGTAGAGTACTTACCTATCAAGCCCAAGGCCCTAAGTTCAAACCTTAATTCTGCCAAAAAGAAAAAAGAAAAGAAAAAAAAAGAAAATATATTTGGGGGCTGGGAAGGTGGCTCAGTGGTAGAGTGCTAGCCTTGCATGCATGAGGTCCTGGGTTTGATTCCTCAGTACCACATAAGCAGAAAAAAACAGAAGTGGTGCTGTGGCTCAAGTGGTAGAACACTAGCCTTGAACTGAAGAGCTGAGGGACAGTGCCCAGGCCCAAAGTTCAGGCCCCATGACTGCCTTACTTCTTACTGATTACTTTCAGTTACATATTACCTGAAGTAGTCTGTTACCAAATATACCTTATAATTTAGATCAGTGCTTCTCTATCTATTGGGGAAGACTGTGGTATTATGCTTTGTTTTGTTGTAGACTGAAATGTTTATCCAGTTACAATGATGAAAAATTAAAAGGCAAATATAATAGAAAAAATAGGATCATTTTCTAATTTTATTCAATGAACATAAAACAATTTCATCAAATGCCTTCCTTTCAGTTGCCACTGAAGGCCAGGAGCAGTTTCAAACTGACAAAAATCCACAGGCCGTCTGGACACCAATGGCTCATACCTATAATCCTAGCTACTCAGGAGGCTCAGATATGAGAATTGAGGTTTCCAGCCAACCCAGGCAGAAATGTCCATGAGACTCTTATCTCCATTTAATTGCCAAAAAGTCCAGAAGTGGAGTTATGACTCAAGTGGTAGAACACTAGCCTTGAGAAAAAAGAGTTGAGGGACAGTGCCCAGGCCCTGAGTTCAAGCCCCATGACTGGCACAAAAAATAAAAAAATAAATGCACAGGTTATATTATGAGCCACAGTGGTCTGGCTGGAAAAGGCACATACCCTAGAAGCACAGGGATATTGATAACCTCTAAGTGTTTCCTGGAACCCCCTAGTTCCTTTAAGAGCTGAATGACAATTGGGCTAAAACCATCAGACACAAAGTCTAGCTTTGATTCATGAAATAATTTTTTAAACTAAGCAGAGTTTTTATTAGATTTGGGTCATCGGGGTGTTTCCCTCCTACTTCACTTTGCTTTCAGCAACCACTGAGACTGATACTTAAACACGTTAACTCTGATGAGCAATGCCAGAAAAAATACAATCAAACAAAGCAACTAAATTAATAATTTATAGACTAACAACTATGTGAAAATATAAGGCAAGTGGAATTAAATTAGGGGAAAAATGTAATCCAAATTAGAGTGTGTCTCAATTAAATTAGATTTCCCCAACTGTGTTGTAAACTTTAGTCAAAGCAAGTAGCACTGCAGTGACCTTAACATCACTAGTGGTAACTTGACTTGAAACATATGTGGTATATTTAAAGCGCTAAATAAATAATTTCATGGATGTTTTTCTTAAGCTGAAATGGTAAAAGAAAATAAAGGCTTCTCTTTATAGTGTAATATAATAGTTACTAATTAGGCATCTGTTAAGCTTCAGAGACTTTGTCTCTTTAAAACACTTCCAATAACCCTAAGAATTATATTCTCCCATTTGGAAGAATGGAAAATTGAGGCTTAAGGAGGGTAAATATGTGGTCTACTGTATCTTGTCTGGATTATCAAGTTTAGTCAATCTGAAGGCTGGAGGTAGCCTGGCTCACTTTCCCTTTTTAGCTTGAATTGAAAAGACATACTCTACTCCTTGACTTCCACTGAGTAATAAAACCCCTTGCAAGTGCCACAGGGATGTCCTTGTCCCTTCACCTATCAATCTTTTGTAAAACTTTTTTTTTTGTCAGTCCTATGGCTAGACTCAGGGCCTGGGCACTGTCCCTGAGCTTTATTTGCTCAAGGCTAGCACTCTACCACTTGAGCCACAGCACCACTTCCGGCCTTTTCTGTTTATGTTGTACTGAGGAATCTAACCCAGGGCTTCAGGCATACTAAGCAAGCGCTCTACCATTAGGCTATACTCCCAGTCCCAAACTTTTCATTTTTAAATAATTTCATACTGAGAAAAAAAAGCTGCAAAAAGAATCCAGCATTCCCACACACCCTTTACCCATTTCCCCTAATTTTAATATTTTATATAACTATACTAACATTATCAGAACCAGGAAATTAACATTGCTACAATACTATTAATTAAGCTACAAACCTTATTTAATGTTGCCAGATTTCCCATGAATGTGATTTTTTCCCTATTCCAGGATCCAATCCAGGATCCCACATTTGCATTTAGTTTTTATGTCTCCTTAGGCACCTTCAATCTGTGACAGGCTTGACATTTGGATTTTGTTGCATGTTTTCTCATGATTAGATCAAGGTTAGTTATGGTTTAGAAAAGAACACCACAGAGATGTTGTGTCCTTCTCAGTGTACTATGTAGATAATGTGTCTTGTTATGGGTGATGTTAAATTTGCTTACCTGATTAAGGTATTGTCTGCCAGATTTCCCCACTATAAAGTTACCATTTTCCCCTTTATAATAATACTTATTCATAATGAATATTTATTTAGGGGAAGATGCCAGCCTTTTAACTTTGGCTTAGCATCAGATTGATTTGGGTATCTATGATGCAGACTTCAGTCACTGTCTGTGTATCTGTTCAGAAGAGGATAGATAGTTGGAGTAGAGTATCAGAGATGAATCCACTCATCCTTGAGGAAAAGGAATAACAGCCTTCGTGAACAAGATGACCATCAGAGATGCAAAGTGAGGATAGCTCAGTAGAGAAAAAAACAAAGCCATGAAGATCCCTGAAAGGATTGTAACCTGTCTCCTACCCACTGTGCAATATCTCTTAGTTCCTTTTCAGACATGTGACCTTCCAGCTAGATGCCACATTTTCCACCTGGATAAGGTCCAGGGGTAAATTCTCAGCCATAACACAAGTGGGTACACTCATCTGTGTGGGTGGGTCTCATCTATGACAAGCTTGCTTTCTTTGACATGACCATAGAACAGAGCTCCTTAATCATGTTTATATACTTCAGGCATTCTAGGGAGTCTTGCCAAAGACATCAGCAAAACAATGCATAAAAGCTACAATAGATTCTAAAAGAAATCAATCATAGTAAGTTATTCAAACATTCTTAAAATAGATTTGTGATATATTACTATATCTAGCAAGGAATTCTTACAATTAACAATGTTTTGAAGTATGAGAATAAACCACATTTGAGATGTTTGTAATAACTGTAATGTGTTACAGAAATGCCAGTGACTTCCACTAATGATGAAACCATTTGTGTGGCTAACATTACTGTGGTTTGTTGCTTGTGATTGAAAGAAATGCTAAATTTCTGTTAGAGGTTTTCTATCCAAGTTCACAGACATTCTGAACTCAAGATATCAGATTAGGAACTTACTCCTGATGTCTGGGCAACAGGAAGGAAATTTCAAACCCAGAATGGCTCATGGAATAGAACTGCCTGTCAGCCTTTGATTCCCATCCTATTTACCTCTGCAGTGCTACTTTTGAAAGAATTTCTCTGGGCATTAGTGGTGCATGCCTGTAATCCCAGCTACTCAGAAAGATGAGATAGGAAGATCATGGTCCAAGGTTAGCCAGTGCAAAGGGCTAATCTAAAAAGCAAACTAAAATTAAAAGGGCTGGAGGCCCGGCACAAGAATCAGTTCACAAGCTCAAAGCTCTGAGCTCAAGCCTCAGTATTGTAAAAGTGAATATAAAAAAAAAACGAGAATTTCCATATTGTTTGAATCAGTGCATCCCTTTTGCCATATAGATCTCTTAATTATGATTGTTGCATTCTAACTCATCATTTCTTAAAATTTTTGGTCTTAGGATCTGTTTCCAATCTCAAAAATTATTGAGTACCTCCAATAACCTTAATATAGGTAATATGGATCAATGTTTACAACATTAGAATTTAAGTCTTCAGATATTTTTAATTCATTAAAAATAACAATAGTCAAGCCATTACATGTTAACATAAATATCATTTTTATGAAAAATAGCTGTTTTCCAAAACAAGAGAAATTAGAGAGAAGAATGGGCATTGTTTTACATTTGTGAAAATCCCTCTTGTATCTGGTTTAATAGATGACAGCTGGATTCTCATGTCTGCTTCTGCATTCAATATGCTTCACTATGTTGTTTCAGTTAAAGTGTATGAAGAACATCCAGCCTCACATCGCTATGTTTGAAAAAGGGAAGAGTAATTTAATAGCCACTTTAAATAATCATGAATATTCTTTTCTATATTATACTAAAACTTGATAAGTGGTAGTTTCTTAAAATTGAGTTGAGGTGTGGAATCCGAAATCATATCAATGAACTTTTCATATTCATGTGAACTCATTAAAATCCATTATTTGATCTTGTACTTTGCATGGGTCTTTTACCCAGGCACAATTTTGTGACATCACAATTGGAAATGCTGAAAAATGTTAGTACCTTGAGTTATTGAGGACTTCCAAATATTGCCACAATTCATTATATAATATAAAAATTCATATTGGTTAACATTGCCACAGAACTCATTATTTTTTAAAAAAGTTGCTTGTATTGAAAAACTGTCAAGTTCATGGTGGTGAATTAGAAGTCTTCCAAAATTATAATTTTCACTTGAAAGCTCAAATGTTATCATTGGCAACAAATACTGTCAGTTGTTTTCCTTGAAGTGACAGGCTTGCTGACTTCATTTTTGGAGGAAATGTCTGCCAAATACCATAGCCTGTCTATCAGTCGTTCTTTCAAGTAAAAATGGTTTCCATGAAAAAGTGGCTAATTCAGATCACAACTCACACAACTGAATGAATAGTTTACATGAAGACAACCAGCATATCTTGTTATACAGCAGAAGTTCATTATATATACTTCCTGTTTGGTCATAAAACATTAGATATACTTGAAGGTCAAAATATAATTAATAATTTCTATGGTTTAATTTGTAACCATCATATATTTAACAGATTTTTTTCCCTGCACACAATACCATAAAGAATACATTCATTACTAACATTTTTGTTATTGTGTTTGGGGCATATATTAATCGTACAAAGGGATTTCATTAAGATATTTTAATACATTCATATAACATACTTTGACCACTCTATTACTTTCTTATCCTCCCTACCTTCTCCCTTTTATTTCCACATACCTAATGGTTTCCACTTTTATTTTTATGTTCTTTCCCCTAGATTCCGTGTAAGAGAAAAAAAATGTAATACTTTTCTTTCTGAGTCTAGCTTTCTTTTACTTAATGTAATGATAGTCAGTTTCATCCAATTTCCTATAAAAGACCATTTGATTCTTATTTACAGCTGAATAATACTCCATTATGCCCAATCATTAATGGGCACCTGTGCTGATTCCAATTTTGACTACTGAAAACCGTGCAGCAATAAACATGGCCTATTATGCATAGCTAACAGTATCACACTTTTTTTTGTTTGTTTTGGAGGTCATGGGGCTTGTACTCTGGGCCTGGGCACTGTCCCTGTGCTCTTCAGCTCAAGGTGAGCACTCTACTGCTTGAGCCACAGTGCCACTTCAGATTTTCTAGTGGTCTATTGGTGATAAGAGTCTCACGGACTTTTCTGCCCAGGCTGGCATTGAACCACGATCCTCAGATCTCAGATCCTCAGATCTCAGCCTCCTCAGTAGCTAGGATTACAGGCGTGAGCCACCAGCACTCTGCTAGTATCACACTTTTTTATTTTCTCTTTGTGGAATTGGTGTGGCCCTAGATATTTATACCACTGTTTCATTTGTGCCAAGGAACCAACATTGAAAAGTTTACCTGTTAGTTTTTGGGGTTTTTTTTGTTTATTTATTTAGTAACCCTAGCTACTCAGGAGGCTGAGATCTGAGGGAGGATAGCAAGTCAAACCCAGAATGAGTATGAAAAGTCTGTGAGATTCTTATCTCCAATTAACCACCAAAAAACCTGAAGTAGAGCTATAGCTCAAATGGTAGAGTGGGGGGGAAAAAAAGCCCTTGCGCAGCTCTGAGGCTCAAAGTTCAAGCCCTAGGACAAGCACCAAAAAAAAAATAAAAATGATCCAATGTCAATTATTTTGTCATAGCAGCAGGAACCGGTAAGAAGGTAAGATGTTTGTAGTTTGTATGCTGGTAGACCATATGTTCTAAAACCTAGGACAGCCACACGTTTATATTTTGGACACAAACTCACAGGCCCACTGCCTGTAATTATAGGCCAACTTGCTGTTACTCTTCAAAATCCTATCTCATGTTTCCCTGTTCTTCCTCCAATTTGCCTAGCCTTATCTAGCCAGTAGCTCAGTAGTCTTGGTAGACTCTTCTTGCTAGGAAATGACCCTCCTCAAGGTACCATGTCTCCCCATACAACCTTCTCTAAGTGATTCTGCCGACTCTCCTCTATCTCCAAGGCTCTCCTATCCAGCCATCTCACTTATTCTGTGGATTCAATTATTGTTTATATTCTAATGCTATCAAGTCTTCTCATCCCATCACTTCCTCTGTTAAGAAGGCTTATGTATCTATGGTCACTTAGGGCATCAGGCACAGGTAGATCATATTATAATCCCAACTACTTGGAAGGTAGAGATTGGGAGGATTATGAGTCCAGGCTATCCCAGGGAAAAAAAGTTCAGAAGACTCCTTCTCAAGAGAAAAGACTGGGACTGGTGCCAGCTACCTCTCATTCCAAACACAGCGGGAAGTACATAAATAGCAGGATCACAGTCCAGGCTAGTGGGGAATAAAAGCAAGACACAATCTTTAAAATAACCTGAGTAAAAGGGCTGGAGGTGTGGATCACATGAGAGAGTTCCTGCCTAGTATACACAAAACCCTAAGTTCACATCTCAATACCACAAGAAAGAGAGGGAGAGAGAGAGAGAGAGAGAGAGAGAGAGAGAGAGAGAGAGAGAGAGAGAGAGAGAGAGAGAGAGAGAGAGAGAGAGAGAGAGAGAAAGAGAGAGAGAGAGAAAGAAAGAAAGAAAGAAAGAAAGAAAGAAAGAAAGAAAGAAAGAAAGAAAGAAAGAAAGAAAGAAAGAAAGAAAGAAAGACTAGAAAAGAAATCCTTTAGGTTGTCTCTTAGGCACCTTTGAAATAAGTGCTCCAAATGGAAATCTCCTGTTCTTATAGTTGCAAGCTAGCATTTCTTCCTTTATTCTGTATTTCAGCACATGACCAGGTGGCAAAGAATGAAAGTCTCCTGTCAGCAACCAGCACCAACTTTCCAGCCAAGTAAGTAACCCATCCTGAAAGTGAACCTTCCAGCTCTGTCAAGACTATAGATGACCAAAACACCAGCCAGTATCTTGATTCCAACTTCATGACAGACCCTAAACCAGAAGCACCCCACACACACACACACAAAGCTCTTTCTCAATAACTAACCCGCAAAAACTGTGAGCTAATAAATGTTCAGTGTTGTTCTAAGCCATTAATTTTTGTGGTACTTTGCTATGCAGCATCACATTGTGGAAAACTCTGTGACATACTGGTTTAAAAGAGAGATAAGCTGGGTGCCAGTGTTTCGCGCCTGTAATCCTAGCTACTCAGGAGGCTGAAATCTTAGGATAGTGGTTCCAAAGCCAGCTAAGGCAGGAAAATCCATGAGACTCTTTTCTCCAATTAACCACCAGAAAACTGGAAGTGGTGCTGTGGCTCAAAGTGGTAGAGGGCTAGACTTGAAGCTGAAGAGCTGAGGGACAGTACCCAAGCCCAAAGAGAGAGAGAGAGAGAGAGAGAGAGAGAGAGAGAGAGAGAGAGAGAGAGAGAGACAGACAGACAGACAGACAGACAGACAGACAGACAGACAGAGAGAGATAGAGACAGAGACAGAGAGAGAGAGAGAGAGACAGAGAGAATCCTTACCTCTGTGAGGCTTACAAACAACCCTAGTAATTCCTTCCCACTCATCAAAATATTGGCACCTAATCACAATCAACTACTCCCATCAAATCTTGCATTACTCCCAAATATCCATGAGGTGGAGGGTTACTCAATCTTCTAAGTTCACAGTTCTTTGACTTCCTCATGACCTGTATCTTCTCATTTAGCAGTCCATTCCTGTGATCATATCATGGTCTAGTCATAATTCATAATTTGGCCATTTGTAATATTTCCAACTCCCATGTGTAAATTTTGTTGTTGTTCTGGAGCTTGAGCTCAAGGTCTGAGCACTGTTCCTGAGCTCCTATGCTCAAGGCTAGCATTCTACCATTTGAGCCAGAGCTCCACTTCTGGCTTTTGATGGTTAATTGGAGATAAGAATCTCCCAGAGTATCCTGCCTGGGCTAGCTTTGAACTGTGATCCTGAGATCTCAGCCTCCTGAATAACTAGAATTGCAGGCATGAGCCACCATACTAGTACTCAGCTAATACGCAACATTTTAAAATCACAATAATTATTGTTTCTAGTTGTTGATTTCCCTACTCTGACATCCTAAGAGGTTGTAGCCTAGGAGCCTCCTTCTCCCCTGCCCACTTCAACCTATTAACTATTTCTTGATTTGATTTTTTTTTTTCTTTACCAAGGTTAGGTGATCTTATTTCCAACACATCAGTACTATTCATTGGAGCTCCTTTTTTTAACTGGATTTGAGCTCAGGGCCTCGTTTCAGTTTGGTTGCTAGGCTGGAGCTCTGCCCCTTGGGCCATGCCCCCAGCCTTGCTTTTTACTGGTTATTTTGGAGACAGGCACCCAGAATTTTTTGCCTGGGCTGGCTTCAAACCTGTGCCTCTGGATCTCAGATTACTGAATATCTAGGATTACAGGCATGAGCTAAAGATGTCAGCTATACCCTTCCTTTTTGTCAAGACTTGAATATTACCCCCCATCCCTACAGTTAAGCATGCTTGCCGTGCCTCGCCCACCCCCACACTGCCAGCATTCACCTCCATTCTGTAAACATGTTCTTTGTTTTGGAGAAATGTCACTTTTCATGTTTGTGCTTGAATTTTGTGGTGTTTTAAACTACTCCATCTGCTCTCCTAACCCAGCAGCAACTGTATTATCCTTTTGTCTTTGTATCTTATTCACTTCTAATCCCTAAGCCCTGAATATCGGCTACAACTTTCTGGAACTACTACCCTAGGACTGATATTTAGCATTATGATGTTTGTGTCTTTTAAGTTTCCCATCAGGAGTCATGTGCTACACAAAAGAATAAATGGAAAAAAAATAAAGTTTATATTTTCCCTTTGACTTGGCCACCAGGAATCTTAGAATTAAATTTGTGTTTCAATTTAATAACTGCTTAAAACCCTTATCTGCAATGTCTATAAGAGTTTTTTTTCTTATTTTCTATTTATGTTGTGATCTTGTAAGCTTTTTTAGATTTCTCCCTGATGTATTAGTTTTCTACTGCTGTTATAGACCAAATTAACACAAGTATAGTTGATTAAAACATCTCTCTCTCTCTCTCTCCCTGCCTCTCTCTCTTTCTTTCTCTTCCTCCCCCTTCTCTTCCTCTCTCTGTTACTGGGGTTGGAACTCAGGGACTATAATTTATTAGGCAGGAACTCGATCACTTGGGCTACCCCCAAGACCTTTTTTTCTTTAGCTAGTTTTCAAATAGGGTCTCACATTTATGCCTAACTCTGGACCACATTTCCCCTGTTTATGCTTCCTACATATGGTGCATATCACCATACCTACCTTTATATTGGTTGTGAAAAGGGCTGGTCTATAACATCAACTATCCCTATCTCTATCTCCCAAGTAGTTAAGTTTACAGGAGTTATCATGCTTACCTATTTTTTTTTCTATTTCTGTGGGTCAAAACATCTTGACTGGTTCTTTTCAGAGTCTCACAACACTGTTAGTTACATTTCAATTAGTGATTGTCTGCAAAACTCAGTGCTTTTTAGTTCTAGGACTGAGAGCTCCACTGTATTGCTGGCTGTTATTCAAAGGGTCACTCTCAACTCCCTGGAAGCTCTCACAGTTCCTTGATACTAGGTATCCAACAATGTGACAGCTTATTTCTTCAAAGCCAGAAGAGCCTTTTCAGTCTACAGAGACACAGTCTAACATAACATGATTTTCCTATCACCATTCTTTCACTTTTATCATATAACAGGAAATGATGAAGAACAATCCTTTTATTTCATAACACGAATTCTTCTCACACTCAAAGGGAAGGGATTATATAGGTCATATATACCAAGTGGCAGGAATCTTGGGAGCCTCCTTAGAATTCTATTAACTGCATTCCTCTTAAATTTTTATTTTGTAGAAACTTTTGCAGAGTCATATTCTGAAATCCATCTCAAATATTTTGAGGTGCTAAGCTTATTAATTTCCTATATAGGAAATAGAGTATCATGAATTGTATGTTTTGATTTATTCTCAAAACAGTGCACTCGCAATTGTTCTTTCTTAAATGCATGACTTATGCAATGTCATTCATTTCACAGCTTATTCCAGAAATTTTGAGATTGCTTTGGAAAATAGGCTATCTCAGACATGAGCATGTGAGTTTTAAGCCTAAACATGCTCTTTGTCTTAAGCCCACATATCTGCCATGATAACAACCTCAAGTTTACCTACTGGAGAACAACACATTTACTGTGGAAGATAAGGTCCTGGACCAGCTGGGCCCTAGCTAACCTGCCAGCTGACTACATATCCATGAATGAGCCTAGCCAAGACCAGCAAACATAGTTCCAGATCAGTAAACTTGCACTGTTAATCTGTAAATTCATAAATTTCTCATGAATTTTAAGATAGTTGAAATATAATTGATAATTTCAAGATAAAATGAATTTGAAGATAATTCAAGATATTCATAATTTCTTATGAATAATCAGGATAGTTGTTTTAATCTACTTATATTTGGCTTTATTTAAACATGGCAATAGCTATACGATATATGCAAATCAACAAAGTAGATCCAACAAAGAACTTGACTATCGAGTGGAAGTAAATCATCTTACAGCCAATCATAGCTTCCTGAAGTGTCTGTGTTCATATCAGAAATTACTACTGACGATTGTGAGATGTTTTCAATTTGTGTGTCCTAGTCTTTTTCATTCGGAAGACTGATATATGACCTGGAGCCCTTTCTATAATGAATTGAGCAATAAAGAAAGAGAGATAAAATAGCAAAATAAAGACCTCTGTTTTACTATTCTAGACACAGCTGCCCTTGTAGAGAAATGTGTAGTTTCTACTTTCTTTGCAACTTTCAGTATAGAATTAACTTTAAAAATGAAAGCAGTAATCAATTACATCAAGAAAAAAATCAATTTGATCTGAAAATACTAACAGACTCTAACATTTCAGAAATAAATTGCTATGTCATATCTGGTGGCAATATTATATCAAATTGCTTAAAAATAAATTGCGCAATCAACTCGTGGGTCTCTGCATGTGGAGTATCCTTTTTGTAGATTACCAAAGGCAAACATTTAAGTTCCAGGTTTTTATCCCTCTTTCTTTCCACTATTTCTCTACCATCTTCCTGTCTAGTAGTATGGTATGAGGATAGAAATTCAATGTAATACATAATTTACTTATTCTGGATTATATAGTATAAAATGTTCATTAAAGTAAATTTCCAGTGTACTTTAGAAGTTACCCAAGCATCCTTGCCTGAGAACAAAATGATAACTATTCTGGTATAAATCTTTCTAAAATGTATTTTACAGCTTTCTTCTTTATGAAACAGTGTTCTTTATTCCTTAAATATCTCTTTATTATGCAAGATGCTTAAATAGATGTTAAAAGAATGCAAAAGTGAATCAAAACAGGATTCCAATCTCAAGTAACTTTCAACTGAAGGAGGTAGCACAGATAATTCTTCATTCATTGACGATTTTAGTGTAAGGGTTGTTAGAATAGCAAAGATAATATCATATACAAATCTAATGAAAATATTCACTAGTGAAGGTTTTGCAGTTCTGAATCTGAGGACAAGAAGTCTGGATCCAAGACAATACAAGAGAAGAAGCTGACCCGGTGAAAAATTTAAGAAGGTATAAATAAAACTCACTAGTTAATATTTGTCATATTTTTATTTTTTAATTCAAAGTTAATGTAAAAACATCTATGAAGAAAAAACTCCAAATATTAAATAAAGACTAGATCAGTAACAGAACCATTCAGAGCCATATTAGAGCCTGAGGCAAAAGGCAAATTCAGTGAAAGGTTATTTGAGTTGGTGACTAGAAAAATCTGCTAACTAAGAAGCTGTACCATCTCCTAAAATTATAGTTTAGTGTGAAAAAATAATGGTCTGCTGTAAGGAATGGTAAATTTTGTCATTGCCTGACTCTTTTGAAATGTTGTGCCACATTCTGAGCAGAATATTGAGGAGGAAGATTACACATCTATTGACAAGTTAATACAAGCAGATCTTGGCCTCCAGCACTTTCTCTCCTAACCAGTTAAGATTTAGATGGAATCTGAAACCTGATGCCAACCTCAAAGTTGTAAATTAATGTTGGGTCCAGAAAGTACACTGTGCTAATAATAACATTAATGTGTTTTTTGCTACTCTTTCCACTAGAGACAACTCTCTATAGGCAGCTTGAGGCATCCATCTGCCTGGAGGAATTAGGATTTTTGAACAGGAATATAAAGGGAAAGCTATCATCTGGCCTCAGACTTGGAAATAGGGATTTTTAAATATGCAAGTCTTTAAAAATCAAGGTTTTAGCATGTCTTCCCCTTTCATTTACACAGGAAGTAAATCACAAAGTGTTTTCCATGGTGAACATAACTATCCTATTCACCTTTGGCCAAGAACTTAGGGCAAAGAAGAAAGAGAACTAGTCATAAATAGCAAGTAAAACAGCACATTTGCTACTTCACATACAAAGAAATTTAGGAAGAAGAGAAACAAAAGAGGAAAGAAATTAGTTCCTTTCTGGAGCAAATATGAGAATTGGAAGAATAACACCACAGAAGGATTTTCTGTAATTCAAGAGAACATTGCTACCCAGTCAGCAATTTGTTAAAGTCAAATACAAATTATTGATGGGCAGAGTAAGAGCCAGTGATTTTGTTGTTGTTGTTTTTGTTGTTGTTGTTATTGTTGTTTGGTGGGGCTTGGGGCTTGAACTCAGGGCCAGTGCGCCATCCTGAGCTCTTGCACTCAAGGCTAGCACTATGCCATTTTGAGCAACAGCACTACTTATAGGGTTTGACTTTTTTTGGTGGGGGGGAGGTCCTTAGGGCTTTAACTTTGGGCTTGGGCACTGTCCCTGAGCTCTTCAGCTCAAGGTACTCTACCACTTGAGCCACAGCACCACTTCCGGTTTTCTGGTGGTTCATTGGAGATAAAAGTCTCATGGACTTTCCTGCCCCCACTGGCTTTGAAGGGCGATTCTCAGATCTCAGCCTCCTGAGTAGCTAGGATTACAGGCATAAGCCACTGGCGCCCAGCCCAGGGCTTGATTTTTGTAAGTTCAAATAGGTGTGGAAAGAACTTAAAAGTTCTGCCATGACTGAAAGGGAAGAGGAAAAACAACTCAGCTGGATGCCAGTGGCTCACACCTGTAATCCTAGGTACTCCAGAGGCTGAGATCTGAGGATCATGGTGCAAAGCCAGCCCAAGTCTCATGGGAAAGTCCATGAGACTGGTATCTCCAATAGACCACCAAAAAGCCAGAAGTGGAGCTGTGACTTAAGTAGTTGGAGCGATGACTTAAGTAGTTGATAGCTAACCTTGAGCACAAAAAGTTCAGAAAAAGCAACCAGAACTTGAACCCTGAGTTCAAGCCCCACAACCAGCACAAAAATTTAAAAAAAAAAAAAAAAAGGTATCTGAAATGAGAGCCAACAGGGCTTTCTGGAATTTATGGCAACAAAAGACAAGGTCACTACAATAGCATAGACATGTGATGGACTGCCTAAACTACAACAAGTTGCAATAGAAATGTAAAAACACCAAAAGGCCAAATAAGTAAGTACATAGATATGTACATAGGAATACAGGTTGTACAATGTATGGTCACATGTGGAATACTTTCTCAGTCAAGTCTAAGCCAAGAAAGGATTCTAAACTATAGAAGATACCACCTTCAGTTTCTTGAAAAATTGCTTGTTCTTTGGTCTACATTGTAAAAAGGAAACCATATAGACAAGAGACTTGTATACTAAGAGCAGGATAGCCAGAAAACACCAGGAGGCAGCACCCTTATAATGCACCAGCCCACTCCTACCTTCAAGTGTACTTATGCCACTAAGGCTGCACCTTAGACTGCTTCAGTCTACTGAAGCAACTTTATCCATCTGCCACCCGAAGCTGCAAGTGTCATGGGAATGGACCTTAGACAATGGTTGTCAAGGGCAGGGGGGTGGGGGGAGGGGAGGGAGGTTCATTGTGTAAAACAAGTAGGAAAACCCAATCAAGTTCGCTAGTTCCCTACTGATTAGGGAAGCTACCATTTACCTGTCAGTGCCCCATAGCTTGCCTGTCTCTTTCCATTCTTCTATTGATTCTCCTTGTTTATTGTTGCTCTTTTCTTTAGGAGAATTCTTGAGATAAATGTTCAATTCATTGACTTCTATTATTTTTTCGGACTAATAACAAAAAAGTTGACATATTTTTCTCTGAGTTCATAAGGATCTGGAGATGGGAGATACTACTGGGGTTTAAACTCAGGCCCTCACACTTTCACTCTACCAGTGCAATTAAATATGCTAGTGAAATTGTTCCTATAATCTAGTATTTAATCTTCACATTGTCATTTTTGTGTGTGTGTGTGTGTGTGCTGGACCAAGCCTTCAACTTAGGACCTGGGCTCTGTCCTTGAGCATCTTTTTGCTCTGACACTTGAACCACAACATCACCTCTAGCTTTTTCTGAGTAGTTTATTGGAGATGAGAGTCTCATGGTGTTTCCTGCATGGGATGACTTCCTACCTTGATCCTCAGATCTCAGCCTTCTGAGTAGCTAGGATTATAGGTGTAAAGCCAACAGCGCCCGGCTAACATTGTCAAATCTTATAGAATGGTTTTTATACAATTGTGTAGAAAGGTTAAAAACTTACCTCATTAAAAAAATGTTTTCAAGTCTCTTTTGCCTACTCCTCAAGATAATTTATGATCTGGGTTTTTATATTCTTCCAGTCATTTCCTAATAGTTCAATTGATTAATGGATTCTAGAATATTGCTTTGTAATGGCCTAAAAGGCTTGTTTTTTTACCTGCTACTCTTTATTCTGGACTTTTAAAAATCTACTTTGTAGTCAAGAATTCTTATTTTTCATTTTAACAGTCAGACACACTTAGAAATACATTCCATCATGCTACAGGTACAGAGACCTGAGCTCTCTTCTCTTTCCTTTTCCTCTCTCATTCTTCCTCCTGTCTCTCTCTGTGGCTCTCTTTCTTTGTTGATGTGTGTGTTTGTGTATATGTGTGTGACCCTCTCCTTTTCTCTCTTCCTTTCTTTCAGACATAGTCTTTCTATCTAGCCCAGAATAACTTCAAAACTTAGATCTTCAACCTCCTCAGTGCCGAGATTGATTGTGGGCATGTAGTCACCATGCCCAGCAGAAAATTCCTCTATTAGAGTTCAGAATTCTTACAATTCTGGTAATCATTAATACTTTTTAAAATGTAGTAAATAATAAGAGTGTTGAGAAGTAAAATACAATTTTTGGATTGAGGAGAGTTTCTTGACAAGGTAGATGGTTTGGATGAATATTATTGAAAAAGAAAAAAATGATCAAAATAGCCGGGTGCTGGTGGCTCACACCTGTAATCCTAGCTACTCAAGAGGCTGAGATCTGAGGATCACGGTTCAAAGCCAGCCCGGGCAGGAGAGACTGTGAGACTCCTATCTCCAATAAACCACCAGAAAACCGGAAGTGGTACTGTGGCTCAAGTGGTAGAGCACTCGCCTTAAGCTGAAGAGCTGAGGGACAGCGCCCAGGCCCAGAGTTCAAGCCCCACGGCCGACCAAAAAAAAAAAAAAAAAAAAAAAAAAGATCAAAATCTGTTTATATGGCATTATATAGAAGTTATTCACTTGCTCAGCAACTATTTATGGTACCCACAGTAAATATATTGGGGACTGGAGATATAATGGTAAGCAAAACAGAAAATTTCTGATGTCTTATATTACTAGTTGCCAAAACTCAATGCTGTGAGCCAACTATAGCCCTTCTAAAATAAAGTTTTACTAAAACTCAGCCCCACTCACTCTTTTCCATTTTGTTTTTGTTTATGACTGCTTTTCTTTTGGCCAGATTAGTTTCAATAGTCTAAAATATTTACTACTTTGTCATTTCTAGGAAAAGTTGATGACCCCTACATTGTGAGGAGAGAGATATTAAATAATCATAAACAAATATTTTGTACTATTCCTAACCAGGAAATAGACAATAGATAAAATATACAAAAGTAAGTCTATAGGCACATAATTTAAATTTGCAAGGTAAGTGGCAACCACTGTCACTAACCTATATGCTTACTTTGTATATAACACTCATCTTTAAGAGTTCTGTAATCTAATAAAAGAAATTTTCTGCCATGTATGGTGACACAAGCCTATAAATCTAGCACTGAGGAGACTGAGACAAGATGATCTGTGTTTGAGCCCAAAAAATATCCTTGTATTCCAATGTTTATTGCATCTCTATTCATAATAACCAGACTAAATATCCATCAATGACAAAATAGGTAAAGAAAATGTACTATTACACAGCCATATAAATGTATCTATATATATATGACATATGTATACAAATAGTTTACACACCATAAAAAGCAGGATATTTGTGATACAATGGGCAGACCTACAGGACACTATGAAATAAGTCAAGTGCAGAAAGTCATCAAAGATCTCATATATTTGTGCATCTAATAATTGATCTCTTGGAAGTTGAGAACAAATGACTGTTGTACTGAAGAGAGTAGGAAGATAGGACATGGGAGAGGTTGTGTAACAAGTACAGTGTTACAATTAGAAAGGAGAACTGAGCTCTAGTGCTTTTATGATACAATGGGGTAAATATAGTCAACAACAAAGACTATTACATCTCAAAATAACTAGAAGACAGTATTTTTTATGTATTCTTCATAAAGCAATGATAAAAGTTAAAGGAGATATATAAACTAATTACCCTTGATTATTACCTGGTGTAGACATGAATCTAAAATCATATTGTGAGCAATTATTATGTGTCACTCAGAAAATATATAAGAGCAGCCTTGAATAAAGGCCATGAATGTAGTTCCATGGGGATGCATAATAAAGGAATTGACCTAATCAGAGCAATAAGAGAACATCACTTAGTGAAATTAAAATTGAGGTCAAAGCAAAAGGCTGTGTAAGACCTGACCAGATGAAGCAGAAAAGTAAGAACAACTTAGCCAGAAAAAATATCACATGCAGGCACCCTGTGAGAATAAAAAGACTTCGAAGGAATAAAAAAAATCTTTACTGTGTCTATAGTTCAAAGGGCAAAGGAAATCATTGTACCAAATGAGACTGGAAAAGAAGGCAAAGGCCAGACCCCATGGGATCATACAGGCCAAGTTCCCAGATGCTCTTTAAGTTTAGAGTAAAGAAAACCACACCTCCCAGTGTATTGCTTTAAGCAGATGAGTGATGTGACCTGTTACATTTTAGAAATATTATTCAAACTCCATGTGGAGTTTGGTGGAATGGTGTGAGAATGTATATATACAGACCAGTTGGGAAAGTGAGGTACTTTTTTTCTTTTTTTTGGTCAGTTCTGGGGCTTGAATTTAGGACTTGGGCACTATCCTTGTGTCTTTTTTTGCTCAAGGCTAGTAATCTACCACTTGAGCCACAGCTCTACTTCTGGATTTTTTGGGTGGTTAGTTGGTAATAAAAGTCTCATGGACTTTCCTGATTCAAACTGCAATCCACAGATGTTGGCCTCCTGTGTAGCTAGGATAACAGGTGTGAGTCACTGGTCCCCACCTGAGATAGATTTCTATGCATCAATTCATCCAATTCTGGACGTAAACCTCCTATGTGGGAAGTATAAACATGGATATGTATGATGTTAAGGCGACTGAGTTATCCAAGTAGGCCATTCAAGTCATAACATACAGCATTTCTTTCATGCCAGTTAAACATGGCAATGACCAGATTGATTTGAGGTAAAATTGTTCTTATTATGTATATATGTATACAGCCTTGAATAAGGGCCATGAATGCAGTACTGTAAAACGCATAATAAAGACATTGTCCTAACCAAAGGAATAAGTCCAGTTAAGATTGTAACTGGAACAAAAAACTATCCCAGAGTCAGCACTTAGCAGATGAGAAGACTTCAGCAGTAGGTCTCAGGTTCAGAGACAGCATGCAAGACTCTGGGACCTTTGGTAAAACTATGATGGCCCTGTTTTTGTGGTTCTTTATGGCAGAGCAGGTTACCACACAGGAATATAGGCAATAGGAATGAAACAGGAAATAGTCATTAAAATTATAGAACAAATTAGATATGTCTTAGATATATCCTAAGACATATATTAAAAAGATGGATACCAAAATGAAGGAAATAATCCAGACATGAACCATGATACTGGCAAAAATGAGGAAATAGAAGTAACTATGAAAGAAAATTTAAGAGAATAGGCAGACTATATAATACAGGTGGTGAAAAAAGAGCCCATGGTGACTGCTCTTAGTTCTATATGAAATTGCACTTAGTATCTTCAAACTTTGTTGACTCAGGAAAAACAACATTTTCATCCCTTAATTTCAGACTGTCATTGGTTCCAAGAGATTGTGTGTGTGTGTGTGTGTGTGTGTGTGTGTGTCTGTGTGTGTGCCTGTGTGTGTGTGTGTGTGTGTGTGTGTGTGTGTGTGTACATACCAGTACTGGGGCTTGAACTTGGGGCTTGGGTACTGTCCCTTAGCTTTTACAATCCAGTCTTTTTTTTTTGTTTTTTTTGGGGGTGGTCCAGTCGTGGGGCCTGAACTCGGGGCCTGGGCGCTGTCCCTCAGCCATTCAGCTCAAGGCTAGCGCTCTACCTCTTGAGCCACAACACCACTTCCAGCTTTTTTCTTTTTGCTTATGTGGTGCTGAGGAATCGAACCCAGGGCCTCAGGCATGCAAGGCAAGCGCTCTACCACTGAGCCACCTTCACAGCCCCTACAATCCAGTTTTGAGTGTACACTTAAGGCACAGATCCATTTCAGTTTTTTGCTAGTCAATTGGAGAGGAGAACTTCAGAGACTTTCTTTCTTGGACTGACTTTATATAGTGATCTTTAGATCTCAGCCTCCTGTGTAGGTAGAATTACAGGTGTGAGACACCTGAACCTGGTAAAAGACATGTTTTATAAAACTGGAAAGGAAGAAGAATGAGGTGCCAGATACTGGCAGTTCATATACAGGGTCATTCATCTCCCAGGGACAGCACTGAACTTTCAGTTCCTCCAGATCCCAACAACCCTTTCTTCAGCTTTCATCCTGAGTTCCCATCAACTGCAGTACAGCTCCATGACATAGAGTATGAGCATCCTCTGCAGGTCACCCACAGCAGTGCTAATATTGGAATCAGTGAGAGGGAGACAGGTTCCAGTACATCTTCATACATTTCACATTCCTTCCTCTTGTCCACATTTACCTTTCCCTTGTGATAGCTTGTTTGCTGAATCTACTATGCCTTACTGTAGGCTCAACTCCAAGGTTAGAACATCAGCTTCCTGGACTGTCAGATTGCATAGCTGTAGAAGGATAATCTTACTAACTCATAAATAGAGGTTGTTTTGCCTATTCTGACAGAACATGCTTCTTAAAGATTTTTATGTGATGGTCTTGTAGGTTCTCTCTGTGTGAGGTTTGCTTTGTATTTTTTCTTTTTTTTTTTAAAGAATGTTCTTCATTACAAAAGAAAGAAGTTATGTCCTAGTAAATTGACAATTTGGTAAATCATAGCTACTATTGGGAAATATGTGTCCTTAACGATCTGTGAATGTAGTTCTTTTGTGATTTTATATATATATATATATATATATATATATATATATAATTTTTTTAGATTTCAATCCAAAGTCATTCGATAAAGATAAAGAAGGTCACTATATACTAACAAAAGGAACAAACCATCAAGAAAATATAATAGTTGGAAGTATATTTACCCCAAATATTGGAATATACAATTTTATAAAATAAACACCACTAGGCATAAAGGGATAAATAAGTTAAGATGTAATAGTAGTGGGTGGCTTAATATCCCATTCACTCTAGTGAAGAGATTATCCAGACAAAAATTCAAAACAGAAATTTCAGAATTTCTGCATTACAGATCAAATCGACTTGAGACAACTACCTAATATTCCATGGAACAGCTACATGATATGAAACTTTCTCCTAAACAGAACACATTTTAGGCCATAAAGCAAGCCTTAACAAAAAAATGGTTAATTTTTCTCCTGTAAGTCACATAGACACAAAGAGTTCCAGAAGACCTTGACCAACACCTCAACAGCTAAAAGCATAGAAAATGCATCTTCTCCTCAATCAAGTTTGTGTTTTAGTGCAAACATGATTCTCTTGGTTTCTCCTTGGAACCTCATCTCTCACCTTTAGTTCCCTACCCTCAGTTAGAAACAGAAGTGCCAGCTTGTATTTTTCTTTTTTAATCTATTTGTGCTTCAATGTATCTCCTGGTGAGCACTGATTGGGAATTTGGAAAGAATTTTCTTGTTTATCTTTCTTATTTACCTTTGAAGACACTCAATGAACATTAAAAAAACAAACAGCAGAAATTTAGAGGCAAATCTTTTATTGCATATATTTAAGGTATACAACAGGGTATTTTGACTTGTTTTTTGTTTTTTTTTTTTTTAGTCAGTTGTGGGGCTTGAACTCTGGGCCTGGGCACTGTCCCTCAGCTCTTCAGCTTAAGGCTAGCGCTCTACCACTTGAGCCACAGTGTCACTTCTGGATTTCTGGTAGTTAATTGGACATAAGAGTCTCAAGAACTTTCCTTGCCTAGGCTGGCTTTGAATCTCTATCCTCAGATCTCAGCCTCCTGAGTAGTTAAGATTACAGGCATGAGCCACCAGCACCCAGCTGTCATAAATATTTTGCTGTGTTATGAATCTTAAAACTTATTTAACAGATAGACTCTATAAATCAATTTGATGGCTTTTTAAAGTTATATAACTTGAAGATATTTGTCTTCTTTTTTTACTATACAGTTAAACATATTTAATAGTAATACTAAAATAATCATTCCATTTCCTCATTGCTGAAGCCATGAAAGAATGTCTTTTGTAACTGGTTATTTGTCTTCTTATAACAATGGTGCAGCAAACATTTTAAAAATCAAATTTGCAAGCTGGGTGCCAATGGCTCACACCTTTAATCCTAGCTAATCAGGAGGCTGAGATCTGAGGATCATGGTTCAAAGCCAGCCAGAGCAGGAATATCCATTAGACTGATCTCCAATTACTCACACACACAAAAAAGGCCCAAAGTCTAACTGTATATCAGCTGAAAGAGTGCTAACTTGTATAGCATACAGGCCCTGAGCTCAAGCCCCAGGTCCAGCACACACACAAAAAAAATAAAAATGAAAACAAAACTCCATGAAATCAACTATCTCATTTAGAGTCTTTTTGAAATTCCCATTGTCAGATAATGTCATGTAAGCTAACAGAAAATTTGGAGTTCCTTTACTAGCCTGCTAAGACTAGCTGTTCTCACAACATAAATATATTACCACATTGAATTAGTTCCCAGGACACTCAGGACACCACAGTGAACCCAGAGTCAGGCTCTATAGAGTTCTGATCTAGATAGGAGAAAATGCATTAAGGAACACATATTGTCTGATTCTAGAAAGACAGAGTTCCTTTTTCCCCTAATGTCATTAGGATTTTCTTTAAGACAATCCTATTATATGTGGATTTATTACAGTTGAGATTACTTTTCAAAAACAAACACAGAAGGTAATGTGGCCTTTGAATAAAAAAAATCAATTTAATTCATCATCATTCAGAATTGTTTTAAAGGAAAAACTCATAAAGTCTGGCTTCCTCATTCTTCTATATTATGAACCAAATCATCATAACACGGATTATTTAGATATTGTCAATAGATTCCAGTAAGATCTGAAACATAGTAATGTGGGTAATATTTTTAATCACTAGTATTTCTTTATATGAACTATATATTTGAGCATGCAAAAATGTATTTAGAAGCCCATTAGAAATTCAGATACAGATATTCCTTTTATCTGATCATGTAGAAGTGGATTAATACGGATAATATGAACAGAGAAAGATAAAAAGACATCATGTTGGATATTCAATAATCCATTACTCAAAGATAAAAGTTTTCTAATAGCCATTAAAAGGGAAATCAAAGAATCTATAAATTTTAATTTTGCATAACATTGCATCACATCATAGCTTATGAGAAGCTTCCAAAGCATGGAGCAACAGCTGAATTACTGGTCATTTACTAAGTATCTGGAAATGCCAAAAGCAAAGGAAAAACCTACATAACCCAAAAAGATTTTAAATAAAAAGATGTTAAATATCCCATAGTTAAAAACCTTATGGAGAACTAATATGAATTTAGGCACTACTGAATAAAACTGCAGTTAAGAAAGCCAATTATTTTTATAGGGAAAATAAATTTTCCTATGATAATTCAGATAAAACTGGTAAATGGATAACTGCCTTAATAAAAATGAGAGCGAAAGCTCTACATAACAGCAATTTATCCAAAACAAGGAGTTATAATAGGAAGAGATAAGGAATATCTTTAAAGCATATTGTAAGTGGATTTAAATCTGAGAACCTAGTTGGTTTAGATTTAGAAAATTTGGAGGGAAGAAATTGAAATATTAAAAATTCTGAAGATTAAAGAGGTGAATGATATTAGCAAAGTGGTGAAATAGGAGTTCCCATTGTAGTCCCCTGACAAAAACATCACTGAGGAATAACTATCCACATACAAAAATATATTCAAGACAAAAGGAATCCAAGTGAAAGAGCTAGGAGCTAGGTGGAAAACAGAAAAAAGAAATGATGCATTGAACATGGTAGGAAGGACAGTTTCACATGATGCATGCACTCTTAACCTCTGTGCAGCTGGAGAATGAAGTAAACCCCATGTTGTAAAGCCCTTTCCAGTGAATCCTAGCATTAGGCAGAATCTGGAGATCCACATTCTAGGCCCAATCCAGCATTAAGCCAGACCCTACAGCCTCAGACTCCAGGATGATGGCAGCATCAAGCCAGCATCCATGGCTCCAGTCACCAGATTCACCTCTGTAAATGCCACAGATCTGGGTCAGGGGCCTAGCCCAGTCACAGCTGGTCTTCAAGGACCCAGGCTCCAGTAGACCTAGGTGTGAGGCCTGCTTCAATGGGGCCAAGAACTAGATATGCCTTAACAGACCACTGTACCAGGCCAGCTTTGGTGGACATGGGTGATCCTCTGGAACTTAGATTCAAGATTTGCTTCAGAGCAGATCAAACTCAGGGGCCTAAACCTCAGTCTCCACGAGAAGATATTGGCAGCGACTAACTGCCACATACCCAGAATGTAGGTCTGATTTATGGACTAGATTATTGAAGCCCACAGAACTTCACCTATATAAATATAAACAGATTTTCACTTGAGACAGATTATGATCAAATTCTTAAAATTAAAGATGGAAGTTTGAAAGCAGCAAGACAAGATCAACTTACACATACAAGGAAATTTCCATTAATCTATCACTGGATTCCTTGAGATCACACAGGTTTTAAGAAAGTAAAATGAGATATACCAATTATTGAAAGGAAAAATAAAAAATGCCAATATGATTCTAGGCCAGTCAGCACAGAAGAGTCTAGGAGGGTATATCTCATTAGAAGAAGCAGAGCATGGTATGGTGCATGCCTGTCATTCCAGTTGTAGCAGACAATGAAAAATAGGAAAATCATGATCCAGACACATACCTAGACAGAAAGCAAGAATCTATCTCAAAAATAACCAGTGCAACAAAAAAGGCATACCTCAATTGAACTTTAGCACCTGTGCTCTGCCTAGCAAACACAAGGACCAGAGTTCAAATCTCAATACCACCAAAGAAAAAAAACTCACCCTCCCCCCAAAAAAACCCCATAAAAATCACTGTAAAAACAAGCATACAAGCATACAATCATATTCAGAATACTTCAGCACTATTGTGGTACTACACAAATAACTTTTAACTCTTGAATGAAGATTAAAAGGCAAAAAATACTTTAAAAGATTAAAATAAAAAAAATAAAAAAAATCATAGCTACAATAATTTTTCAATGGATAGATGATATACCATATATAAATTATGACATGAAGGACATAAATATGAGAAGGGAAAAATAGTTGTTGTTGTTGTTGTTTTGGGTACGGTCATGGGGCCTGAACTCTGGGCCTGGGCACTGTCCCTCAGCTCTTCAGCTCAAGGCTAGCGCTCTACCACTTGAGCCACAGCGCCACTTCCAGCTTTTTTTGCTTATGTGGTGCTGGGGAATTGAACCCAGGGCCTCATGCATGCAAGGCAAGTGCTTTACCACTGAGTCATCTTCCCAGCCCCAGAGAAAAATAGTTTTTTAAGTCAAAACTGTTGTGGATTCAAAGGAGGTCATTATATAAAGAAAAGAAGCCAATTCATCAAGAGAGTCTAATAATTGTAAATATATAGGTACCCAATATCAGAGCAATTAAATATTTAAAGCAAATATTAACAGAACTGAAGGGAGAAATAGGTAACAACAAAATCATATTGGGGAACTTCAGTACCCCTCTTTCAACAATGGACAGACTTGCCAGTTAGGAAAAAAAAAAAAACCACTGGACATGAACTCTACTTTAGCCTAAATTAACCCAAAATTATGTACATTCTTTTCTCTCTCATACAGAGCATTATCTAAGATAGATTACATGTTGAGCCACAGCCTAAGCCTTAACAAACTTAAGGATACTGAAATCCTCTTAAGTATCTTTTCTGAAACCAGAAATCAGTTATAGAAGAAGCATAGGGAAATAAATAAATCTGTGGACTTTGAAGAATACTTTCCTGAAAAACCAACAGATCAAAAAAAGGAAGGAGTTAGAAGTGGTAGCTCACATTTGTAATCCAATTATAGGAGGCATGATGATTATGATCTAAGATCACTCCTGGATGAAAACATGAGATCCTAATGAAAAAAATAAAGCAAAATAAGGGATGGAGCATATTGCAAGTGCACAGCACTTACTTAGCAAATATGAAGCCCTAAGTTTAAACCCCAGAACAACCAAATTAAAAATAAATAAATAAACTATCTTGGATGCACTTTTTTCCTTATATATAAAAGGTAGACATAATATATAAATACATTGGGTGTTATACATATGTATACAAATGCATATTTATAAAAGAAATTTAAAAGATTCAAGGAAAAACTCAAATAGTGTAATTCCTTCAAAAGGCAAAATCAAAGTTCAACAAAATAAACATCAGGTGGGGTCAAGGGGAAAAAGATGGATAGAAGAGAGAGAATGCGGTCAAGAATTCAATGTATATAGTACAAAAGTAAGAAGAGTGAGGGAATAAGGTGGGTAGGAGAGGGATGGGTGAGAATGTTGGAAGGAGTAACATTGATCAAGTTATATTGTACTCATAAACTGCTTTGTTAAATGGCAACTCCTTTGTACAACTACTTGTCTTAAGCCAAGTGAAAATGGTAACACAAGACACCAAAATGTATGTGATACAGTTCTAAGAAGGAAGTATATAATAATAAACACCTATATAAACAATCTCAGAACAGAAGGAAGGAAATAACAGAAATCAGACCCATATTAAATAAAGTACAGATAAGAAGAAATAAAAAGATCCATAAGGCCAGGTTCCAATGGCTCATGCCTATTATCCTACCTATTCAGGAGGCTAAGATCTAAGAATCAAAGTTCAAAGCCAGCCCTGGCAGGAAAGACTGTGAGATTTTTATCTCCAATAACACACACACACACACACACACACACACACACACACACACACACACACACACACACACACACGGAGTTGTAGTCCACCTGATAGAGAGCTAGCACTGAGGAACAAAGCTAAGGGTTAGTGCTCCCAAACCCTGAGTTCAAGCTCCAGACTAAAAAAAAAAAATCCATGAAACTCAGAATTTTTCTTTTCTTTCCTTTCTTTCTTTCTTTCTTTCTTTCTTTCTTTCTTTCTTTCTTTCTTTCTTTCTTTCTTTCTTTCTTTCTTTCTTTCTTTCTTTCTCTCTTTCTTTCTTTCTTTCTTTCTTTTTTGTAGGTTGTGGTGCTTGAATTCTGGATCTGGGTGTTGTTCCTCTTCAGCTCTTCAGCTCAAGGCTAGTACTCTACCACTTGAGCCACAGCACCTCTTCTGGTTTTCTGGTGGTTTATTGGAGATAAAGAGTCTCACAGACTTTCCTGCCCAGGCTGGCTTTGAACGATGATCCTCAGATCTCAGCCTCCTAGTTGCTAGGATTACAGGTGTGAGCCACCAACGTTCAAATAGAGGTTTTTTTTAAAAAAAAAAAAAGAAAGAAAGAAAGAAAGAAAGAAAGAAAAGAAAACAAAAGAAAAATTGATACAACTTCAGCTAAATTAAGAACAGAGAGAAAACACTAAAAAAAGTTTAAGGGAAAAAAGAGACGTTAATCCAAAAATTCATATGGAACAATAAAAGACCCCAAATAGCAAAAGTGATCCTTAGCAGAAACAACAGCACTGAAGAATACAATATCAAATTTCAAACTCTACACAAGCCATAGTAATCAGCTTAGTACTAGCACAAGAACAGACCTGAGGACCAGTGGAATAGAACTGAAAACCCAGAAATGAACCCACAGACCTATAGCCACTTAATCTTCAATAAGGAATCCAAAAAAAATAGAATGGAATAAAGATAGCCTCTTCAGTAAATGGTACTGGCAAAACTGACTACACACCTGTACAAAATTAAAGCTAGATCCTTATATATCACCCTGCACCAGAATCAACTCCAAATGGATCAAAGACTTCAAGGTAAAAACAGACACTCTGAAAACATTACAGAAAGGAATAGGAGAAAATCTAAGGCTCCTTGGCACAGGACGAAATTTTCTAAATAAAGACCCCAAAACACAACAAGTCAAAGAAAGGTTGGACAAATGGGATTGCATTAAACTGAAGCAATTCTGCATGGCAAAGGACATAAATAGCAAGGTCAAAGAAAGCCTACAGATTGGGATCTTCACTAGCCATACAATAGGCAAGGGTCTCATATCTAAAATATACTTAGAACTCAAAAATTAAATCCCTCAATAACAAATCCTCAAAGAAATAACTGTCTGATTAATAAGTGGGCTAAAGACTTAAAGAGAGACAGACTTCTCTGAAGAGGAAATAAGAATGGCCAATAGACACATGAAGAAATCCTCAACCTCCCTAGCCATAAAAGCAATGCAAATCAAAACAATATTGAGATTCCACCTCACCCCAGTTAGAATGGCAATAATCAAGAAATCTAATAACAACAGATGCTGGAGGGGATGTGGCCAAAAGGGAACCCTACTGCACTGTTGGTGGGATTGTAAACTTGTCCAACCACTTTGGAAAGCAGTATGGAGGTTCCTCAAAAGACTACACAAAGGCTTTCCTATGACCCAGCAATCCCACTTCTGGGCATTTACCCAAATGATCACAAACAAGACCATACTAAAGCTACCAGCACAACTATGTTTATCACAGCATTATTCACCATAGCTAAGATATGGAAGCAACACAGATGCCCCTCAATAGATGTATGGATCAAGAAAATGTGATATGTATATATATCACATTTTCTTGATCCATATATATATATATATATATATATATATATATATATATATATATATATATAAAATGGAATTCTATGCTTCCATCAGAAAGAAGGACCCTGCCCATTTGTTAGGAAATGGAAAGACTTGGAAAAAAATCATATTAAGTGAAGTAAGCCAGATCCCCAAAAATATAGGTTCCATGGTTTCCCTTATTTAAAAATAGTATACATCTAGGATAATCTTATCAGATAAGCAGAAAGGTCAAAAGCTATTTACATATGACCATATAAGATGATGCTAAGTGAAATTAATCCCAAAATATGGACACAAGATGTTTTTCTTTGTTGTTGTAGTTTTTAACGTACTATGTGGGATTTTTTTTTGGTTTATTTTGTATGTTCTTCCCCCTATGATATATCCTATGGTCACTGTATTTGATTTAGGTACCTTGCATCTTGTATATACATTTATCTTTGGGGAGGGGAAAGGGGAATAACAAAATGCTGAAACAGGGACACAGGATGACCCATTGTGACAATCATACTCACAAGACACTATGTTGGACATGAACTTTACAACTTGGTGGGGGGAAGAGTGGGGGAGGTGGGGAAGGAAGGGATAGTAGGAGAAAAACAAAAGAGGAGGTAACAATTCTCAACAATAAATGTACTCATTACCTTACTCATGTAACTGTAACCCCTCTGTACAGCATCTTTACGATAAAACAATTTTTTTAAAGAGACATTATAACCAATGTCAAAGAAATAACAAAGGTAAGAATCTGCTACAGACTACTATCTTCCAACAAATTAGATATCTACAAGATATCTACAAGAAATAGATAAAACCTAGAAATTTATAACCTACTAGGACTGAAATACAAGGTAATAGATCTGAATTTAGTGAAGGAGATCAAATCAATGATAACAACCTCAGCAACAAAGAAAAGTCCAGAATCTGATTGATTCTCTGCTTAAAGAAGAATTGAAGCCAATCTTTCTCAAATTCCTCAAGAACACACAATGAAGAAGGATCAGTCTCTAAATAAATAGCATTGGAAAACTGTCTATGTGATAAAATGACAAACCTAGAGAACAGTATGCTAAATGAAGTAAGCCAGGCACAGAAAGATAAAGCTTGAATTTTATTTATTTGTTTGTTTGTTTATTTTTGGTCATGGGGCCTGAACTCTGGGCCTGGGCACTGTCCCTCAGCAATTTAGCTCAACGCTAGCCCTCTACCACTTGAACCACTGTGTCACTTCCAGCTTTTTCTGCTTATGTGGTGCTGAAGAATGGAACCCAGGGCCTCATGCATGCAAGGCAAGCACTCTACCACTGAGCCACCTTCCCAGCCCCAAAGCTTGAATTTTTTGTAAAGATCTCAAGAAGTTGAACTTACAGAAGCAGAGAGAGAGAATGGTGATTTTCAAGGACTTAGTTGGGGTAGGGAAAATGGGGAGCAGCTGGTCAAAGCGTATAGCTTTAGTTTTCAGAATGAATAAATTTTGGAGATCTAATATACAGTTTGGTGGTTATAGTTAATATTGTATTGGAAACTTGTCATTTTCTAAGGGAGCAGATTTTAAATGTTTTCACCACAAAAAATAAATGGCAACTGTGTGGGGTGATGGATATGTTAATTAGTTTGATTGCAAATCATTTCACAATAATATATACATTAAAACATTGTATATCCTAAGTGTACACAATTTTTGTATATTAATTATATCTCAGTAAGGCTGCAAAAACATAACATTTTTTAGTTACAAAAAAAAATTAAAAGCTCAGCACTCAGGAGAATGAGATGACTGAGAGGACTGTGAGTATAAGGCCACTCTGTTACATACTGAGATCCTGTCTCCAAAAAATTAAATTAAGGAACAAATAAAAAGCTGAATCTGTCTATCTCGAAAATTGCTTATAGTATCACCCCCAAATATGGGGACTTCCAAACCAAGACCTACAGTCTTTTCATTTTGATATAATCCTATTTTTAAATTACTATAGTCTAGTGAAGTATTCTTAAATCAATTAACTGTATTAGTCAGGATTCTTAATTATAAAAGACAAAAATTAACTTAGGTTGGCTTAAGCAAACAAGAAGACTGCTTGGTTACCTAAGCTAGAAAAATATAGGGTTTGAGTGGCTGAGTTTAAAGGCTATGAGCTGGATTCATCATTTTCTGGTTTATTTTCACTTTTCATTTGTCTTCAGTCTTTGTTCTAATGTCTCCACTAACCTCTAGATGGAGAGAATGAAACTAGGACAAGCCAGGAGTAAAGCAATGGAAAGCAGGAGTAAATAAGGGTGAAAGGGTCTCTTCATGGCAAAAAAATCTTCAGCAACAAGCTCTGAGATCTTCAAACCCATTGTGGTTCCTGAGACTGGCTAGCTCTTGCTTTGATTCTGTGAGCTCCTTCGTACAAAGAACCCCTTTGTTTCAAGGTAGTTTGACTTGAATTTCTGTCATAGAGTCTATACTAATATAAACTATCTCTCTGAATAGTGCTGAAAACTGACTTCCTGGAAAAGGAAACATGTAGATAACTAAACATTAATTCAACCATTTGTGATTTGTTTCTGGAAGTGAGACTCTGGGAGAGAAATTGGAGAAAGTTATTTTTGAGACATGAAAATGAATCAGAAATGTCAAAACTCAGAGCAAAGTTATAAAGAGTCCAAGTAAAAAAGGAAACAGTTGATGATATAGATATGTTATACTAGTCAGCAAAGTTATTAATTTCCATGTTCAGCAAGCATTTACTGTTCATTCTTTCTATGTCTCTGTGCTGGGTGCTACAGAGGTCAAAGGGGAATCTCATGCAGTTCCTAGCTTCAAGGAATTTATAGTTTTGGTAGGAGATAGAGCAGTTTCTTTACATTACATTCCTATAAAGGTATACTGATACAGTACTATGGTTTGGATGTGTTCCCCCAAAGGCCCATACATGTTAAAGGCTTAGTTACAAGCCTACAGTGTTGGAAGGTGGTGGAACTATTGGGGAGTAGAGCTGTATAAGAAGAAATTTAGCCGGGCTCCGGTGGCTCAGGCCTGTAATCCTAGCTACTCAGGAGGCTGAGACCTGAGGATCATGGTTCAAAGCCAGCCTGGGCAGAAAAGGCTGTGAGACTCTTATCTCCAATAAACCACTAGAAAACCGGCAGTGGCACTGTGGCCCAAGTGGTAGAGCGCTAGCCTTGAGCTGAAGGGCTGAGGGACAGTGATTAGGCCCAGAAGAAAAAAAAAATTAGTAGGGAAAAACAGGAAAAAAATAGAGAAAACCATTTCCTGCCTTGCCTGCAGGAAATGAGGGTATGCTTTCTGAGCTGGGAGACTACACAGTGGTATTAGGTGGGAAAATGGGTGCTGTTTGTTATTCTAAAATATGGAGATGTGTCTGGACCTACCAACACAAGGATAACAGGTGAGTTTTAGCACTTTCCTTCCCCAAATAGGCTTCTTATCTTCTACTTCCACCTATTTATGAAAAAGCTTACACCTTTTTGTAACGTTGTACTGTTTTGTTTTGTTTTGTTTTTTTTGTCGGTCGTGGGGCTTGAACTCTGGGCCTGAGCGCTGTCCCTTAGCTCTTCAGCTCAAGGCGAGCGCTCTACCACTTGAGCTACAACGCCACTTCCAGTTTTCTGGTGGTTTATTGGAGATAGGAGTCTCACGGTCTCTCCTGCCCGGGCTGGCTTTGAACCTCGATCCTCAGATCTCAGCCTCCTGAGTAGCTAGGATTACAGGCGTGAGCCACCAGCGCCCGGCTGTTTTGTTTTGTTTTGTGACTGTCCTGGGGCTTGAATTCAGTGTGTGGGTACTGTCCCTACTTTTGTGCTCAAGGCTCTCACCCTACCACTTAAACCACAGCTTCACTTCTGGCTTGGCTTTGTTTGCTTCCCTCCCTCCCTCTCTCTCTCTTTCTTTCCGTTTCAAAGAATCTAGAAGATTTAGATAAATACTCTTAGTCTTAGGTCTCCAATTCCTTAGAACAGCATCTAAAAGGGCAGATATAGTGGGAAAGAAATTTAACTACATTTTTAGTTTACTTCCTGTTTTTAACTTTTACTCTGATCCTTTTAATTATATTTGTTAAAAACAGTATAATTTGCCTGTCTCCTCATCTGTCTGCCCTGCCTCAGGAACACAGCTTTAGACATGGAAGAAGTTGAAGAGAGGGTATAGCTGGCCAAGATTTACCAAGGGTAGGATGTATGGAGAGAATGAATAATGCAATGGTCATAAATAGCATTAAAAAGGGTTTCTTGTTTCTGTCCTCACCAAATGGGGAACAACAATAGTAGTACTTACGACATGGGGCAAAACAAGATAACCAATTGCTCAGCTGTTTGAGTATTGCCCACAGCATGGTAAATATCCAGCAGACAGCATCCTGGAGAATAGTTCTACGGAATGATATCTTCATATACATAGTTGTATATACTCATGACAGGATACTAAAGAGCTATTTATAATTACGTGAAAAAAAACTTGGGAAAAATAACATTAAGAGGAAAAATCATTATAAAATGGACAATTCTAAATAAAAATATGCATACATTCTCAAAGATGTGCAGTGAAAAGAATGTTCATAGTAGTTTTCGGAATGATGAGCATAAACAACAGGAACTGAAGGTTTTTACTTATCTTTTATTGCATTGGATTTTTTTTTTTACAATAAGTATGTAATACTTTACTAGCAGAAATCAATTTTTTTTTTTTTTTTGGTCAGTCATGGGGCTTGTACTCTGAGCCGGGGTGCTGTCCTGTCCCTTATTTCTTCAGCCCAAGGCAAGCGCTCAGCCACTTGAGCCACAGTGCCACTTCCAGTTTTCTGGTGGTTAATTAGAGATATGAGTCTCATGGACTTTCCTGCCTGGGCTAGCTTTGAACCACGATCCTCAGGTCTCAGACTCTTGAGTAGCTAGATTACAGGGGTGAGCCACCAGCGCCTGGCTTAGAAATTAATTTTTCAATGAGGAAAGTTTGGTCAATAGCATCAAATATTGTAGACACTGTTGGAGAGAATCTATGGATCTTGGCAATACAACTGGATCACTGATGACTGTTTTAGTAGGGTAATGATGATGGAGAGAAAAGTAAGCAGAAGGGGTATGAGAAGAGATGCTGGAGCTCTAGAAAGCTTTTCTGGGGTTTCAGTAATAGAGGGCAGCAATAGAACAAATGTTTGAGATGCAATGGTTTAATTTAGAATGCAGATGAAGTGAATATGTTTATGGCAGAAGTAAAGGAGCCAGATAGAGATTAAAAATGCAAAAAAGATAGGAATGATCAATTCTAATCATTAAAACAATTCCATTATTCCATTTATTTTCCTTTTTTTTTACTTATTCCTTCAAATCAACATATATGTTATTAGTGTAAGCCTTGTTTACATAGACCCTTATACTGGAAAAAAATTATATAAGCCAAGAAATGGTTAAAGCTCAATAAAAAATTAGCAGAACTCACAGAGAGAAAGATGTTGCTGCAGTATGTTAATAAATGAATCCTGAGCTGGGAAGATGGCTCAGTGGTAGAGCGCTTGTCTTGCATGCATGAGGCCCTGGGTTTAATTCCTCAGCACCACATAGCAAAAAGAAAAAAGCCAGAAGTGGCACTGTGGCTCAAGTGGTAGAGCGCTAGCCTTGAGCTGAAGAGCTGAGGGACAGCACCCAGGCCCAGAGTTCAGGCCCCACAACTGGACCCCACCCCCCGCAAAAAAAAAGAATCCTGTAAAAGACAAGATTTTTTTTCATTTTTATTTCAAATAGTGCCACATGTGTAACCCAATTTGTAGCTAGCTGGCTGTTCAATATGTTACTCTATTTTTCTCAACAAGATTATGTAATAATACCTGATTTTTTTTTTAATTTTTTGTTTTTTTGCCAGTCCTGGGGCTTGACCTCAGGGCCTAGGCATTGTCCCTGAACTTCCATTTGCTCAATGTTAACACTCTACCACCTGAGGCACAACACTACTTCTGGCTTTTTCTGTTCATGTGGTACTGAGGAATTGAGCCCAGGGCTTCATGCATGCGAGGCAAGCACTCTACCATTAAGCCACATTCCCAGTCCATACCTGAATTTTTAACCAACAGAATGAATTGAATTATGGAGCAAATTATTTATAGAGAGAGAACTCAATAAAAGATAACAATATGAACAAGTCTGAATATTATTAGTTGTACCCCAAATATTTCATTCCCATTATGATGATAGTGAAATACATTGAACTAGCATTCGATAATATTAAATTAGCTATATGCTTTAGGAAAATTTAAAGAACTTAATCTTAGCCGGGTGCCAGTGGCTCACACCTGTAATCCTAGCTAATCAGGAGGCTGAGATTTGAGGATCGCAGTTCAAAGCCAGCCTGGGCTTTGAGACTCTTATCTCCAATAAACCACTAGAAAACTGGAAGTGGCACTGTAGCTCAAGTGGTAGAGTGCTCGCCTTGAGCTGAAGAGCTGAGGGACAGCGCCCAGGCCCAGAGTTCAGGCACCACGACTGACAAAAAAAAAAAAGAATTTAATCTTTTAAAACCTTTTATAATGTTTAATTAGTATACCTCCTTATACATGTATATAATTGAAAGCATTTATTAAAATTAATCAGCATTACCCTGAATTCTTATTTAAAGGGAGTTATCCAACATATCCAATTAACTACATTTTCTTAACTGCTTTTGTACATGTCATAGGCAAAATAATAATATACAAAAACTATTATGAACTTAGGTAGCATCTAATTATCACTGAAAATTATTTACTAGTAAAAAATATTTTGAATTTTCTTTTACCTCTAAAAACTATTTTAATTTTATTTGAGAGAGATCATATATATATACATATATATGAGTCAATATTTTACAACAGAAAATTAAAACCATAAGGATGTCGATGTAGCTTAGTAATAGATTGCTTGCCTAGAATGTTCAAGACCTGTTTGATCTCTAGTACAAGAAAAAGGGAAAGGGAAGGGAAGGGAAGGGAAGGAAAGAAGGAAGGAAAAAAAGAAGGAAGGAAGGAAAGGAAGGGAAGAAAAGGAAGGAAAGAAAGGAAAAGAAGGAAGAGACAGAGGGAGAGAGGGAGAAGGAAGGAAGGGAGGAAAGAAGGAAAGGAGGGAGGTAGAGAAAGCAAAGAAAGGAAGGAAAGATAAGCAACAGGTCTCTAAAAAAGTTTCCAGTATGACTCATTTATCAGTTAATATTACTCAGATACAATTTTCATAGAATTGTATATTATTAAAACACACCAAACTTTACCTAAATGAAGTAGTATTATTGTTCTAATGGTAGTATTTACAACATATATTAGCATTCTTCTTTATAGACTTGATAAGTTATTTAGCTCCAGACCTAAATTAGAAAACATAGAAAAATGCTTATCCACAGCTGTCAGACATGTACTGGTAGGTCTCACCCAGATTCCCACCAGTAAATCATCATATCCATAGTACAAACTCAGTTTTCATTGACCATTGAGGACTTTGTGAATATGTGCCAGTAATTCTTTTTTCTTTTTTGGGGGGGTCCGGTCGTGGGGCCTGAACTCTGGGCCTGAGCTGTCCCTCAGCTCTTCAGCTCAAGGCTAGCACTCTACCACTTGAGCCACAGCACCACTTCCGGCTTTTTTCTTTTTGCTTATGTGGTGCTGAGGAATCGAACCCAGGGCCTCATGCATGCAAGGCAAGCGCTCTACCACTGCGCCACCTTACCAGTAATTCTTACACTCTATCATTCTTCATCTTCAGATTAAAAATATAAATTACTTGTCAGCAACTCCAGAGTTCCAACTCCAGTATGTCTAGAGTAGGATCTAGGAGTTTGTTTTTCTGGTAAGTTCCCAGTTACTGCTGATATTACTAGTCTAGGGACCACACTTGGAGAATTACTGAGGGAAACAATATGTTTAAATGTGTATACCTCTCAGATGGTTGTGTATGGACAATGCAATTGTCTCTTGTATAGTCTTCCTCTACAAATATAATTGCTTTCCTCTGATTATTGTCTTTCCTTAAATGTATCCTGGAATGTTCAACTCAACCAGGATCAAGAAGGACTTAAAATTTAGAGGAAAGTACCTGTTTCTCATTCTCATCTTCCTTCTGTTGATCCAAGCTCTTGAGGAAGTCTGAAGGTCACTGACTTTAGATTCATTCATTCTGAGTGGAGAAAATTTGCCTGTCATTCTATGTCTATGAATTTGTTGTTTGGTAAACATGAATTTAGTAGCATTTCCTACAAGTTTTTCTCTGTGTGTGTGTGTGTGTGTGTGTGTGTGTGTGTGTGTGTGTGTGTGTGTGTGTGTGTGTGTGTGTGTGTGTGTAGTTCTCTATGTTTCACTCTCCCTCTCTCTCTCCTTCCCCTTCTTCCCTCCCTCTCTCGGGGAGGACACTGGGGTACTGTCTATTGGCTTTGTTTCCACTCAAGGCTGGCACTCTACCATTTGAGCCATAGCTCTACTTCACTTTTATATTCTAACTATGAAAGAAAATTGTGTCATTAGGAAGCCAAAAAGATGGCTAAGAAACATGGTTACACTGAAATCAATGGTCCAGGCAGAACTTCTGTGAAATTCAATCTCTGTATCAGACAGTATCGTGTGAAGGAAGCACAAACCATTCTACATACTTTAAACTGAAAGGGATTTAATTCAGGAAACTATGTTCTTGCAAAGTCATTGAAAAAGTTGGAGTCTCAAGTACCAGGATGCCTGACTGAGTGTTTAGAAAGCCATTATCAGTACTGTCTCTCAGCACCCACAAAACTAGTGATTAGACACTGGAACACTAAACCTGGCCATCTCAATGCCCTCTAGTATAGGTTCTCTTGATTTTGCACTCCTTAAGAAAAAATATAGCTTTCATTTATTTTTGGCATCTAAAGCTATAGGGACCTGCACATGTAATTAACTAAATCTAATTTGCATCCTGAAGTCTAATTGTGGCTTTTAGATTTCTAGCCCCTATAGCACAGAAAGTTACACTAAGATTGAAGACAGATGCATAACAATATGATATACATGATATATTTTCAAGATAATTATTTATCACTATTTTAAAAAGACCGACTTATCTAAAAATGCTTCATATCAGTATCCCTCAATTGATCACAGAAATAGCCTGATATTTCTGATAGAATGAGACTGAAGTTCTTAGCCTAGCCTACCAACAGCCAACCGTCATTATCTTATGCAGTTTTGTTCCCATATGAGAGGATTCTGGCTTTAGTCACCTAATGATAGGGTGTGTCCTTTAAATTACTAGAATGAATCAAGAACATAAAATGATTTAGTTCCAAGTCAAAGCCACAGCTGGAGGGAGATTTCATCTTTTGCAGGGTCAAGAAGGATAGCCAATCAAAGCAAGTCCAAACTCTGAATTATGTACAACTTAAAAGCTTAGGCTGAGGCTCATCTTACTTGTGAAGGATATATTAAAATACTGGAATTAAAAAAAAAAAACTTAGGACAGTCATGAAGCTGAATGTTAGAGAAAAACAACTATAAAAATCTATATTTTTAATCAAATGGCCTAATTTTTATTTTCATAGGCATTTAAAACCCATTATTTAACCTCTATAAGATAACTTATTCCTCACAATGAGAACAATAAAAACTATTTGACAGGGATTCAGAAATAACATTAATAGCATTAGCCAAAGAATTTAGCATACATTAGGCATTCATTTCCTTTATTATCCCTTCATTTCTTCATATTTTTTTTAAAAAAAAAGAGTTATCAAACACCTCTAATAAGCCAGGTACTATATAAAGGACTTTTCAGGTACTATTCAAGAATACAGTAAGAAACAAAAATACATGAACTCTCTGACCTGTTGGAGCTTATAAAAACTAGTGGAAGAGGCCAGACAATAAGTAAGTGAACATAAATATAATTACATAATTATAAACTGGGATGTGTGCCATGAAATTAAAGGATAAAGTGGCATGAGAATGACCAGCAGGTGAGACCTAATTTAAATTGGGGTGGTATGGGAAGGCCTCTCAGGAAATACCATTAAAACTGGGGCATAAAGGAGAAGAAATGAACTAATTGAAAAGTAAACAAAGAGTGTGTCCAATAAATGCTAATTATTTCCTGCAGTGGCACTAGGACTGAGGGTTGTTTTCTTTAGGAGGTAATATGGAAGTCAGTGTCAGAAATACTGGATATAGTAGTTGAAGTAGTTGACCTGAAGGTGAGGAGGGATGAGATGGAATAGTGATGCTCTAGAACTGGCTCACAGGTATTAATGGAGCATCTCTTCCCAATCCTTTGTTTAGTGACATCATGCTGGTAGCTTGAAATTAGCTATGGATGGGGTATTTACAGCATACACATCCACAAACATACAATGAAGGCCATTTCCCCCATCGGGAGAGTTGATTGTTAAACACTGGCCAGCATATCACCGTACAAGGGCATATTGTACTATTTGATACTTTGAACTCTATCCTTTAACAAAGCTAAAAATTAAGATGCAAATAAGGAGCTGAGGGTATAGCTCAGTGGCAGAGCACTTGCCTAGCATGAGCAAGGCTCTAAGCCAATCCCCAGTATTGCCAAAAGAAAAGAGAGAGGAAAAAAAGAGAACTACAATAAAAATTTGAACACTGGATTAGAATATGAATTCATTTCTAGCATATCATCAGCCAGGGGCCATTCAGGAAGACAGAAACAATGCTGAATATTTCAAATAGAATGTTTCATTCAGAAAATCATCACATCAGTATTGGAAGATACAGAGTAGGATGCTGAATTAAGATGGAGATTGGAAATGCCAGGTAAAGCTACTACTGCTAGGTATGAGAAAACAAATAGGAAGAGATCACCAGAACCAAAAAGTATGGGGTGGGGGACATTCTAGGAAGCGATAACATCATGCTCCTGAGGGACAAATCTCTGAAGTAGAGGTGCAGCAAGGTGGGTGCTAGAAAGCCAAGGAAACAGAGCTGGAAGACAATGGAAATGAGATTCTGGGGTGGTGTTTCAGGTACTAGGACAACCAAAGGGTGTGTAGTGAATGAAAGGAATGATATTCCAACAGCCTGGTTGTTTCACCTAACTCTGAGAAGTAGCTACAGAGGTAGATTTGGAATTTTAAAAAAAAGACAAGAAAAGAAAGAAAGAAAGAAAAGAAAGAAACTAAACAATACTGTTGTCTTCTCCTGCTGGAGGGAGGGGAATGAGCTTGAAGCCAGCGTGGTCTTTTTCCTTCTCTTTCTGACCTCTAATCCTACTATTAGTAGAAAACCCTCCCTTGAAGTGAATGGAAGATACAGTTTTTTACTCTGCGTCCAACATCACAGAGCAACCTATAGTATTATAAATATGCTTTCCAAGAACCATGGGTCTGACCCGAGCTCCCCAAAAGAAATCCAGTGATAGAACACTTTCCCAACATGTACAAGGCCCTGGGTTTAATCCCCAACATTATCTCTGCTAACCCCAAAGATAGGTAGTATTGTTCTCCCTGTTTTACAGTTGGAAAAAAAAATCAGTGCAAAATTTGCTTCCACAGTAGGGTAAGCCATCATCCAAAAATCTGACAAGCAAGAACAGAGCAGGCAGCCTGTTCCCCTATTTATGCCTAAGGCACCAGGTCCTGTCCCTTCGTTCAGACTGGTTGAGTGCTAGTTCACAATCTGCTTGTGATTGGCTAGTTTAAATAGGGTAAGATGTATTCACATTAGGTGACTTCAAAATATACCCAAGCCCTTGTATATTTATTCATTTATTTCTCTCCCTTCCTTCCTTCTTTCTTTCGTTCCTTCATTCCTTCCTTCTTCCCTTTCTTCCTTTTTTTTTTTTTTTTTTTTGTTGTTGTGTTTGGTCATGGAGCTAGAATTTGGGCCTGGGCACTGTCTCTGAGCTTTTGTGTTTAAGGCTAGCACTCTATCACTTTGAGCCACAGCTCTACTTCCAGTTCTCTGGTGGTTAACTGGAGATAAGAGTCCCATTGACTTTCCTGCCCCGACTAACTTTGAACCTAAATTCTCAGATTTCAGCCTACAGAGTAGCTAGGATTACAGGCATAAGTCACCAGTGCCCAGCTCCTCTGCTTTTTCTTGAACAGAATGAGGTGTGTCTTAATTCCATCTTACAAAGAAACCAGTTCAAAAATAAAACCTTACATTTCCAAAACCCTTCCTTATCTTTATCCCCCAAACCCTTCCTTATCCTAAAGCAATTCCTCTTTTCCTTAGCAAAAACCAAGTCAAAGCAGGAACTTTTAAGCAACATACTTTATTAGAGAAGATATTTTTTCTCACTATAGATAGTGGGCTTGGAGCTGATAACAGGCAAATAACTAGCAAAATAGATTTTTGTGTATTAGGCTCCATCCTGCCCATCCCAGGGGAACATATCTTGTGTATGAGTTCTTTCTGCCTACAAGAAAAATATAGTGTAGAATTTCCACCGTTACCTCTACTACCTCTATCTCCATCACAAATAACCCTATCACTACCCCCATTTCCATTATCTCAAAAAAATTAAATTGCTAGAGAAAGCTGATATAAGTCAGTTAGTTTGTTGCTGGTTCTGACCAGCAGATTCTAGGGAAATGGATAAGGAAGCACCCAGGCAGTGAATAATCCTTTATTTCACCAGGAAGGAACCAGTCTAACTGACAGATAGTTTAACAAAGATGTCTCTTCAAACCTCTGATTTTATAGGCTCAGGTTGTCTCAGCTAGCTTAAGGGAAATACAGGAAAATAAACAAAAGGGCACATTCCAAGATCTAAATAACAACAAATCTGGAAACACTGAGATAAATACATAGAGGGATCCTCCTGTCTTTTGACAGTTTTCCTGAAGAAGGTCAGATACTCATAATCCTGTGTCTTTATTTAGACATAGTATAAACAACCACACACTCAGGGGTTTTCACTAGTATCATTCAAACTCCAAGCACATCAGACAGATTTCCTGCAACCAGTGGCAGTCCCTACAGAGTTCCCATAGAGTGTATTCTTCTTGCTTTCTAACATATAGATACAACCTCTCCATCTGCCATTGTTCCCTTTATTATTCCTTTTGTCACAGGTTTATTCTTTTTATATATTCTGGTAAGATTTTAGCAGAATGGGGGGCTGCGAAGGTGGCTCAGTGGTAGAGCACTTGCCTTGTATGCATGAGGCCCTGGGTTCAATTCCTCAGCACCACATAAGCAAAAAGAAAAAAGCCGGAAGTGGCGCTGTGGCTCAAGTGGTAGAGTGCTAGCCTTGAGCTGAAGAGCTGAGGGATAGCTCCCAGGCCCAGAGTTCAGGCCCCACGACCGGATCCCCCCCCCCCAAAAAAAAAGATTTTAGCAGAATGAAACTGTTAGAGGTCTTCAACCTGCTCTACTTGAATACAAGTCCCTAAGCTTTCATTGTAGAATTTATGTGTGTGTGTGTGGGGGGTGTTTATTTGTTTCTATATACAATATTAAACTATTACTCTCAGGATCTGCCTTGCAAAATACATCAGCTGCCTGGATGCTATTTTAGGGATGGAAATGGTGTATATACTTTCACCAATAAAACTGTTCTTGGAGATCATTTAGGGATGAGGTAAATGTGTCAATCCCTTAGTTATTAACACTAACATGATAATGGAGACTGCTCTAGGTTTTTTGATGATGGGGAGAAAACATAGTTTCTGTTTGAGACCTTGGATGATGTTTTGTAAGAGTACCATCTGGAGGAAAGGGTTGCAACCAGGATCTGAAGACACAACTGACCTACTTCACAATTTTACATGGGGCCAGGAGACAAAAAATTCACTGAGCTAAGGCATGTATCTTTACAAGTCTCTGTCTTTCCAGGAAGTAAATAATATGTTGAACCCAATAATCTTACTGAAGCTTCAACTATGCCTGATCCACCCCTTGCAATGCAAAAGAGAAAGCACAGCTTTTGCATCTTCTGCCCATTAAATGAGATTAGTTTACCTTTCCATCAGCTTAAACAAAGTAGCAGCTCAATGGCCCTCCTAGGACTAACCAAGTAAGAAAATAGTGCTCTAATCAATGTTACAGCTAGGCTTAATAGTTTTCTGATATTTGGTCTAAATTTTATTGCTGTCAGTTGAGTATCTCTTTTTAAGCAATTTTATTTGCCTCTCAATTATGTGCATATGTTTCACGTAACATCTCCTCATGGTAGAAGAGAATTGGGACACTAAGAATGACATTGGTTATTCAGTTTTCCTTGTTATTACAACCAATAGTTTCTTTATGATCATTTTGTTAAACTAGGCACTTCTTATGTTTTGTTTAAATTTTGTTTTCAGTATAGTCAGTGCTGTTGACCTCTAATCCCCATGTTCAGAATTTTCCTCCCATCTGATGAGGAAGTTGATAACAGTGTCTTTTCATCAAGGTGCTTTTAAGGTAATTTTTATGTTTTTGTTTAACATGCCTCAAAGAGCAACCCCTAAAAAAATCAAGATACAGATGCTGATTAAAACACATGGCTGCTGCTTCCCTGCATGTTGGCCCAGTGCCTGGAAGGATCGTGCACTAGCAGGTGGATGGGATTGTGGTTGATACACCTGACATGAGAATGGACTATAATGAAACCTAGGCTGCACTCCAGTAAAAATCAGAATCTTCATGTTTTTGACTAAATCACTTCAGATCAAGCCTGTCTTATGATAGAACTTGTGGTTTCAAAATTGAAGTCAGGAAGGACTTCAGGATATTATGCTCTTTCTACACATTGTACAATCTTAGACTTAGGGAATGATGTTGTGTAGAGTGAGTGAATAAATAGTGTGTTGACAGACTGATTGCAAAAAAAAATAGTTATAATTCTTTCCATTCCCTTGGTGTATCACTTTGTAGTGACTCTGAAGTGGCCACATAACTTGGTGTGGCCAATGGGATATAATCAATTATGGTACAAGAAGGAGCTTGAAAAGCACTTTCTGGTCTCCACTTCTGCTCTTACACTTTTGCCACCACTATGAGAAAATAAATGGGCTAGATGATTAGATGATTGGTGGCTAAGAGACATATCCAGCCACTCCCATCACATAGCTGATAACAAACTGACCACCTGATTGGTCAAAGAATCCATTCTGGATCAGGGGAATTACAAGTCCAAAACCAACTTAAATTATTGAACCACAGAATAATGAAATAAATAAAAGCTAATTACTTGAACGCACTGAGATTTGAGGTAGCACCACTGAGCATTAGCACAGAGATTAGCAATTCATAAAGCCCTTATTCAATTGGGCAAACATTTAGAGTGTCTAGATTGTTCTGAAATGATGTAAAGACAAAGAAAGTGTAATTGTCCTTGCCCTCAGAATGCTTACATCGTAGTAAAATGAGACAGACTTGTAAATACATCAGTGGGAAACAGTAGGAAAGGCAACAACAGATGTCATACTATAAAACTGTGACTCAGTTATTTTTTACTCAACAGTGAAAAAAATGTTTACCCTGTGAAATATATTGTATCACAAGTAGATCCATGTGTGTGTGTGTGTGTGTGTATGTGTGTGTGTGTGTGTGTGTGTGTGTGTGTGTGTGTGTGTGTGTGTGTGTGTATTGCCTGCACAACATGGAACATAGCATCAGGGATACCCATAAAACTACCATAGCAAGTAGATATTTACTGCTCTGACAACTGAGGTTTGTAACGTTCACTAATCTACCAATTTGGGATTTGAGAGAGAATTTCTTGATATCTTGAGCCCAATGCAGGCGGTAATTTATCTTTCAATAGGAAAGGAGTAAAACATGATTTGCATTATCAGAGTCTGTACACAAATGTAAATCACTAAAAAAAAGCATACACAGTCAGTTGGTCAGATAGTAGAGAAGGAGCCAGTTAAAAAAAGGGAGCTAAAGCTGGGCGCCGATGGCTCACACCTGTAATCCTAGCTACTTCAGAGGCTGAGATCTGAGAATCCCAGTTCAAAGCCAATTACGGCAAGAAAGTCTATGACACTCTCATCTCCAAGTAACCACCAGAAATCTGGAAGTGGCACTGTGGCTCAAGTGATAGAGTGCTTGCCTTGAGCTGAAGAGGTCAGGGACAGCGCCCAGGCCCAGAGTTCAAGCCCCATGAATGACAAAAACAAAAAACAAAAAAAATAGCCAAAGATACTATTTCAATCACTGTTTTCCAAATTGAGGGATAAGACCTAAACCAGATGGTATAATTGATATAAATCTGCACTACTTAACACTAGCTGCACTAAAAAATTTCTAGGTTTGCTTTAAAAACATGCTAATGTCCAGGTCTGTCCCTAAACCAAGTAAACCCAAATCTTTGCTTAAGATGGGCCAGGGGATAGGGGATGTACCCAGATGCTGGAATTGTCTTAAAGCTTTTTAAGTGATTTTTTTTTAATTTAGAAGATCACAGCTACTATTTCTTTTCACCAATAAAGCAATAAATCAAGGTAAGGATAGAAAAAAATATATGTCATAAACTTCTATTGGTGAAGGATACTATCACTCTCAATTTGTGATTTGCATGAAATCCTGAGGTAGAGAACCATTCTAGTTATTTTTAGGGAGACATCTGAAATTACAGGGATACTATCTGTAAATTGCAGTGAAATGTAGTTGACTCTACCAGGTAGGGTACACTCTTCCTGATGGTGGTTCTTGACCTTGGGGCTCCTTTGACTTCGTCATTGGCAAATGGTCTTCCCATGAAAGTACATGTATTCAGCTACACAAAGAATTTTTCAGAAAAATACGGACCCCCACCACCACTACCAGCCCCACCCCCCCAAAAAAATCTATTCCTGGACTTCATAATGCTGATCTCCAAATTAAAAGTCCCCCAAAGAATATAACTTTCAGAAGCTTATTTCCTTGTGGGTGTACTACATGTTATTCAAGTATCCATTAATTGGTGACAACTTGATATGCAGAGTTTTCATCTCACAGAATTAATAAAGCAGTGAACAAATTTAGTAAATGAAGACTTGCAGTAATCAAAGGTAAGGTCCCGGTGGCCCAGTTCTAAGGTTCTGCTAGTGGTGCAATACCTACTACTTTGCCTGTGCTAGATAGAGCTTTTTGTTCTTGCTTTTGTCTTCTTTATCTCTCTCTTTCTCTTTTTAAAACAGAAGAAAGCCCGTGGTAAAACATACCTAACATAAAATTTATCATCTTAGGCTTTCTAAATTGTACACTTTAGTAGTGGTAAGTGCATTCGTATTGTGTCACTAATCTCCAGAATTCTTGCATCTTTAAAATATAACTATACACATTAAATAAGAACTATATTCTCCTTGCAACAATGCCTGGCAACTATTACTACACTGTCTATCTTCTGGGTCTATGAACTTGAAGCCAGTATTTTTGTGACTGTCTTATTTCATTTAGCATGATGTCCTCAAGGTTCATCCATAGAATATCCTCAGTCCAAATTACTTTCCTTAAGACTGAGTGATAGTCCATTATGAGAATTTACCAAGTTTTGTTTATTTACCCATCTGTTTGTGGACACTTCGGTTGTTTCCACTTCTTGGTTGTTGTGAACATGCTGCACTTTAAATCTTTGTGAAGTTTCTACAAAGACAGGAAATTGCCAAGAGGAACCGCTTGGACTTCTACTGTAGACCCAATAAAAGCAATAAAAGCAAACACTTTCTATTAGCCATCATCAAAGAGGAAAGAAAGTACAAGCCTCAGATTACAACTTGTAGCACAGAGACTCAATGGTAGAATTCAAGAGCTGTTAGAAAAATAAATCTTTTTTTTTTTTTTTTGCCTGATACCATGTGATTTTTGTTTCTTTGTATGTGCCTCCCCCATGGTATAACCCCTGTTCTCACTGTATTTGATGTCAGTGCCTTGCATCTTGTATATACACTTCTCTAATTTGGGGAGGGGAAGGGAAAAAACAAAATGCTTAACTAGGGATACAAGTTGACCCATTGTAACACTGAGATGTCAAGACACTATGTTGAAAAGCGAACTTTACAATTTAGGTGGGGTTGGGGGGTGTAGTTGTAGTGATGGGAGGGAAGGAATGGTAGGGAAAAACAAAGGAGGAGGCAACAATGCTTGATAGGAAATAAACTCATTACCTTGCTCATGTAACTGTAACCCCTCTATACAGTATTTTTACAATAAAATGTATTTAAAAATAAAATATCTATATATGATAAGTAAAAAAGAATAATATATGTTCATTACAGAAAGTTTTAAAAAAAGATATTGATGTCAAAATTGTTGTGTTTTACCCATTGCAACAATGAGATGTACAAGTCGTTATGTCGAAAATGAACTTTACAATTTTGGTGGGGGGGGAGGAAGGGGGGCCCCCCGCGGGGAGGATTGGGTGGGGGGGGGCTGGGGAGGATGGGAAGGAATGGGAAGGGGAAACAAAGGAGGAGGCTACAATGCTTGATAAGAAATGTACTCATTATCTTGCCCGTGTAATTGTAACCCCTCTGTACAGTATTTTCACAATTTAAAAAATCGTTGTGTTTTTTTCTTTTTTGCAGAGCTGAGATTTGAACTCAGGGCCTTGTACTTGCCAGGCAAGTGCTCTTCTACAGAGCTAAATATTCAACCCTCAAAACCCTCAAAAAAATTTTTAACATATGAACCAAATTTACCTATTAAATTTTTTTGTAGTTCTACTTTTCTGGCTATACTATATATATATATACACACACACACACACACACAAATAGATATATGAATGTTATTATATATGTGTACATGCATATACATGTATGTATTCTTTGTCTGTATAATATTCCGATCCATAGATATAACTAAGGAATCATTTCCCTATCATTTAATGTTCAAGTTACTTCCAATGCTCTATTACAATACTCTGATAAATATCTTCCTACAATTATTTTTAATCTACATTGTTAATTATATCCATTGGAGACATAACCAGAAGTAGAATTACTGTGTCAAAAAATGTGAATTTAGCTGAGCACCAGCGGCTCATACCTGTAATCCTAGCTACTCATTAGGCTGAGATCTGAGAATCCCTGTTCAAAGCCAACCCGGGCAGGAAAGTCTGTGAGACTCTTACCTCCAATTAACCACTAGAAAACCAGAAGTGACGCTGTGGCTCAAGAGGAAGAGCACTTGTCTTGAGCTGAATTGCTGAGGGACAGCACCAAGGCCCAGAGATCAAGCCCCGTAACTGATCAAAAAGAAGTGAATTTGTGTATCTTTCTATTACTTCCAAGGTATTGTAAATCACAACCAATTTATAGTGTCTTCTAGCATGTTTCCCTGTATTGAATGTTATTTTTTATTAGTCTTTACTTATTTGTAAGATTTAAAAAATAGCATTATTGGTTTACTTTCATTTGCATTTTAACAAATTTGGCGACATTTTGTATTTCTTCTTCTGTGAGCTATTTCACTCCTATTTCTTATTATTCCTATTGAATATTACTTTTTCTCTTTTTGGTTGTGAGAACTTGGTTAAGTACATAAACCCTATGGTGTTTTGGTTGCAAATATTTTATGAATTTGCATTTGCCTTTATTTTTTTTTATTTTATTTTATTTGTGAACATATTGTACAGAGGGGTTACAATTACATGGGCAGGATAATGCATACATTTCTTACCAAGCATTGCAGCCTCCTCCTTTGTTTACCTTTCACATCCCTTCCCAGCCTCCCCCATCTCCCCTGCCTTTATTTTTTTATTCATTCATTCATTCATTCATTCATTTTTGTGCTGGTCCTGGGGCTTGAACTCAAGCCTTGCACATTGACACTGAGCTTCTGTGTTCAAGTGCGCCACAGATACACTGCTAGGGATTTTCTGTGCTTAACTGGAGATAAGAGTCCCATGGACTTTCCTAAACCACTACCTTGGATCTCAGCAGCTTTAGTAACTAGGATTATAGGCATGAGACACCTGTGTCCATCTAGCCTTTATTACTGTTTTTAAAGACTTTTTTTTGGTTGGAGGAAGGTGTTGTGGGGCTTGGACTCAGGGCCTGGTCACTATCCCTGAGCTTCTTTTGCTCAAGGCTAGCACACTTTGAGCCACAGTTACTTCTGGTTTCCTGGTGGTTAACTGGAGATAAGAGTCTCACAGACTTCTCGGCCAGGGCTGGCTTTGAACTGTGATCCTCAGATCTCAGCCCTCCTGGGTAGCTAGGATTATAGGTTTGAGCCACCAGTGGCCAGCAAAATACCTTATTTTAATGAAAGTGAATCCATGAAACTTTTTCTTTTTCTTTTTTTGATAGCACTAGAGTTTCAACTCAGAACCTTAGGTTCACTAGGCAGGCACTCTACTAATTTAGCCACTTCAACCATTTTGGTGTTGATTATTTTTGAGATAAGGTCTCACTTTATCGCTGGGTCATTCCATACTGTATCCTATTTGTGCTTCCCCACATTGCTGAGATGACCCGTATGTGCTACTGTACCCAGCTACTGGTTGAGATGAAGTTTTGTGAACTTTTGTTTTTGTTTTTTTTGGGGTCCGGTCATGGGGCCTGAACTCTGGGCCCGGGCGCTGTCCCTCAGCTCTTCAGCTCAAGGCTAGCACTCTACCACTTGAGCCACAGCGCCACTTCTGGCTTTTTTCTTCTTGCTTATGTGGTGCTAAGGAATCAAACCCAGGGCCTCAAGCATGCAAGACAAGCACTCTACCACTGAGCCATCTTCCCAGCCCCTGTGAACTTTTAATGTTCAGGCTAGCCTCACGCTAGGTTGTCAAAATCAGTGTCCTGAGTAGGTACGATCACAGGCTCTGGCTATCATACCAAGTGAGTCTTTATGCTTAAAATGTCTTTCCTTGGGATAAAATAATTAACTACTTCACTCCAATACTTTAATAGTTTTAGCCTTTGGTGTGCAGGGGGAGGGGGGGTACAGGGAGAGGGTGTTGCACTGAGGTTTTAACTCAGGACCTTGCACTTGGCAGGCAGGTATTCTATCACTTCTTCAGTCATGCTCCTAGTCCTTTTATTTGTTCATAGCTGGAAACTTTACTCTTAATTTCTAAATAAACCTAGTTTAACAGTGCTATGTGAGATGAAGATCCAACTTATCTATTCACCCCAAACTCACTTTGGAATGACTACCACCAAATTTAGCCAATTTTCCCAAAAGGAAAAAATGTTCAATGTTTTGAGAAACAGTGTTGTAGCATTTTATCATTAAAAATAATTTAGGTTATTGTTTAAGTTATTATGGAAATATTATTTTATTCTTGGTTTATTAAATGTTTCTATCAGGAATTAATTTCCACCTTATTAAATAATTGTTTCAGCTTCAAGTGAGATGATAATGATGGTTTTTGGTTTGTCCTAATAATATGATATGCACGTATATGATTTCCTAATAGTAACATACCTTTGAATTATAAACTTGTTTAGTGACATTTTGAAAAGACAATTAAGCTGGGTGATGGTGGCTGATACTCGTAGATCTAGTCAGAAGGCTGAGATCTGAGGATCACAGTTCAAAGCCAGTTCAGGCAGGAAAAAATGTGAGACTCTTATCTCTGATTAACTATCTAAAAACCGGAAATAGAGCTATGGCTCAAAGTGGCAGAGAATTAGCCTTGAGTGAAAAAGCTCAGGGACAGAGCACAGGCCTTGAGTTCAAGCCCCATGAGTATATTAATTGTACAAAATGGTCTCTTCCATTTGGTATTTTCATAAGGCTTATTTTGTGCTTTGATTAAGTTTACCCCATTACTCTTTTTCATCCCCTTTCTTGGCTCCCTCTCTTTATTTTACAGTTTTTAGTGGGCTTCATTATGTTTCTTTTTTACATACATGGGAGAAAATGAGGGAGGGGGTAACACTGTTCAAAAAGAAATCTATTCATTAACTAACATATAACTGCAACCCTTCTGAACATCACCTTTACTATATATATATATATATATATATATATAGCCGGGCACTGGTGGCTCACCCCTGTAATCCTAGCTACTCAGGAGGCTGAGATCTGAGGATCACAGTTCAAAGCCAGCCCGGGCAGGAGAGACTGTGAGACTCCTATCTCCAATAAAACCACCAGAAAACCGGAAGTGGTGCTGTAGCTCAAGTGGTAGAGCGCTTGCCTTGAGCTGAAGAGCTGAGGGACAGCGCCCAGGCCCAGAGTTCAAGCCCCACGGCCGACCAAAAAAAAAAAAAACTATATATATATATATATATATTGTTGTTGCTGTTGTTGTTGTCATGGGGCTTGAACTCTGGGCCTGGGTGCTGTCCTTGAGCTCTTCAGCTCAAGGCTAGCCCTCTACCACTTCAGCCACAACATCACTTCTAGTTTTCTGGTAGTTAATTGGAGATAAGAGTGTCCCTAACTTTCCTGCCAGGGCTGGCTTTGAACAAGAAAAATATTTTTAAAAATTATGTCAGCTTCATTATCCTCTCCTTTCTGAACTCTGTCCATAACTGGTTATCTCACAATGACCTTCTTTCAATGGTCTCTGTGTTACTTGCATGTAGTATTAGTACTATTATTATTATTGGTAGTAGTAGTATTATGAGTATAGATTCCACATATGAGAAAAATATGAAATATTTTGGCTTGGCTTATCTTGCTCAACACTATTTCTAGTACTATGTTTTTTCTTACAAATAACATAATTTCATAATTCTTTATAACTACATAGTTCTTCACTGGGTTGTTTTATAGGCTTAAACAGAATTAAATTGTGGTAATTTAAATCTTAATTTAACCAATTAATTTATTAACATCTTATTTGTGATTTTTATCTTATTGTACCTATTAGATAAGTAAAACAGTAGATTTTTAAGGCTTAATGTAAAAGTTATTCGTAAAATTATTTGGAAATTTTTCCATGTACAAAACATTTCCATCTATTTCTTTTTACTGAGGTTCAAACTCAGTTTGTTTTTTATTGCTCAAGGCTGGTATTCTACTACTTGAACCACACAGCAACTTCTGGCTTTTGCTGGTAAATTGAAGATAGGAGTCTCAGGCTTTTATGTCCAGGTTGGCTTTGAATTGTGATCCTCAGTTTTCAGCCTCTCAAATAGCTAGGATTACAGCAGTGAGCCATCTATGCCTGGTTTACATCTTCTGATCAGAAGTAATATTTCTTTGTATTTTACTTTTTTCAAAGAAGTAGTTCATGAATGGCAAGGCATGGTAGTTTACACCTGTAATCCAGCTATTCAGGTTCAGGAGGTAAAGATCAGATGAACTGTAGTTCCAGGCCAGTCAAGCAAAAGTTAGTGAAAGCTCATCTCAATTAAAAAAGAAAAAAGTTAGAGATGGATGCTGATAGCTCATGCCAGTAATCCTAGCTGTTTAGGTTGAGATCTGAGGATTGCAGTTTAAACCTAATACGGTCAGGAAAGGCTGAGAAACTCTTACCTCCAATTAACCACCAGAAAAAATGGAAGTGGTACTATGGCTCAGTGCCTAGAACCTGAGTTCAAACCCACAAGAACAACAACAACAACAAAAGTTGGATGTAATGAAACATAACTGTAATTCTAGGAATATGAGACACATATGTAGGAATATCAAGGTCTGAGGCTGGCCCTAGGCAAAAATTCCATACCCTATCTGAAAAATAAAGATAATCCTAAAGAAAAAGCACTAAAAGTATGGCTCAAATGGTAAAGTATGTACACAATAAGCCTAGGGCTCTGAGTTCAAGCCCAGTACCACCACAAAAAGGTTCTTAATGAATTTGTTCATTATTTATTTATTTTGTAAATATCTTTATCAACACTCTATGTTTTCCTCAGCTTCTCTAGCTGAGTTTATTTCCTTTTATGTTTTTCTGAGTTTTTTTTTGTAGTAAAGTACAATATTTTTACACACACACAAAAATGCCCAAACATATGTAAAGTTCAAATGACAGTGATTAGAAAACAAAAGTTAGTTAAGTAAAATATAACTCTATAATCCTTGGAAAGACCAAATTTTATTTATGGAGCACAAATTCTGATGTCATATATGTTAAATCAGCCCTCATAATTGCATTATTCAAACTATCAAACTCTTTCTTCACTGGAACTACTTTATCCAAAAAGAGGGTTCACTGGTTACACTGAATAGAGTTCCTATTCTTGGAACCAAACACTTCCTTAATTCATTGTATGTATTTTAGGAAGATTTCCCAAGGGGTGTTTTTTTTTTTTTTTAATGAGACTATCTTCTAATTTTTGTAGTCTTAGTTTTAGTCTTCATTCCTTTCTTTGTTAGATACTTATTTCAGTTTTCATGTCTAGGATTTTCTTACATTTCTCATTTCTTTTCATTGCTATTTTCACGTCAGTCTTGTCATTTCTGTTCTCTCCACAGAGGCCATGTCCTTGGGCATATTCTGATGTTTTCAAGCAGATATATTGTAAAGTTTTCATGTATCTTAGAGACAGTTTTTTTATCCCTAGAGCCATGATCTTTATTTGAATATTAAAATGTGGTGTTTCTCTTTCCATATGTTACAATATTTTATCATAAACCTCCTAAATTGATTTTTTTCTCTCTATTCCTTTGAAATTTGGAGAGCATTATTGTTTGAGTCCAATATTTGCCCACAGAGTGAATTGTCATCAATTATTCTCAGATCCAAACCTGAAGGTCAAATTCATATGCAAAGTCTCTAATACCAGTGCCTATTAACCAAGGCTGGAACCATTATCAGAAGGAGAATTTTAAAATGTGTGGGTAGTAGCACAGTTTGAGATAGATTACCTCAAGTGATCCAGTTGAGTATAGTGTAATCAAAATCCTTAAAAGTAGAGCATATTTCTGTGCTTTGGTCAAAGAGCTGTGATTATGTCATAAGGATCTGAAAGATATTACTGAGAATAACTCAAACTGCTGTTGCTGGCTTTGAAGGAGTAAGATTACTGCAAGCCAAGGAATATGAGTGGCCTCTAAAATCTGAGAACTGCTTTTACCTGATAACTAGTAAGGAAGTGGTGACTTTTATTCTATACCACAAAGAATGGAGTTCTACCAACAATCCAGATGAGCAGGGTGCTGACTCTCCTCTGCAGGAACAGGAACATTTGGATATTTATAACATTACTATGGTTCATACAAAATTGTCAGCATAGGCAGACAAGTTGTAGGCAGCAGATGAGAAACATTATGTATCTGTTCCTAAGTTCCTATCTGTACAGAATGATTTCACAGTCTTTATTTGGCCCTCACTCCAGAGGTCAAACACTCCCACCCCCTTGCTGAGTCCCTAGAAAGGAGAATAGCTGTTTATAATTCGATTTTAGTCTGGTAAAATCATCTTTTGATCTGCTTAATGAGAAGATAATCATTTGTGTTGTCTGAATGGTTGAAGTTGTGGTAAATTCTTATGGCACAGAAAAATGAATAAGAATTGTCTTAGTGATGGGTTATAGCAGATTTTATTTTCTAAAGATTGCCCAATACTGTCCTTGATATTCTTCCCACTGAAAAGTAAGTCTGCCCCTAACTTCAAATGTATGCATGCTAGACTTACTTTTAACCAATAGAATCTAGCAGGAGTAATGCTGCTTTACTTCCAGGAAGCTTTCTTGTTCTCTAGAACTTTCATACTTAGAGCCTGAGGCTACCATATGTAAATGAGCCTGCTTACCCTAACAAAGGCAACAAACCACAGAGAAGCCCCACCCCACGTAGGAACATGGATGGGTAGTCCCAGTCTTTGAGTCCTCCTCACCCTTGTGCCAGATATTGATGGAGAAGAGCATTTAGCCGATTCTAGTCCTCAGCCTTCACATTTTCCTAGCTGAGGAAGATGAAGAAGAAGGGAAAAGTCAAGTGTGCTCTTTTCCAGGTATTATGTGAGAATAACAAGATTAGTGTTTTATTCCATCGCAATTGGGGAAGGACTGTGCCCACATTAATAACCAAGACACAAAGGTACTACTTGAATTAAGGGTCCAAAGACTAATAAAGTCAACAATCTCCTTGGGAAAGAAGATAATTCTCCTTCCAAAACCAACAGTGGCCCTAGTAAGAAATGTTGCTCTTAGACGTTAATATATATCTACTAGTGTTCAGGGTTTTGCTTAGCAATTAAGTATATACTTAACATGAGGCCTCAGATTCAGTCCTCAATGCCAAAAATAAAATCTACTTATCTATATACACATACTAATATAGAAAAAGAACATGAAAGATACATGTATCTGCTGGTCTGATAGTTCATTTTTTTTCCTACTGTGAACACTAGTTTCTTTGATTGGGGATGTGGGTCAGTGTTAGAGGACCATGGGCAAAGAACTGGGATGATCTCTACCTAATACAGCAAAACAAAGCCCAAAGCAAAAAACTGATTTCTCTGACTAAGTAGTCTGAAATTCTTTGAAGGGTATACATGAGCAAAATTTATTCAACTAACAAGCAATCTTCCTCATTCCTTCTCTGTCTCTCATTTTTTTTTTTTAGCTCTTATCACTAGGAAACTAACAATCTCAAGATCTAATTCCTTTCCATTCACTCGCCAGTCTGTGAAAAGTATGTTTGCTTTTGAATGCACATAAAGATTGATCTTACTGAAGCTAGGATGGGGAAATAGAAGGCAGATGATAGAATTTTTGCTCTCATTGGCTCAGTTAGTGTTTGCTTATTGTCCTTAAAGTACTTGTACATCAGAGTTAAATACAGACAATGAGGATATACCCGACTTTTCCTGGGTTTCTGATATGTACTGTTTCAGAGAGAGGAACTCAGGGAAGGTAGTCTGAAAATTATCAATAAAGCAATTAAAATTTCACCTAATCTTTAGCAACTTGTCCTCTTTCATCTTAAGTCTACAGTTCCATATGTCAGTTTTCCCCCTTTTTTGTATCTTTATGAGAATTTAGACAGGATTTCATAAGGTGGGCTATGAGATATTTCTAGACAACCCCTTTGTGAGCCTGGATTGAAGGCATGTTTTTAAAGGCTTTTGCTGTAGGACTATAGCTTCAATATTTTAACATAAGATATGAAAGTTAAATGAGAGAATAGTCTGATATATGGAATTTAGCTCTACTCCAGTTTTTCAGGAATGCATCTGTTCATGTCTTAAGGCATACATAAATGAATTGATAATTTGATATCAGGGGGAGTTGGCTACATATGTGACACTTATTATGACACTACAGAATTTGGAAGGAATAGCATTCTATTGGAAGGAATGGCATTATGTTCTTTAAGTATTTTTTGATAGAATAGTGTTTCAGCTTCTGGTATTTCAGTGTGCAAATTAAATTTAATTAATTGCATTCAGCATAGTATCTAATGGCCTTCAAATAGCCAAATCAAATGGAATTGAGCATAGTATATAATGCCCTTCAACTAGCCAAATAAAATGGCAAGCTGTAAATTATTTAATAGTAATCCATCTTAACTGTAAAGGTAAACATTTCTCAAGTTGGAAACAGATAATTGTAGGATTTGGTGAGTCAAAAAGTAAACAGACAGAAAAATGTCAGTAGGACAACATATGAGGTCACTCAATTATGAGAAAATGGATCACCAAAGAACCATCAAGTAAGGAAAACTATTGAAATTGGAAACAAAAGAAATAAAATGTCGACATTGTCCATAATATATTTAATAGAATAAATGTGTTCCACTTTATTTAGATTGCAACAGTTCAGTCTTTTTGAATGGAAGAAAATTACTTTATCCAGTCACCTATTAAAACATTCACTGTATTATGTTGTATATTACTTGAGGCATTGTCCATAAGATAAAATTCCCAAAGTAATTTTCTAACTGAGCTTATAACTCTCTCTCCATCCTCATTTCTGAATATGCATGGTCTCCCATTACTGTTTATAGTTAGGACTTCTGTCTTTACAGTAGATGGGCACAAAAGGCTATGTTATATTTGCCATGGGAATCATAATTTTTAAGGCCCTTGTGCTTGTAAAATCTTTACCTTTATTATATTACTATAAAGTAGATTTTATATTTTATAGAAATTACATATCAAAGTAATACAAAGCTGTGCCAATACATGGCCTGAGTTGTTGGTTTCATGTTGTCTTGGCTTATTCTTTTAAAGCAGCAGTTAGGAAATTCTTTGTAGTGTTATAGGCACCTTGACTAGCTTCTCAGATTAGCTACCTGTGCTAGCTTGCCTTTGGACTTTATTCCCACTTTTCAGTCTCTCTTTATGTGCAAATTATTTTTGTTGTTGTTGTTGTTGCTATTATTGGCACTATGGGGTTTGAACTCAGGGTCTTACACTAGTTAGGCCAGCACATTCCCAGACCTTTTTGGCTTTTTAGTTATTTTGCAGATACTTTCCTGTTCTTGCTAGGGGCCATCAGTCTCAGACTACAATTCTACCTATGCCTACCACATAGCTGGGATCATAGGTGTGTACCATTATGCCAGGCTTGTTTGTTGAGATGAGAGCTTTACTAACTCTCTCTCTTGGGCTGGCCTCAAATTATGATCTTTGAAATCTCTGCCTCCTGAGCATCTAGGATTACAGGTATGAGCCACTCTACCTGGTCTTGAAATTATTAACCATGTCTTCCATAATGGAACTTCATACCATTTCACACTACAGCAAGCAGAATATATTCCTGCATCACATGATACTGAAATTGGTGGAATGACTTGCTTAAGCCAATGCGGCAGAAATGATACAGTGACAATTCTGAGCTAAAGTCTTTATATATGCAATATTTTACTTGGTTCTCTGTATCTGTTATCTGCCAAGAGCAGAAGGTGAACATGCTAAGAGTAGCTGCTGGTCCTAGAATGAAACATACATGTGGAATAAATCTGAACCCAATGCCAAGTGCAATCCAATCTAGTCCAATCTAAAGCATTTGAGCTATAGTCAACCTATAATTCCTGAGTAAGTAAAACAAATGTTTGCTTTTACAAGTCTTTTAGATGTTAGGATTATTTGTTATGCACCATTGTTATAATAATACTGAATTAGTATCTTTCCTGTTGTAGGGTCCCTCACATTTGTCATCCTCCTGATCTTTACCTCCCAAGTAGCTGAGATTATAGGCATGAAGAACCATGCTCAGATTCATATATTTAGTCTTAATGCATCTCAAACATTTATTGACTATCTACCAAATAGAACATACTTCTTAAATTACTTAATATTTAGGACATATTGCTTCTCCTTGAGGAGCACATAATTTGAGAAAGACCTTTAAGCAGCCATTCAAAACACAATAAGTCACTTGACCAGACATATGAATTGAATGGTATTAGCCATGTTGCTTTATGCTCTCTTGGCACAACAATTTTAAGCTTGTATCTGGAAAAAAAAATAGGGAATCTCATATGATTTAAAACATTATAAAACCCACTGTTGAAATATGCTTATTAAGGAAGAATCTTTATATATCTGACCAAGAAACATTAAGTCAGTGAAAATAACTGCTCTCGTAGAGAAGAAAACTTTACAAAGAAATGAGTTTATATACTTATTCTTTTTTTCTTTTTTTTCTTTTGTCGGTCATGGGGCTTGAACTCTGGGCCTGAGCCCTGTCCCTCAGCTCTTCAGCTCAAGGCTAGCGCTCTACCACTTGAGCTACAGCACCACTTCCGGTTTTCTGGTGGTTTATTGGAGATAAGAGTTTCACAGACTTTCCTGCCCGGGCTGACTTTGAACCACGATCTTCAGATCTCAGCCTCCTGAGTAGCTAGGATTACAGGCATGAGCCACTGGTGCCCGGCTTTATACTTAATTATTGTAGTCATGATTCCACTTTCCATTCATAAAACTGTTGAAAATCAGTGCTGGTCATCTTCCCTCCTAAAAGTTCCTCCTTGTAGGATGATGTTTTGAGATCTGGTGCTTTCAGAACGAAGTTCAAGGTATTATTTTTTATTAACTGACTTTTTAATTTTTAAATTATTGTTATTATGAAGTCATTGTACAAAGGAGTTACAATTTCCTCTCAGGTTATGAGTACAGTGCTTTTTGGTCAGTGTCACCCCTTCTTTCCACCTATTATTTTTCACTTCATTTCAACATACTAGTGAGCATATATCATAGAAATAGTCTTGTAATACTGTATGTTTTGGATGTCCAAATTCAAGTGTAAAATTTACTATTTTGTGTGTGCAAGCACTGAATTTCAATCATTATTGGTACATTTAGAATAATTTTTTTTCTTCAGAATGCCTTTTCTGATCAAAGATTCAAGACAATAATAATATCTATCTTTCAGTTGAGTGGTTACTATGTAATAAGACCTTATCTCACTTAATGCTTACAACAACCTAATATTTTAGGAACAGTTATTATCCCCATGCTGTAGACAGTGAGATGAACAGAAGACACAGAGTTTAAGTAACTTAAACCACTTGCTTGAGGTTATATTATTACCAAATAAAGGGGGCTGAAGGAACATGCTAGTGGTACAGTACTTGCCTATCATGTTTTAGGCCCTGAATTGAATCCCTAAAACCATAAAGATCAAAACTAACAAAATTAATAAAGATAACTTAACTTGGGTAATTCCACTTAACATCTTATTCCAAATTGCCGCTTAATGTCTCTGCTCCAACTTTGAGAAGTACTTTAAGCATTTTTTTTCTCTAATGGTAATAAAAAGCATCATAATGTAAAGTAGACCTGCAATATCAAGGCATTTGACATAACTCAGGTATCTATAAGTGCTGACATAATTTCCTCAAAGAGGAAATGAATTTATATATTTATGTTTTATAAAATTGATCTACTTGTGTTCTTCATGAGATTCTTCCTACAGTAACTTAGTTAACAGAATACTTTTATAGATATTAGATGGTATATAGTTTATGTAGCCTTAAAAAAAATAAAAATTCAGTGATACCCAGGTACCTGATGGCTCACACCTATAATCCTAGCTACTAGCTACTGAGATCTGAGTGTGGTGGTTTGAAGCCAGCCTAGGCAAGAAAGCCCATGAGACTCTATCTCCAATAAAGTACCAGAAAAGCCGTAAGTGAAGCTGTGACTTAAGTGGTAGAGTGCTAGCCTTGAGTAAAAGAAGCTCAGGGAGGTTCCTAGGCCTTGAGTTCAAGCTCTTGTACTGGCAGACACACACACACACACACACACACACAGACACACAGACACACAGACACACACAGACACAGACACACACACACACACACACACACACACACACTTCAGTGGCTTAAATAAGGAATGCAATTATTTCTCTCTAATTAAAGTTGTTGTGGGCCAGTCCAGGTTGTAGGTAGTTTCCTACAAAGCACATTGAGCTTCCTTCCATCTAATTGCTCTGCCAGCCTGTACCCTTTGGAAGCTGTGTTGCCACCCTGCCTATGTTTCAGGTGGCAGGAATGGGGAAGGAGAGGCAGTATAGGGCAAGCAATTATCTTTTATGCAAGTAATGTGGAAAGTGAACACATTGCTCCTTCTTACATTCCAGGGAAGAAAACTAAGTCACATGGCCACACCCAGACACAAGGGGAAATGGGAAATGTAGCCTCCAGATGGATGGCTGTGTTCCCAGCTAAAACTCAATTCCAATGAAAGAAGAGAAAAATAGATTTGGAAGGGAGGAGGAGCCAGCAGTCTATCACACATAGGTATGTAGACACTACATACAAATCAATTTCTGATTTTAGCTTTTTAAATTTTGATAGACTCTCTAAAGAATGTCATTTTTGTTTTCCATGACTAGGATGAGAACTAAAATGACTTCAGAACCAAAGCCTAATTCCAGTGATTGACTGGTTGAATAATACTAATAACTATTTTTTAATATAGGATTAGTATATAGCTGATTGCTTTGTACTAGGTGAAGGTGATTTGAAATTATGTATGAAAATGGTGTTGTAGGTAACTAACAAAGAGAGTATAGTGAATCCTTACTGTTTTGTTTCCCAAACATCTCTTGACTCTGTCAAACAGCTGTGGCCCTTCTTTAGGAAATAGACCCTCTCTTATTCTTTGATGTTGACTGAGCTAGCTGCACCTTATAAATGCTAGATTTTCTTTTCTTTTTCTTTCTTTCTTTTTTTTTTTTTTTGTCAGTCATGGGGCTTGAACTCTGGGCCTAGATGCTGTACCTCAGCTCTTCAGCTCAAGGTGAGCGCTCTACCACTTGAGCCATAGCACTACTTCTGGTTTTCTGGTGGTTAATTAGAGATAAGAGTCTCACGGACTTTCCTGCCCAGGGTTGGCTTTGAACCAGGATCCTCAAGTCTCAGCCTCCTGAGTAGCTAGGATTACAGGTGTGAGACACCAGTGCCTGGCTAATGCTTGCTTTTCTTACAGCTACTTTTTTTTTTTTTGGGTCCAGTCGTGGGACCTGAACTCTGGGCCTAGGCGCTGTCCCTCAGCTCTTCAGCTCAAGGCTGGTGCTCTACCACTTGAGCCACAGTGCCACTTCCAGCTTTTTTCTTTTTTCTTATGTGGTGCTGGGGAATCGAACTCATGCATGCAAGGCAAGCGCTTTACCACTGAGCCACCTTCCCAGACCCTCTTACAGCTACTTCCTGAGAAAAGTTTCCTCCAGTTGTTCCCTCTGCATAGAACTACTCAGATTCTGTGTGTTCCATGGTGTAGACCCACTAGATGACCCTATCATGGGAGCCTTAGAAACATGAAACATGATTTCTTCCTATGTCTTATCAGCTAAGGAGAGAACAGTTCCCTGTTGCTGTTGCTAATCTCTGGGCAACATCCCATTCTTTCTGTGATGTCTAGCTCTTTCATCACCTTTCTTTGCCTCTATTGAATTTCCTCTGTTGGTTTCTATTTTCTTTCTTTTCTTTTTTTTTCTCGGCTGATAAAATACTCCTATGCTTATAGGCATTACAGTTCCAGCCACACAAACAGACTGACCAGTGAACTGGCTTTTAATCTCAATTATCTCAGAAAGAGAAGCTGATTAGCTTATTTGTTTCACATTTTTTGATGGGGGATTATGATGGGAAAGAAAGAAAAGGTAACTGAAGGATGTGATTGACAGTTCTTATTGTGAACTGGACAAACAGTCCCCAAAGTATCTGCTGCAAGAACATAGAAAAAGGGGCAGATTACCTAAATAGTCCTTAAATGGGAGTGTGTTTCAGTTCAGGCCCTCAGAGAAGCAAGAGAATCAAGATAGGCTTGGGTCCACAAAACCCTTACTGAGAGAAAAGCAATGTAGGATAAAGGCAAAATGCAGAGTGTGATTGGGAGTGGGTCAAGGGAGTACCAGATCAGAGTGTAGATCTTTCACTGAGGAAAACTAAGGGGAAAAGATGATTGAGGAACTGTGATGTTGAGGCAGATTATCTATAGGGAAAGAATGCTGAAACCAAACCTCTCTCCTACTCATACCCTAGGAGACATTCTTTTATTTATTTATTTTTATTTTTAATTACTTTTTTGGTCCGGTCGTAGGGCCTGAACTCTGGGCCTGGGCACTGTCCCTCAGCTCTTCAGCTCAAGGCTAGCGCTCTACCACTTGAGCCACAGCGCCACTTCTGGTTTTTTTCTTATGTGGTACTGAGGAATCGAACCCAGGGCCTCAAGCATGCAAGGCAAGCACTCTACCACTGAGCCACCTTCCCAGCCCCTCTAGGAGACATTCTTGAGACCTGTCTTCTCCCTAGTACTGCCATAGCCACTCCTCCTCAGGGTTAATTAGTGGTCAGTTTGCGTTTAGGACTTCTCTCTAGGAGAGGATAAACTCTTAGGCACTTCTAACCAAACTGTGCAGTGGAATTGCGTAAGTCATTCACCTGACCTTTGTCCAAAAACTCCTGCTTAGGACTTCATGCATTTGGGTTGCATCTCATACTTACAACCATGGGATGGCAACCTTGTACATGGACAGATTTATTCCAAAAATCTTCCAAGTCATGATCCCTCATTTCCCTAAACCCAGACCAGTATTATTACCATAAATTCCTCCTATATGCTCCAAACCATAGAAAACTTAAAGTTTTAACCATGTTTGCTCTTGAGCCAGTTAGCTCAGCCCACTGTTTCCCTGAATAGAATACCTTTTTTCTCACTTATTAAACTACTTGTTTTGCCACTTTTATGTATCTTCATTCAGTTTTTTGTTGGAGATGCCAAGAAACTGGGATCTTCACGTTTGAAATGACCCACTAGTAAATATTAGTTCTAAGAAAGCTTTGGTTGAGATCTGAGTAGTTATTTCTATGGATGCCATAAAGTGTAGCAGAGGAAATGATCTTGTGACTGCGTGTGTTTGTATGTGTGTTTGTGTGTGTGTGTGTGTGTGTGTGTGTGTGTGTGTGTGTGTGTGTGTATGTATTGCAAACAGCCTTTTCACATTGGTAGAAACTATACCTTGAATTTTGATCTTTCCCCAGGCTAGTGAAAGGAGGGTAAGATTCTTCCTATGCTAGACAGCCATAGTATGCTGTATAACCATCTGTCAGCCATGTGATCATGAAGGTAAAGAACTGTCTACAGGGCTGGGAAGGTGGCTTAGTGCTTGCCTTACATTCATGACGCCCTGGGTTTGATTCCTCAGCACCACATAAGCAGAAAAAGGCAGAAGTGGGGCTGTGGCTCAAGTGGTAAAGCACTAGGCTTGAGCTGAAGAGCTGAGGGACAGCGCCCAGGCCCAGAATTCAAACCCCACAACCAACAAAAAAAAAAAAAAAAGAGAGAGAGAGAGAGACAGAGAGAGAGAAAAGAAAGAAATAAGCAAAAGAAAAAAGAACTGTCTACAGTGTACATAACATGAACTTTCTTCTCTGGATGGAAACATAACTTCTCATCTTTTCTTGTGAACTTCTGAAGGATCACCCAAATTTTTCCACAAGGCAAGGGAAAGAGTTACCTAGACTCCAAGATTATTTAGAGGCTCGTTGTCATTCAAAAGATGAGGGAAACCAGTCCTTAAACTGAAAGGCCCAGGTAGTCCTCAACAGCAGTGACCCTTTAGGCCACAAACAATAGCTCTAAAGATTTAGTTTTTCTCTGGCTTCTTTCCAAGAAAAAAAACCTGAGGGGTAGGTTAGATCCCTGACAAAACAGAGTGGCTTGCAATCTTGGGAAAAGTGTTAGGTTTTTAAAAAGAGGTAGCCGAGTAAGAACAACACCAGCACGCACGTGGTATTCAGATAAGGGGTAGGTGTATTCAGTAGACCTGCTTGGACCAGGCAAGGGTGGCACTCCACGTGGCTGGGAAAGGCCTGGGAATGAGAGAGAGCTGGGAAGAGAGGAAAGAGAGAGAAAAGAACAGAGAGAGGGGTAAGAACAGTAGCACTCACGTGGTATTCAGGTAAGGGGTAGACCTGCTGGGACCAGCAAGGTTGGCACTCCACGTGGCTGGGAAAGAGAGAGAGCAAGAGAGCAAGAAAAGAGCAGCAAGAGCTAGAAACGAACAGAGAGAGAAAAAAGGGGGAGTCTGGGCCTGGGCTAGCCCTTATGTAGGGTATGGGTGGGGAAAGGTGTGGCCACATCAAATTCAGATGTGACCTCAGCGGATGCAGATGTGACCTCTTCCAGGTGTCCCAGTTGCCTAGGTAATGCAGGTACGGTACTGGGTGGAGACTGCTGCGAGGAGGGTGGAGTCTGCTCGCCATCCAGGAGCGGACCTTACAAAAAGAAACTAATCAAGCTGATGATTAATAATTCCATCAAATATAAACATTGCATAAAAATTAATCTCAAGTTAATACTACTCAAAATACAATTCATACGTTTAAGGAAGAATTAAAATTAAACCTGAACATTAGTATTCTTAGAAAAATAACAATTGGGGGCATTTGGTTTGTAGCTACTTGCGTGCTAGTGGATTCTCTGCTTTGACATCCATGTTCATTCCTTATCTTCAGCATAGAAGATGTACATGTTCTCTTGGAAAGGTGGAAGCTGAAGGGAGGACAGCCTTTGGCAATGGTTAGTTTTCTCTTAGGCCTCTGCCTTTGTGACACAGCCTTGCCCTATCTGACTAGGCCACAGTCTGCCTTCTAGTTTCTAGTTATTTTCCTGTATGCTACTCACCTTGTCCAGATAAAATAGCCTTCATCAAATGCTGAACTTGCTGCTAGAAGATGCATATCTTGCAGTATGCCTGTGTGTGTGTGAGTGTGTGTGTGTGTGTGTGTGTGTGTGTGTGTATTTACAGGCTAACAGTAATAATGACTAGACCAGCCACAACTCTCAAGTAGGAATTTTATTTATTAGCCCTTACCCCTGATTAAATCTAGCCAAAGGCACTTAATCCAGTTGCCCTGTTCAACCTTTGCCAATGTAAGGAAGGCATCAAGAAAAGAAGAGGTCCCTGTGTAAAATGGAGTCTGCTTTAAAGTTCTCCCACATAAGGTTCCTTCGTTGGACATAAAGTTCTCCCACGTAAGGTTCCTTCCTTGGACGTTAGCTAATTTTGGAAATGGGACCTTTCTCTGCCTTGGTTTCCAATTCTGCACCTCACAGAATCAGGTTCCTTTGGAACGTGTAAGGGTAGGTTAATAAAAGACTGCAGATCTGCTTTTCTTTAAACTGAGTGAAGTACTCACCACACTCATTAGCACTGCTATTTAAAGACTTTCACGTTGGGGAAGTAAAAACATCAGCATCTCTCACACAAACTGTGATGAAGCCCAAGCCAAGCCAGGGCTTGGAGAAGTCCAGTGTGCGGAGAGACTACCCGAGGAGAAGGTAACACCCTAGTTTTGCACTGTGGGCTGGTGAACAATAACTTCTCTTTCAGACCCTTACGGGCTACATTACAAAAGTAGTTCTAAACAAAGTGACAGCGAGTCCCACAAAGCGGAGTAGCCGCACAAAACACTGAATGGTAAAGCTATGGACCTGTGAGGAGGAAGTGTACCAGGCTCTTAGGAGGGAATCCAAAGACTGACCTGTTTTCTTCTCCTAAATCCCCCAACGGGAAGGTAACCGAGGCTGTGATTCTGACTTCAGACCCAGTAGTAGGCTCACAGGCTCCAGCACAGCGCCCACCACACGCGAGAGGAAGGAATCCCAGGCGCATGCGCGTGGCCTCCTCCCAATCCACCGCCCTCCCACTTCCCACTTGGAAGGCCCCAGAAGCCCAGACCGGGGAGCGAGCTTGTCTCGAGCCCGCGCAGCCTCCTAGCCCGGACCGGCGCCTGCGCAAGGGGCTTCTCGGGCGCCGGGCCGCGGGGTTATTAGAGGTGGAGCGCCGAGAGGGCGCGCGGCAGGAGGCGGCCGCCGTTACGGCGCGAGCGTGGTCACGTGGTCGCTGGTCACCGCCGCCACCCCTTCCCGCCCAGTTCTCTTTCTGGTCGGGCCGGGTCCGGCTGGTTCCGCGAGCGCCCGCCCGCCCGACTGAGGGAGAGAGAGTGAAAGAGATTGAGAGAGACAGAGAGAGAGAGAGAAAAAAAAAAGAGAGGGGAGGAGGAGGAGGACTCAGGGAGTAGGAGCTGGGGAACCCTTCTGCGCCACAGGTAACAATAATAATGATGATAATCGTAAAGCAGCCCGAGCGCGCCTCGCTTCACCTCAGTGCAGCCCCCCACATGCAGTGGCTCTGGCCCCGGCCTCCGCTCCCCCTCGGGGCAGGGCCCCCTCCCCTGGCGTCTTCGCCGCCGCCGGGCAGGCCTGCGAGCCGCGGACCCGCCGCCGCTGCGCCCCGGGCCCCCTCGGTGCGCGTGCCGGCGGCGGCGGGACTTGGCGCGGGGCCCCCGCCGCCTTCCCCGCGCCTCCACCCCGCCCCTTCCCCGCGAGGCCGAGGCCGACCCTGGAACCCGGCGGGTGGCAGCCCAGGGGGCCGAGCTGGGTGGCAGCAGCTCTTCCCCTCCCAACCCCCCCCCCCCCCCCAAGTCCCTACTTGGTTAGTTTCCTGTTCATTTTGGCCGAAGGCTCCATGCTTCCTTCCCAGGCCGGAAGAGAAGCGGGCCCGGAACCCGCCAACCTCTCGGCATTGCTGCCTTGAAAATAGTCGTTCTTGCCTTTGGCCTTCATTGGTTGAACTGTGACGGAAGGTCCTTCACCTGTAAGAATGTACGAGTTTCCGGGCTTGTCAGGGGCACGAGGAAAACTTTGCAGAGAGGAGAAGTTGGTCTTCCTGCCTATACTCTTCCTGCGAACACACATACAAGTGGACCAGAGTCTGGTCACTACTAGTTAGTAAAATAGTGTAAGGAATGTGTGACCAGTGAGTGGTTAAAGATGAGCCCCCCGCCAGTTAGAAGGCACTTTCTCGGGAGAGTTTGTTTTGTCAAGTCTGAATCCGACTAAATTTGAATGTGCATATTGTGTATTTTGGGGGCTGCATTTGCGCGAGAAATTCCCATTGTACTTTTAGTATATCAAAGTGTGGTACTTATAAAAGTATGTTAATATGCTGCTGCACAAAATAAAAGCTGGGAACACTAAATGCGTTGTTTAAAAAAACTTGAAATTCTGGTTATCAGTAGCAAAGAAATTCATTTAAATACTTGTTTTTCTTTGGGCACTTTTTGGTTCCATGTCTTGGTGGTTTTTCATGCTGTATGTCTGCATTCGAATGTAAACGAATACCTTTTAATTATTAAAAACCATCTGCGGCAGCGTCATGCAGAGAAGTGTACAACTTCAGTGACCATAAGAATCAGTCACCTGGTGCTCTTGTTAAAGAATTTGGAGTACTAATTCAGTAGATCTGTATGATGCAGTACTAAGGCACAATCCTTGAGTACTAAGGACTCAGGAAAGTTTTGTGCTAAGATATATTTCTTTTAGTATAGGTGGCTGGATAGAAGAGCCAAAAGGCAAAAGAATGCAGAAACCTTGTCTAGGAAACTACCTTTTGCACCATGAGCTAAATCTGGATCCCTGGGGAGGGAATAGGAGGAGTGCATATACCTTGTTTGTGAAGTGTGGGACCTGCATCACCTGCCCTGTGATACTGTTTTTTTTTTTTTTTTTTTTAATTCTCTGTGTAGAAGTTCCGGGTAATTTTGGCAGAAAGATGTTCCACTGTAAGCAATTGAGCTTTATCAACATTAAGGCTAGAAATCAGGTGTCTTTGGATAAAGACACTGAGATACTACTGAGATAAAGATTTGTTTTATTGGCCGAACTATGCTTCCTTATTCCTTGAAATACAGCTTCAGTTGGGTGGTATATTCCTGAACCTTGGAAGCAATTTTAAACAATTGAGAGTCACACTTATCTGAGGGTGTACCTTAACTGGATTCAGAATTTTTTCCTAATTTTTTATTTATAACAAAGTGTTTAAAGTGAGTGTTACATACAACTTCATCTATGTTACATAAAAATGGATTAAAAAAACTTATGGTGCTGAAGATTGAATCTTGGACCTCATGCATGCTAACTAATATAGAAATATAGTGAAACTGGGTTTTTAATATCTTGGGCCCCAAATCCTGGAGTCTAAGGTTAGGTTGAACCACTTGCTCCCCCCACCTGCCATATGTCACATGAAGAATCTTGGTGTTAAGAAAGATGGAGGAGAATGATGGAAGAGGTGACACTGATCAAGATGCAGTATACCCATAACTTCTAGAATTGAAACCCCTTTGTACAATTACTTATTAAAAATAGACATAATAAAGGCAGAGAAAGAAGATTTATTACATGGTAGCCCTGGAAAGATATAAGTACTTCAGTATGCCTTCAGCCATCTTCAGGTTACAGGCATTGTCTTCAGGTTAAATACGGAAAATGGAGAAAAGTTGGTGAGAAAGGAATGAGTAGTTAAAACAGTCCCAGGATGCATGTGTGTGTCCTAGTTGACCCTTAGCTCAGTCTTTGTCCTTGGAGAAGTTAACACTTTATTATTGGAACAGAACAGGAATAAATTGGTCGGCTGAGTTTTGGCTGTTTTATTTAAGATGATAAGAAGAGGACATTGCTTGTTTGAGAGGCAGTTTACCTTCCCTACAAGGTATTTATCAGTGAATCTGGAGCCCAAGATGATTCCAAAGTTGACTTCAGCTAAGAATAGTTCAGATCTGAAGGCACTGATAAAAAGTGGTATGAATTTTAATTTACCACAAAAGCAGTTTTTAAAAAGTTGCCTCTTACAGTAGCAATTACTTTTAGTCACAAATTATATGTGTAACACTACTTTTGAAGCACTAAGTGACATGAACTGTTCTAAGCACTTTATAAAGTATGTTTAATCTTCACAATGACCTTAAAAGAAAGTGAGGCAGTGGAGGTAAGTTACATATCCAAAGTTTTACATGGCTGGTATTTTGCCTAGCTAACTTGACTCCAGAGTCCTTCTTCTTAACAGACTTCTATAGCTGCCATTTATTTATTTATTTATTTATTTATTTATTGGTCAGGGGGCTTGAACTCTGGGTCTGGGCACTGTCCCTCAGCTCTTCAGCTCAAGGCTAGCACTCTACCATTGAGCCATCTTCCCAGCACTGCTTTTTAAAATTATTAGTTAGAAAGTAAATTAATGATAGTCTCCTTAGTATTTTTTCTTAATATTGTTGAGAATTAGGCGTTTTAATTTAAAAAAAGGAAAAATATTGTCTATTCTTTATTTCTTTCATTTTATCCCATTCTGAAATGAAACTTGTCAAAATGTATAATCTCTTCTGATTAAGATGTTGCAGTTTACAAAGTTGTATTTTTCTTGTACTTGTGTGCCGGATCAGTCACTCTTTTTCAGTTTCTATGTCATTCTTTAAAGAGTTTCCTTTTGACTAGCAAGTTTTTTAGTTCTTTAGGTCCTGTTTGAACCTTCCTATCACCTGCCTTGGATATGTTGTTGATTTGTTCTGTTTGTTATCATAATGCTTATTCTTTAGATATTAACTGTGTTTCTCTATATTTTAATGATACACATCTGTCTATATATTGGTAAATGGGTAAATTAAAATTTAGGCTTAGGGCTGGGAAAGTGGCTCAGTGGTAGAGTGCTTGCCTTGCATGCCTGAGGCCCTGGGTTCCATTCCTCAGCACCAATAAACAGAAAAAAGCTGGAAGTGGTGTTGTGGCTCAAGTGGTAGAGCGCTAGCCTTGAGCTACAGAGCTGAGAGATAGCACCCACGCCCAGAGTTCAGGCCCCACGACCGCCACAAAAAAAAAAAAAAAAAAAAAAAAAAAGGGCTTAGCTGTTGACTAGATTGCTTTTCATTTGGCCAGTAAAAGACAATAAAAACTAAGCATTGGTTGTTATTATATATATTTAAATAATGAACAGCTAGAAAGGAAAAATTTTAGTATAAAGAGTTGTGGTATTTTGACCACTCGAGCAATAGCTCTACTTTCTAAAGGGTCAGCTTCTAAGTCGAATTATTTGTGTGTCATAAAAAATTCATGTCATCTTTCCCTCAATCATTCCCCCTCTCCCTTTTTCTCATTATCTGCACTGGACTTAGAAGTAGTATTTGAATTCCGATCCAAGACATCTTTAACATGGGTAGACTGCTAGAATGGCAGTGTATATAGTGTTACTAGCACTTGAGTAATAGGAGGTGGTAGTGTTGGGTGTTGGGATGAGGGGGCCTGTGTACTACTTTTAGTATCATCCATTTGCTATTTTTCCAGTAATGAAGAGTTTCAGAAAGAAGTCAGTATAAGAACAAATCTCTGGTTTAAATGCTTTATCCAATTCAACCTTAAATGTTTGGAAAAAATGCTTATCTACATTTGTCTACAAATGGCCCACAAACATTTAAAAATAATGCCTGTATAGCAGAAGTAGCATTATATCTTCAGCAGTAAAAAGAAATTAAGAAGTAGTATCTGTCAGAATTGATTGTCTCTCTTGTTCTCCTTTGAATATTAGTGCATCCTTACTGCTTGCTGATTGCTGGCTTTCCATTTCTTTTCTCTGATGCCATCATATGGGATGCATAGCAGCATTGGGTCTGCCTGCTTCCTGGGCCAAGTTGTGATTTGCAGTAAACACAAGGGAGTATCCGTTTGGTGGTTTTAAATCAGGGCTTTGTGTTTGCTTAGGCAGGTATGCTAACTTAACTACTCCACCAGCTTTTTTGCAGCCATTAAAAAAAAAATAGGGTCTCATTTTTTTCCTGGTCAGGCCTGGTTTGCTATCTTTCTGTTTGTACTGCCTATATAGCTAGGCAGGAATGTCTGCACCCAACTTTTTATTGGTTGGGATGGAGTCTTGCATACTTTTTGTTGGGGCTGGCCTTGAACTGTAGTATTCAGAATCTGAGTTTGCTAAGTAGGATTTTACAAGTGTGAGCTATCATGAGTGGACTGGCTATACTAATATTTTGGCCAGTCAGTCTCAACTGTACCTTAATTTCTCAATTTTAAAAGTCATGATAATAGTAACTACCTTACAAAGTTTTCAGGGTTAAATGAGTGTATGTATATGTGTCTAAAATATGTAATATCATGTAGGTGGTTACTGGGTTTGAACTTTAAGGCCTGTGCCTGGAGTCATGCCTCCAGCTCTCTTTATTGTCATTATTCTAGATGATCTCTACATAATCAAGACTGACTATATTAATGAACTGAATAAAAATTGTACAATTGAGATAAGAATGTATGGGCTAGCCAAGAAGACTGTTTATATTTTGGATGAAAATGAAAATTAGTGGGGCTGGGAAGGTGGTTCAGTGGTAGAGTGCTTGCCTTGCAGGCATGAGGCCCTGGGTTCCATTTCTCAGTACCACATAAGCAAAAAAAGCTGGAAGTGGTGCTGTGGCTCAAGTGGTAGAGCAATAGCTGTGAGCTGAAGAGCTGAGGGACAGTGCCCATGCCCAGAGTTCAGGCCCCATGACCAACAACAACAAAAAAAAGAAATTGAAAAATGGTAATGTTCTTATCCTTTTGGAGAATAAAATAAAACTCTAGTTCAGATATTTTAAAACAAGGAAACAAAAGTATAAGAAAAGGTATCTTTGATAGTCTTGTTTGTGTTTTTCTTTTTGTCGATTGTGGGGCTTGAACTCTGAGCCTGAGCACTGTCCCTCAGCTCTTCAGCTCAAGGCTAGTGCTCTACCACTTGAGCCCCAGTGCCTGCCACTTCCCGTTTTCTGAGTGGTTTATTGGAGATAAGAGTCTCCTGGACTTTTCCTGCCTCGGCTGGCTTTGAACCGTGATCCTCAGATCTCAGCCTCCTGACTAGCTAAGATTACAAGTGAGAACCATTAGCGCCCAGCTTGTGTTTTTTTTTTTTTTTTTGTCTTTGATAGTCATGTATAAGGATTGGTTTAAAATTTTAAGGTAAAATTTGTGGAGTCTAGAATACAATCTTCTTGCTGACTCTATTCTTTTGCTTCCTTAAATAATGACTTTTTTTTCTTTTGTGCTGGTCCAGGGTCTTTGAACTCTGGGCCTGGGCACTGTCCCTGAGGTTTTGTGCTCAAGGCTAGTCCTCTAGCACTTGAGTCACAGCTCCAGTTTCAGCTTTTTGTAGTTAATTGAACATAAGAGTCTCACAGACTTTCCTGCCCACGCTGCCTTTGAACCACAGTCCTCAGATTTCAACCTCATGAGTATCTAGGATTATAGGTGCAAGCTACTGGCACCTTGCCATAACATTATAGTTTTGTATATAGTTGTATTCATCATAGTGATTGTATCCACTAGACAGATCTTGGAGTATAGGGCTTGGCATATAGTAGATGCTCATTAAATATTCATTAGTTTGATGGTACATCTAAAGGTAATAGCCATTGTGAATACTGCATTGGTTTCTGTGACTGATTCCATGAAAATATTTTGTAATTGAAAAATTATCATATTTCTTAGTTCATTTGCCTAGAAACAAAATGGTTTTAAGATTCAAAATAGTTGTTATAGGTGATTACAGGTTTTCATAATTTTTGTTAAGACAAAAATGCTTGATTTACTGTTTACTAGCTGTAAAGACAACATTTAGAAGAAATGACTGCCTTTTAAAAATTGGTTGGCTTTCATTTTATATGATAGTTTATTGCAGGGCAGTGGTTGTGCACATGTGTAAATAGAATCCTGCTTGTGGACACCTATTAGATCTAATAATCACAGTATGATGGTTTTGTCTTTAGGAAAAACTTTGTTCCTAATCAAAGAATTTTCTAAAATAATCAAGAAATATTTATAATGCTTATAATGATCTTTTTGTTAATAGACACATATATGATGGTAGTCTTGTAACATTATAATGAAGCTGAAATGTGTGTTCCCTAGTGACATGGTAGCCATTGTAATCTTACAGTGTAAAACTACTTACATGCTTGTGGTAAAGCTACAAACCTACTGCCCTGCTAGTTACTGAAAAATATAACACATGTAATTATGTAAGGTATTAAACATTTGGTGATAATAAACCACGCTGTTATTTTATGAGTATATTCCTCTTAACTTACATAAAAAAAACTGTAGAAAACTGTAAAACACTATGTTGTGTTCAACCTGAAGCAGGCCATATATTTTCTGTACTGTGAAGATTTGTATAATTACATGCATGATGTTTACACATCATGTGTAATTGTGTAGTAACATTTCTCATGAAAATAGCTTTGTTGTTAATCTGCACATGGCTGTGCACTTTTGGGAATTTTGTTAAAGTTCTCTTCAGAGCTGTCTTGAGAGATGCTGAAACACAAATGTTGGTTTTGTAGTACAGGTATTAGTTTAGAAAGCCAAATAATAAACATTGGTTAAGCACAACAGTGTTTCAGAATTATCAATTTTTCTTTTGTCCTTAAGTTTAAAATAAAAATGTTAAGCCAAAAGCAGTTGAATCCCCACTTTTAATAAGAAAGCCTTCAGAATAATTTTCCACTAGTGAAATTAAACTTGTAATGCTGGTATGACCACCTTGTAGAAGATGCATTGAAGAGGAACAGCCTTGACTTTCTGATGGGAGTTGTGCAATACAACACTGCTAGAAAATGGAGCCCAAATTATAGGTCCTGGCTATTTTCTGTTTGCTGATAACTAGTGGGGATTATAAATACCCCTTTTAGAATTTCCCAGAACAGATATCTTCCAAGGTGTCCCAACAAGTACCTGGGTGAAATCCAAGAGAAGCTACTAACATTACAACTGTTGCTGTTCTGGGGTGGGATTGTGGTTTGATGGCTCTGAATCCCTGGGGGATCATCAGGTGGTGCCATTTATCATTTGTCTATTGCATTCCTTAAACTAGGATTTTTTTCCTTCCATGGAGTATAAGAGTCTTTTAAGAATGCTCTTTTTTTTAATATGTGTGTAAGAAATGGGGCCTCCTGCTCTCATTTAGCTTTTTTGCTTAAACGTTTGTTAAAGCTTTTGTTCTACCACTCAAGGAGTCTCAGAGTCTATCCAGGCTGACTTTGAACTCTGATCTTCAGATCTCAATCTCCTGAGTAGCTAGATTATAGGTGTGAGCCACCAGTGTCTGGTGTAGAGATGTGTTCTTAACCCATGAACAAGGGTTACTATTCTTTTCCCATAGAATAGTGGGAAGGTCAAACAGACCTTAAAGTTAGGTGGGCTTGGATTAAAAATTGGCTCCTCTCTTTAGTTACATAGTCTTAGACAAGTTAGTATTGTTTTGTCCCTTCCCCCCACTCCTCTTTTTTTTTTTTTTAACCAGTCCTAGGACTTGAATTCAGTGCTGTTCTTGAGCTTCTTTTGCTTAAGCCTGTCACTCAGTCACTTCAGCCACAGCTTCACTTCTGGCTTTTTTTTTCTTCCTTTTAGTAGTTTATTGGAGATAAGCATTTCATGAAGCTTTCTGCCTGAAGATATCAAGAAAATATTGTCATGTTGTGATAATGTCATTATAGTTAGGTACAAAACAGCCTGATTTTATAGTTAGGGACAAAACAGCCTGATTTTATATAAGCATATCTACAACAGGTGAATAAATATAGCAGAGTTAGAAAACTTAATGGATGTTGGTCATGTCTATAAGATTTCATTTTATGCTTAAAAATGGTAGTATAAAAATTAATGAGCCAGGTGCTCATGCCTCTAATCTGAGCTATCAGGAGGCTGAGATCTGAGGATCACAGTTTAGAGCAAGCTCCAGCAGGAAAGTCCACGAGATGCTTATTTCCCAATAAACCACTCAGAAAACTGGAAATGGTGCTGTGGCTCAAGTGGTAGAGCAATAGCCTTGAGCAGAAGAGCTGAGGGACAATGCTCAGGCCCAGAATTCAAGCCCCGCGACTAGCCCCCTCCAACCCCCTCCAAAAAATTAATGAACATCCGGGTGCTGGTGGCTCATGCCTGTAATCCTAGCTACTCAAGATGCTGAGATCTGAGGATAGCGGTTCAAGCTAGCTGGGGCAGAAAAGTTCATGACACTCTGATCTCCAGTTAACAACCAAAATGGAAGTGGAGCTATGGCTCAAAGGCACTAACCTTGAGCAAAAATAGCTCAGGGACAGCGCCCAGGCTGTGAATTCGAGCCCCCCACAATTGCCAAAAAATAAAATAAATTAATGAACAGTTACCAGGGGCTGGAGGAGATGTATTGGGGATCATTGTTTAATTGGTAGTTTCTGTTTGAGATAATGAAATTTCTGAAAATGGATAGTGGTGATGATGGTACAACATTGCAAATGTACTTATGAGATAATTTCACGGAAACACTGAATTATACAGTTAAAAATGGTTAAAATGGTAAAATTTGTGTATTATAATAAAAAAGTAATAATCCTTAAGAACAATCATCTATTAGGGAAAAACATATTCTGGAAAAAATATATGGTAGTGGGAAAGGAGAAAAGAAAGAATAAACAGGGCTCTGGGTCTTGTCAAGCTAATGGCACTGACAGAGAACCCAACCTTTGGGGCTACAGGACTAATAAACTAGCTCTACAAAGGTGTCAGCGAGCACCTTTTCTTTTTCTTACAACTTTTTTCCTGTCGTATGAAAAGAGGGAAAAGGAAAAGCACTCATGTCATGTCTTACTGCCTTTAGTGGGCCCAATTAGATTCTAGAGCAGTGTTTTTCCAGGTTAGTGGGATGTCTCATTTTGAGTGTGCTCTATATAATTACTGATAATTATTTAGGTTATTTTTGAGGTAATTTATTTTTGTAATTTGTTTATTTGCAGATCGTGAACATAGTAGATGCTAAATAAAGTGCTGTTATTTGTACATGTATTTTGCTAAAATGTGAAACTTGGGTAATATTAAGTATATTTGAGCTAGAAACTTTTTTTAAAGCTTTTTTTGTGAGAAAAAGGAATTTGTTTGGTTTATTTTTAGTTTAAATTCACCTTCATAGTATATTATTTCAGTAAAAAGAAGGGAAAATAATACAATTGTGTTCAAAATCTAGAACTGAAGTTCTGTTGGTTAGGAAGATTATAATAATTTTGAAAACTTTTTGGGTTTTTGTTTCTGTGAAATTACCTCAAGGGATCTTTTTAAATAAAATGAAATGATTTATATGTGTCTGAAATTATTGCTTAGCCTGCTCTTATTAGTGTCTTGTTAGCTCTTTATCTTTCTTTTATCCAAGTTTGTGATATTAAATTTTGGCTTCAGCAAGGGGGCTAATGTGAATTTATTTTTTTGATGGGGGTTAAGAATATACATTCAGAGATCATTATTTACTTAAAAATTAAAAACAAATAATAGATATTATTTGTATTCTAAAAGTACTCCTTTCCTGAAATATACTAAATGAACAATGAGTGAATTATGAGAATTGCTCTGTTACAGAAATTTGATGGAATGATTGCATTAAAGAGAATTTCTTGAGAAGTCCTGATATGATCAGTTGTCAGTACTGTACTGAACTGTTAGTACATTGATTCTTTTCAGCTTTGCTGTTTTATGATCTTAAAAATGTATCAACCTGGGTGCTGGTGGCTTGCACCTGTAATCCTAGCTATTCAAGAAGGCTGAAATGTGAGGATCCCAGTTAGAAGCCACCTGGGCTGGAAAGTCATGAGACTCTTATCTCAAATTAGCCTCCAAAAAGCCAGAAGTGGAGCTGTGGCTCAAGTGATAAATCACTAACTAGCCTTGAGTGAAAAATCTCAGTGACAGTGCCCAGATTCTGGGTTCAAGTCCCAGGAGCACACACACACACACACACAACATATGGAATATATTTGGAGAAACATACATGTTTTTATCTGATTAGTCTAGTTTGATTTGTCTTAGGAAAGGACTGGAGTTTATGGATTTTAATAAGTCACTGACAGGAGGTCTTTAGCATTTTTTCCCCCCTCTGAACAGATGTCTTGGCCTGCAATGACTCCAAATCCCATAATCCTTCCAATTTTCCCTTCTCAATAAGTTTCAAAAAAGTGACATTTTTATTGTAAGTGATTGACTTAATTCAAGCAAATACTGCAGCTGAGTTAACTTTATCCCAGTAAGGGATGCTTTTGGTATAAATAAAATGTTAGATTCTTTTATTTTTACTTCTAAGAATTTAATGCATTCTTTTTTTCCTCTAAATTTAGAATGTTTTGGGTAATAACTTTTTTTCAGTTTAAAGTTTCTAATGCTTCACTGTTCCAAACTCTTTACATTGTTTGAGACATTCTTTCTTTAATGACATTTAAAAGCAGAGTTAGTCAAGATTCATCTAGAAAATAGTAAGCATAGTTAGGTCATTAGACAGAGGGAATGTAGTCCAGGAACTAGTTTCACAGGCAATGAAATGCTCAGTTCTCAAAGAGCACTGTTAGAAAACTCGGATACTAGCTACAGAAAGAAGCCTATATGCTACTATCAGGTATGGGGAAGGGATTTAAAAAGATGGTGTTACCAGAATACAGAAATCAGGGTTGGAGGTGGGGAGGAGAGGTATAGGGTTGTTTATTGGAATCTAGGATATCAGAAGGTTGAATGGTCTGAGGGAACTAGAGTTACTGGGAGAGATAGCTTTTGCCAGAGATGCCACAGGAAGCAGGGAGAGAAATGCTGGCTTCTCCTTTCTGCCTTTTAGCTCATCAGGTTGTTGCCAGAACACAAGAGTGCTTGGGAAATGGAGTTGCCTGTGTTACTGAAGCAGTATTTGAGAAGTCTGGGGAATGGATATCTGAAAGCAGTTTAGTTCATCAGTTCAACAACTACCTTGACAGTGTTATAATATTATTTATTAATCAGTGTGCCTATGCACATATGTAGTAGTAGCGATTATGGAAACTGAGTTCTGGGGACTTCACTTTGTGTATATGTATATGTTTTAATACTGGTATCAGGGTTTGAACTCAGGACTTTACGCTTGCTTGCTTGCTCAGCTTGCTTGTTCAGTTGGCACTCTACCATCTACATCTCTAGCCTATAACTGTATATATTTAAACAACAGAAATAAATGATTTTCTAACAACCAATATAGGATTACTATTCAGACATTTATTGAATGGCACTGAAAGAAGGTAAAAGACCTAAAGAAAATTGGTTATTGTTTTTGCGGTATTCAGAATCTACTGGAAGAGAGTTCAAAATAAAGTTCATTTTAATTTTATTGGAATGTGAGCTAAATTAGGGATGAACATATGTGTTTTTTAAAAAATTCAAGAAAGGTGCAGTTATCTATTTGCTATTGTGGAATGTTTTTAGGAAAGTAGGAAACTGGAATGATAGCTGTGTGTCACTACTACTCAGGATAATAAGATCTGAGGATCTCAGTTAAAAGCCAGACCTGGAAGACAAATCTACAAGACTTTATTTCCAATTAATCAGAAAAAGGCTAGAAGTGAAGCCCTGACTCAAGTGGTAGAGCTTCAGTTGTGAAAGAAACAGCTGAATGAGAGTCTGAGGGCCAGAATCAAGCCCCAGTACTGGCAAAATGCTAAAAGATAGGCAAAGAGACATTGTTGGAACAAGGAAAGTCATGAAGAAAGACACAGTCATGACAGTTTAAAGCATGTGTACAAAAATTGCATCGTCATGAGCCTCAGGTTTATGGCGTACAAGACCATAAAATAGGACTGGAGAGCCAGGGTGAGGCCAGGTTCTTTTTATTCTGAGGCTGACAGCTATTTGAAAGGGTGGTATGTTTTAGGAGAACAGATAAATTGTTAAAATAGTACAGGCAATGGAAGACTCATATAGTCTCTGTGGTTTCTCTCTTTTTTTTCTTTTTTTGGTTTTGAAGTTTCATCTGCGTGTTTCCTAGTGCCATGCTTCTCTGCTCTACTTCCATACACTTTTGTGTTGTTTGAAAATTCAATGTAATTAAATAATGTAACTTAAAAGCTAAGGATAGACAAATACTATATTGTTTATAAATTGTACATGCCTCTTTGGATATTTTTTTTTTAGTGGTACTGGGGGGTTGAACTCAGTGTTTCCTGTTTGCTGTTGTGCTGGGAGAGTCTCCCCTCCAGCCTTTTTGCGCTAGTTATTTTTCCCCTCATAACTGAGATGACAGATGTGTACCAACACACCCAGCTTTTTATTGGTTGAGAGTCATGAGAATTTTTGCCTGAGCTGTTACTGAACTGTCATCCAAGCTCATCCTCTTGAGAAGTGGGATTACAAGCATTAACGAATGGAATTCCTCTGTGGATAGTTTAATGCCTACTTCTTTGAAAAATCCATACTATAGGACTAGAAATGGTAGGAGTCCCAGAACTGTTTCTTATAAGGAAGAATAGGAACCACTAATCATGATCTAGAATTCTTTGCTGTTAGAAGGTTACTTTACTTTCTTGGATCCCAGGAACTATGGTTTTGAAGTATAATGGAATGTTAGAGTAAATTAGACTTTGCCAGAAAACCACGAAGACATCCAAGTACAAAGAAAAGAAAAGGTTTATTGGCAGGAAAGGGACTGACAGGACCCCTTCTCACAAGAGAGAAGTTCCAGTTGTTGTCTCAGGTGACCTTTTATAACCTCCGAGGTTTTGTGGATCTTGTTGCCTTCTATGGTTAAAACTGTCCCAAAGGAGTGCCCTCTCCGGTGACCCACATGACCTGTGAGGTTTAGGGGATCTTGCTTCTTTCTATGGTGCTAGCTGTCCCAAAGGAATGCCCTCCCAACCTAAAGGGAGATGGAGGCTAATTATTTACTACCTCTACTAAATGGGCCTAGTGTTGCCTAGGGAAAGAGCATACTCAGCTATGGGAGAGGAGGCTATTGGGATATAGTAGTTTCATAGGAATTTGAGTAAAATTTCCTAATATAGCTTCTGATATTGAAGAGTGACAGATTTGCAGTGTGACATTTAAGTTTAGTAAATATATCTTTTAAAATACCAAAACCTTGCATTTGAATAACATTCATTTTACAAGTTGATTTTGATGTGTATTCTCTAATTTATTCTAATAAAACATGAGATAGGTGTTATTTGTGTTCCCTCCCTCCATCCTTCTTTCTCTCTTTCCCCTCCCTTTATCATCCCTGCCTTTTTTGTTTTTTCCAAAATATTCAAATCTAAGATGTCTTATTCAAACTCTAGTGGTATTTCTGTTTCACCATGAGCAAGGGAAAATTTTTTTCTTTGAGTCTGAAATCTAATAGAGGTTGACAGCATAATGTTGCAGTACTATGAGGCCTATGAACACACACACACACACACACACACACACACACACACACACACACACACACACACACACACACACACACACACACACACACACACACACACACACACACACACACACACACACACACACACACACACACACACACACACACACACACACTGTATTGGGAATTTGAAGAAAGAAATTTATTCTAATTTACTATATATAAGAATACCATTTTGGGGCTGGGAAGGTAGCTCCGTGGTAGAGTGCTTGCCTTGCATGCATGAGGCTCTGGGTTTGATTCCTCAGCACCACATAAGCAGAAAAAGCCAGCAGTGGCGCTATGGCTCAAGTGGTAGAGCGCTAGCCTTTAGCTGAAGAGCTGAGGGACAGCACCCAGGCCCAGAGTTCAGGTCCCATGACCAGCAAAAAAAAAAAATCAAAAACCAAAAAACCATTTTTCTCACTTTAATAATATAGTTGGAAAACATGTTACATTGATGGCATTTTAGATTTAAGGATAGTTATATTTTGAGAACAATAAAAGCCTGTAGGTGAGAGATTTTAAGTGGGGAAAGTTCTAAGAGAAAATACCCAAGTACAAAAGCTGTTTAAAAGAATGATAAATTCTTTGGGGAAACTGACTTCAAGGGCTTAATGACAGAAGAGGAAACTTTTGTTAGGTAGGTTGAATTGTTTAATGGGAGACAATACAGAGATAGAATTTCTGTCATGAGTGAAAAGTAACTTGAAGGGCTTTGAGAAGGGGAAGATATGCTATATTTAGGATTTGAATTTTTCCATCTATATTGGGGAATAAAATACTATATGTATTAGATGGGATTGAAGGACAGGAAGTTAATGCTGTTATAAAGTAATAGCCTTAATAATTGGAAATAAATGAAAGATGTAGTGGTAGAACTGGCAGAAATTAGTGACTCACTGAATTTTAGAGGTGAGGTAGGTGGTAGTGAGTTAGAAATACCATTTACCTGATTGACTACGATTGTAGCATCTGTTACTTGAGACTACCTGAGACCATGTGTGCTGAAATGAGAATATAAGTTTGATATCTGTGAGGAATATCTCTTAGCAGAAAGTGAGAAATTTAGCTCTTTTGTTCAGATGGCCAGGGATGATTGGTTATAAGCGATCTGTCTATACTTGGGACATAGCTGTAATTACATTTCAGAGGATTAGATTTGTAAAGAGAATATATCTGTAACTGGGCACCAGTGGCTCACATTTGTAATAATAGCGCCTCAGGAGGCTGAGGAATGTGGTTTGAAGCAATTAACCATAAAAACTAGAAGTGTGGCTCTAGTGGTAGAGTACTAGCCTTGAGCCCCAAAGCTCAGGGACAGCAACAGAACCCAGGCAGAGAGAGGGAGAAGGAGGGGGAGGAAGGGAGGAAGGAAGAGGAAAAGAAGGGAAAGGAAGGGAAGGGAGAGGGGATCTATATTTTCAAAAACTACTAAATACAATTGTCTACCTGTTTAAAAGCGTAAAGTTTAGTGACAGATATTCACAGTTGTGCAACCAAAACTACAATCAATTTTCGTTTTCACCTCTTGAACAAATAAACTTTATGCCAGTATTTTCCATTTATGCAAAATAACCAGTGGAATTTTGGTAGGGATTGCATTTAATCTGTGTATTGCTTTGGATAATACTAACATCCTAACAATAGTGGATTTTTCTATACATGAGCTTGAGGTGCCATTACATTTATGTAGGTCTTTAATGTTTTTCAACAATCTTTTGTAATTTTTCAGTGTCTAAACTTTGCAGTTTCTTAATTAAATTTATTTCCAGATATGTTATTCTTTTAGTCACTTTTTTTTTGTAAATGAAATACTGTATTAATTTAGTTTGGGAATTATTCATTGTTATATGTCTATCTAAACACAACTGATCTTGTAACTTTGCTGATCTTACCAATTTGTTTTTTGTTTGTTTGTTTGCTGGTACTGGGCCTTGAACTCAGGGCCTGACCACTGTCCCTGAGCTTTTTTTTTTTTTTTTTTTTTTTGCCTCAAGGTTGGAGCTCTACTACTTGAGCCACAACTCCATTTTTGTTTTTGTTTTTTTTTGTTTTTGTTAGTTAATTGGAGATAAAAGTCTCATGGGCTGGGCGCCTGTGGCTCATGCCTGTAATCCTAGCCACTCAGGAGGCTGAGATCTGAGGATCGTGGTTCAAAGCTAGCCCGGACAGGAAAATCCGAGACTCTTACCCTCAATAAACCATTAGGAAACCGGAAGTGGCCCTGAGGCTCAAGTGGTAGAGCACTGGCCTTGAGCTGAAGAGCTGAGGGACAGCGCCCAGGCCCAGAGTTCAAGTCCCACCACTGACAAAGAAAAAAAAAGTCGCATGGACTTTGCTACTTGTCCTTGGAACCACAGTCCTCTGATCTCACCCTGTGTATATTTGTTAGGTTAGTTGATTTTTACTATTGTCTGTCTTTTATTTTCTTTCTAGTCTTCTTTCTATCTAGGTGTTCTAAGCATTTTTGCAAGGCATTAATGATCTTGGTCTCTCCATTTTATTGTAGAACTTTGTTTTCTTATTTTTGTCAGCATTTTTTACTTACATTTAAAGCAATTGCTGATGCTTTATTTATAATTAATTTTTAATATTGTATCTTGCCATTTTCCAGGCTGGTCTTAAACTTGTTGGCTGAAATGGTCCTCTAGCCTCACCTTTTGAATAGTAATTAGCTAAGACTACAGGCATGAACTGCTATACTTGGCTTTATTACTGATGCTTTAAATCACATAACGATGTTTTCACTAAGTCTCATACCATCATTTCTTCCATTTCTGTTTTTTGTAATGGATTGATTTTTGTAGGAAATCATTTGATGCCTCCTTTTTTTTTTTTTTTAACTGTTTAGATACTTTCTTTTTGGATAGTGTGAAGATTACTAACATACTAAATTTATACTAGTCTAGTTTGAATTTGTACTACTTTAAGTGCAATAAGTACCTTTCCTTTTTTAGTCTTTACCATTTAAAATTTTCATTTGTCACAAAGAACATCTTTATACATGTGTCTATTATAGATTTATAATTTTTAATATATTTAAAAAAATCGAATTCAAATTTTACAATAATGTTACATTTACTTTTTCTTCCTCTTCTTTTATGATTATTTTAAATGCTTGTGGAAAATTTAATTAGCATGTGTTTTACATTGCTATTCAAGTTGATGGGAACATGGATACTTACAATATTACTGTTTTTTCATAGTTGTATATTTTAAAATTGTTTAAAAAATTCAAGCTGGACACCAGTGACATACTTATGATCTTATCTACACAGGAGGCTGAGAGCTGAGGTTCACAGTTCAAAGCCAGCCTAGGCAGAAAAGGCATATAAACTCTTATTTCCACTTAACCAACAAAAAGCCAGAAGTGGAGTTGTAGGTCAGTGAGCAAAAAAACCTTGAGCAAAAAGGCCAGCACACACAAAAATCATCCATGAAATTTTCACAGTGCTTCCATATGCTTGCTTTGTGCTTATTATATTTTTCATTTCTTCTTGTCTAGAAAGTTGACTTTCTATGAAGACAAATATTTCAATTCTTGTCTAGAAAGCTGACTTTCTGTGAAGAGAAATACTTTAAGTCGTTATTTAGTTTATATGTGTGCTATTGAAAAAAAAACTAATCAAGTTACTGTAATAATGTAATTTGTGCTTATTCAGAAAGCTCAAAAATGTTATAAAGAATTCCTAGGCTGTGAGTAGTAGTAGGTAGCTCATGCTTCTCCAGAGATGGGGATTGGTAGTATTGAAATTTGAGACCAACCAGGGGTAAAAAGTTTTTGCTATTCCATCTTAACCAGCAAGCTACTCATGTTGGTATATGTCTGTAATTCTAGGTTTTAGAAGCTTTAGGTAGGAGCCCTGCCCCTGGGAGAAAAGCATGAGCTTTTCTAAAAAAACAAAAAAACAAAAAAAACCCCCAAACCAAAAAGGGGCTAGGAGTATAGTTCAAATGATAGAGTATCTGTCTACAAAGTGTGAGGTCCTGGGTTCAAACCTCACTATTGCCAACAAAACAACTGTTAACAACTGTTGTATTTGGTTTTTATGTATTAGAGTATATAGAAATAATTAGCCTTAAGCAGAAATGTGAAATCTTTCCTTTACTTAGACATTTTATCATATTGAACTTTGTTTAAAAATACTTGATTATGGTAGCTTAATCTTTTCTACTATCCAGAATATTTAGGAATCTTAAGTTATTCTAAGGATTGTATTCATAAAGTGTACTTGGAGTTCTTTTTAACTAACACTTTAGGTATAGGATAGGGTACATTTGATGGTGAAATTTTACAAATATTAGAGAAGAGGGAAAATAGATTTATTATCATTGCCCTTCCTTCCTTCCTTCCTTCCTTCCTTCCTTCCTTCCTTCCTTCCTTCCTTCCTTCCTTCCTTCCTTCCTTCCTTCCTTCCTTCCTATTTTTAAATGAAATGAAATACCTTGACAGTAAATAAAGTGGAGATAGTTCATGACCTTAATTTTTCTTAAATGATACAAAAATAAGTATCTCAAGTACAATGCAATTACAAAGTTATAATAACTATTCTTGCTGTCTTTGAATTTAAATTATCTCAAATTAAGCAACAGATTAAAATTGCATTCATAATTATATTGCAGTTCGTAATTTTTTAAACAAAAAGCATTTACCAAAAATTAGCCAAAGTTTAGGAATCGCACTAATTTAAGTTTTAAAACTTTCAAATAACCTTTAGTTAATGATTTTTATTTATGCTTGTTAGAATTAAAATGCAAAAATAGTAACATATATATCTTTACATGTAAATGTCAATCCAATCAAAACATGACATAAAATTAATGACTTTATTTTAAAAATGAGGTCTTAAAATTTTAGATTAGATCTATTTTTTTGTTAAAGATTTCATATAAATTATAATAGCTTAATTATAAAATTTATAATGATAATTTAAATTTAGAATATTTAATTTAAGTTCAAATACATAATTATGAATACTTATGACTTTAACTATATAGAATTTGAAATAAGTCACATAACCTTTTAAGATAATTTTTATAATTAGGTGAGAACAAGGCATGAACTATTTCCACTTGATTTTCTTGCTAATATTTGCAATTTAATACTAGAGTTATTCCTTAATTGCTAAAAAAAACATTGCTGATAACATGGTTACCAAGCATTCTTCTCTAAAATATAATTCAATTTAATGATTAACCATTTAAGAAATACTGCTTAAAAAATTTCAAAATAATTTTTTACTGTAAGGATGTAGATAATGTAAAGGTAGACTTGATTCTTTGATGTGTTCAGTGTTTACAGAGATAGTAGCTGACTAACCCAAGAAAAAGTTTTTTTTTTGTCGGTCGTGGGGCTTGAACTCTGGGCCTGGGCGCTGTCCCTCAGCTCTTCAGCTCAACGCGAGCGCTCTACCACTTGAGCTACAGCGCCACTTCCGGTTTTCTGGTGGTTTATTGGAGATGGGAGTCTCGGGGTATTTCCTGCCCGGGCTGGCTTTGAACCGCGATCCTCAGATCTCAGCCTCCTGAGTAGCTAGGATTACAGGCGTGAGCCACCAGCGCCCGGCTAAGAAAAAGTTTTTTATTACGTACATACAAACATATATATATGTATATATATATATGTATATATATGTATATATATATACATATATATGTATATATACATATATATATACATATATATATATTTACACACACATACAAATGTACAGGGGGTATTTCACTTATACATCTGTAAATTTACAGTGTAGTCCAGTCAGTCTCATCCCTCTATTACCGTCCCTCTTTTTCTCTTCCCTAGAAACTTAACTAAGTTTCATTTACATATGAATCTGTGCCTTTCCAACTAAGGCATATAATTTTGGTTTGGACAGAAAGGTAAGATTGTCTAGTCACCTTCTTCTAGAGAAATAGTGTAAACATAGTTCATTCTTCTTAGGTGTGAATTTTAGTGAGATATTTTTGAATGGGAAAGGAATTTACACTAATATGTTAAAGGTATACTCATTATAATATAAAACAATGGTTTATTATTGTCGGTTTTATTTATACTTCCAAATTCCCATGTGTATGAGTTTAGTACCTGGTGGGCCACTTATAATAGGTATTTTTTCAGGAGAGCTTATGGTTCTTTGACTTAGGACCTTAGTCTTCAGATATCATTGATTTCAGCTATAAATTGTCCTTAGGAGGCTCATATCTTCTTTTGACATGTATAAAACTAATAGTCTTTGTTTTATTAATTTTTTTCACCTGAAACCTTAAGCCAGTGCAAATGTTATGATAAGTAATTTTGGTTTTGGGGCTTGATTTAATGAGTGTAATAATTTTTTTTTACCAGTTTGTTTTTATTACATAACAATCTTTTTTTTCCTTGTTCTTCTTTCTTTGATGCTGGTCCTGGGGCTTGAACTCAGGGCCAAGCCATTAACTCTGAGCTTTTTGGCTCAAGGCTAGTGTTCTACCACTTGAACTCCACTTCTGACTTTTTTTTTTTTTTTTTAAATAAGTTAATTGGAGATAGAATTCTCACAGACTTTTCTTCCTGGGCTGGCTTAGAATTGAGATCCTCGGACTTCAGCTTCCTGAGTAGCTAGGATATGGGCATGAGCCACTAGCCCCACTTAAAAATCTATTTTAAAGTGCATTAATTTTTTTTTTTTTTTTTTTAATTGTATTTTATTTTATTTGAGAACATACTGTACAGAGGGGCTACAATTACATGGGCAGAATAATGCATACATTTCTTACCAAGCATTGCAGCCTCCTCCTTTGTTTACCCTTCACTTCCCTTCCCTGCCTCCCCCCTCCCCCCACCCAATTTTACCCCCCTCCCCCCACCCAATTATACCCCCCTCCCCCCCCACACCGAAATTGTAAAGCTGGTTTTGACATGACATTTTGTACTTCTCATTGTTGCAACAGGTCCACCTGAATCCTTAAACGATTTGTTTGTCCCCATCTCCTCCACATGATATACTGATATCAAATATAGTGAAAGCGGGGGTTACACTGTGGGGGAGGGACATACAAAGCAATAAAGGAATAATCTTATAAATGCATTAGAAATACAAGTGCATTAATTTTTGCCTGATACTGGTGGCTCACACATATAATACTAGCTATTTGGAGGTAAAGATTGGGAGGATGCTATTTAAGTCCAACCAGGGTCAAAAATTTGGGAGAATCCATCAACAGAAGATGTCATATCCTAGCTATTGTGGGAAGTAAATAATATTTTGGCTTAGGTTGTGCCAGATAAAAAGTGATACTATACCTTAAAAATAATCAGAGCAAAATGGCATAAAGTATGATCAACCACCATAGAGCACCTCACAAATTCAAAATTCAGTACTACCAAAACATGTTTATTATTAGTTATCTTACTTAAAAGTGGTTTTTACATTTTTACCTTCCATGAGTTAGCATAAGTAAAAAGGTCACAATTTTTGGGACATTTTCTCTATATAAACATAACTATATGAGTAGGTTTTGGGTTATTATTATTATTATTATTTGAGCTTACTTTCTTTTTCTTTCTCATTGCTAACAACTTGAAACAGCTAAGACATTAGTGATTGTAAGTTTGAGTAAAATCTCAAAAGACACAATCATTTCACTTTTCTTGGTATCAGAATGTATTAACTATCAAGTTAAAAGCTTGGGCTGTCAGAATTTTAAATCATCAGGCCAAATAATCCTACCTTAAACATTGTGTATAGCTAAAAATTTCTTTTTTAACTTCACAGAAATTTCAAGCTTAAGTCCAACTTGATTGCAACTTACCAAGTTAAGAAGTTTGGTATCTGCTCAGTTATTACCTTTGCATTAATAAAGCTGTGGAATAGTTTGGAGAATTGTATTATTATTATTATTATTATTATTATTATTATTATTATTATTTTCTGTTTGTTGTGAGGCCTGAACTCTGGGCCTGAGGGCTGTCCCTCAGTAATTCAGCTCAAGGCTAGCACTCTACCACTTGAGCTACAGTGCCACTTCCTGCTTTCTCTGCTTGTGTGGTGCTGAGGAATGGAACCCAGGACCCCATGCATGCAAGGCAAGCAAAGCACTCTTATCACTGAGCCACCTTCCCAGCCTGAGAATTGTCTTATTCAAGGATCTTGCCTTTAAGCTTTTCAAAATGGTTTAAATTTAATTTTTGTGGTTAAGTATGGATAGTACTTTTCACCTCAATCTTATCTTGCTTTAAATTTAATCACTTCCTTCAGTATTGTCTATTTAAATTCTTCTTTTCTTTTTCTGTTTTTTGTTTTCTAGCATACCTCCAAGCCCTTAATTAAAAACCCCAACAACACCACAAAAAGACATGTGGGATTGTATTACAGTAATTTTGGTGATATAGCCTGTATACCTGATAGTGAATCCCCTAAGCATTTTCTAGATCTTTTATTTTATATTTTTAATTTCAGGTTTTTTTTTTAGAGTTAGTATCTTTAAATATTTGTACATAGGAGGTTCCATGTAACAAAGTAGTTTATTAAGTGAAGTAAGCTAGACCCAGAGAAACAAAAGCTGCATGAGTCATTTGTGGTAGATAAATTGTACCTATAGATCTTGAAGTAAACATGTTCACAACTGATTATGAATGAATTTCCTTGAGCTTTACTATCTTTTTCTTTGAGGTGTCAGACTTTCTATTTCTGTTTTTAATTATTCTGGGGAAATTAAACAATCATTTGAACAGTATGTGTATTATCTTTTTTATGTACTTTTTTTTTTTTTGGTCCGGTTGTGAGGCCTGAACTCTGGGCCTGGGTGTTGTCCCTCTGCCACTTGAGCCACAGCTCTGTTTCCTGCTTTTTGCTGGTTGATTGGCATTAAGATTCTCACAGGCTCTCCTGCCCAGGCTTGCTTGGAACCACAATCCTCATATCTTAGCCTCCTGAGGATTCTAGGCATGAGCTACCAGCACCCAACTCTTTGTTAAAAGTTTTATACATACATAAATAAAAATGTTGCCTTTCTGATGCTTGGAACTTTGCTACTATATAATCTTTCAAAAATTAAGTCAGTAGGCTAAATCGTGTGTGTGTTGGCTCTCATTCTATTTGTATAGTATTCCTTCCTTCCTTTTTTTTTTTTAAATGTATTTTCACCTCCCAACCTCCTTATTTGAACATTTTTTAGGCTTTTTGAGATTGGGTTGGAGTTACCTTCTTTCACAAAGAGCTTGCCTATCACTTTCTCTGCTTTTCTTCCTGGAAGAAATAACTAATCCTACAAATTCTTCGACTTTAATCTGAGACTCTTCGGTAAGGATACTTTGGTTACAGTCTCAGGAGAATTAATAACAATAGTCTTAAAATGACAAAATTATAAAGATGGAAAATTAATATTGTGGATGGTAAGGGTGAGGTACAACTATGAAGGGATAGATACTCATTCTTTTTTTTTTTTTTGATTGTTTTTGCTGTTAACGTTAGAATATAGTCCTTCTGAGTACCAACTTTATATAGACTTTTCCTTTAATAGGAAAAGTCTTAAGAAACTTGCTCAACCTTTAAAGTGTACACTTGTTCTCATCAGTGTTAGAGTCATCCTACAAGATGAAAGCTCATTTCTGACTTTGCTTACTCTTCAAGTTTTTGCTTTCCTTTGTTTATAGCTTCTGTAGACACTACTTTCTTGAAAATTTCCAAGCTGGCACTGGGGTGGCTCATGCATTAAGCAATATCTACTATCACTATACCTACTTTTCCATACAATGTCCTTTTCTAGCTACTCTTTCATGCCGCGTGTAGTATTTTTGATACTTTAGTGGTTATTTTTCATTGTCTCTGTAATTTCAGACTTGCTTTACAGGACATCAGAATTACTCCTAATTAGGCTTTCTAACTGTTTTTTCCACTATTCTTTCACTAACGTATTTTTTTTTGGGGGGGTCCGGTTGTGGGGCCTGAACTCTGGGCCTGGGTGCTGTCCCTCAGCTCTTGAGCTGAAGGCTAGTGCTCTACCACTTGAGCCACAGCACCACTTCCGGCTTTTTTCTTTTTGCTTATGTGGTGCTGAGGAATCAAACCCAGGGCCTCATACATGCAAGGCAAGTGCTCTACCACTGAGCCACCTTCCCAGCCCCTGTTTTTTGTTTTTTATTGTTTGTTTTTGTGCCAGCACTGATATTTGAATTTAGGGCCTGGGCACTGTCCTTGCTTGTTCCTCAAAGCTAGTGCTTTACCACTTGCCCAACTTCCTGCTTTTTTGTGATTAATTGAAGATAGGGCTCTCAAGGAATTTCCTGCCCAGCTTTGAACCACTATGCTGACATCTCAGTCTTTTGAGTAGTTAGGATTTACAGGTATGAGTCACTGGTGCCTGGCTAAGTGGTACAGAGCCATCCTTGAGCAAAAACATTAAGGGACAGCATTCAGGTACTGAGTTCACACAAAAAGATGTGTGGTATCTAACAATTTTTTGTTTTTTTTTTTTTTACTTATAATTGCATCATGTTTAAAGGCTGTTCTTTTTTTTAATTTTTAATTTATTTTATTTTTTATGTTTTTTATTGTAAAAATAGTGTACAGAGATTATAGTTCCATGAGTAAGGTAATGAGTATATTTCCTATTGAGAGTTGTTATCTCCTCCTCTGTTTATTCCCTACCATCCCTTACCTCCCCCCACCTCCCCAACTCCCTACCTCCTCCCAAGTTGTAAAGTTCATTTTCAACATAGCCTCTTGTACATCCCATTGTTACAGTGTGTAAACCTGTATCCTTATTTTAGCATTTTGTTATTTCCCTTTCCCTTCTCAAATTAGAAAAATGTATATACAGGATGTAGGGTACCGACATCAAATACAGTGAAAATGGGTTATATAGTGGGGGAAACACATACAAAAGAAAAAAAATCACATAGTACATTTTAAATGCATTAAAAACAATATCAAGCAAGAAAAAAACAGTTGTGTCCCAGTCTTGGGGTTCATTTCATTTAACATCATCTTATATGGTCATATGTACATATCTTTTGAACTTTTCTGCTTGACCTAGACTTATACTAGCCATTGCAAGTAAGGGAAACAATGGGACCTGTGTTTTAAAGGCTGTTCTTTTTAGCTATCACTTACCCTTCTAACACTTTCAATATTTTGAGCTGGATAATTCATTTTTGTGGGTGGCTGTCCTCTGTATTATCGGAAATTTAATCATATGTAATCCCTGGCTCCTACCCACTAGATGGAAATAATATCTTTAATTTATGACAAGCAAAAGTTTCTCCAGATGTTGCTTCATACTCCCTGAGGGCAGTGTATCCCTTGTTGACAAGCTCTGTTCTAACCCTATATTAGTTAGTGTTAGTCAAGATCCTTTTCTGAATATCCCTGCCTGTTGTGACTTTCTCTATTGCATTTTCTGTAATATACCTAATATATATATAGGGGAGGGAGGGAGGGAGGGATTTTACTCCCGTTTTAGCAAGGATTTATTTTAAATAAAAAGTAGGAAGAAATGGAGAGGAGAGAAGTAATTCATGTAATCCTCATGCAGGAAATGGGAGTAATGACTATATATATTTTGATTATACATGTGCCCATTACGACTGTAACTTTTTTTTTTTTGTCGGTTGTGGGGCTTGAACTCTGGGCCTGGGCCTGGCCGCTGTCCCTCAGCTCTTCAGCGCAAGGCTAGCGCTCTACCACTTGAGCTACAGTGCCACTTCTGGTTTTCTGATGGTTTATTGGAGATAAGAGTTTCATGGACTTTCCTGCCTGGGCTGGCTTTGAACCGTGATCCGCAGGTCTCAGCCTCCTGAGTAGCTAGGATTACAGGCATGAGCCACCGGTGCCCGGCTATAACTATTTTTATTTGAATCTTCTTTTTTCTCTCTCTCTCATTTGTTCACATACACTCGCTTTCTCTCTATATCTGTCTGTCTGACTTTGCATGTTCTAGAGGGCTAGAACTATGTATTACGTGTGTGTGTATGTGTGTGTGTGTTTCAACCCCATATACTTACTGGTAGTTTAAAATGTGTTAATTATTACTTTTTTTTTTTTTTTTGCGGGTGGGGGGGGAGGGGAGGTAGAGTGTCAGAGTCTGGGACTTGAACTCAGTACCTGATGCTCATCCTCATTGGCTAGTGCTCTGTCAACTGAGGTGTGCTTCTAACTCCAAACACAATTACTATTTTCTTATTTTTCCATTTTTAAAAATGGATTAGCAGTATGGAAAAGTAATTGGAAATTGAATCATAGTAGAAAAATGTGGAGAACTTTGAAGCATCCTATATTATATGTCTGTCTTGGTAATAATGTTTCAGACAACAGAATTAATACTTACAATTGTGTTTATACATGGTAAAACTCTGGAAAATTCAAAACAGTGCCAGTCATCAAAGATATGTAACAGTTTTAATGTTGGTTAGATATGTCCATTATATATAAACAACTAGAAAAATGAATGGTAGGGTGAAATTAAAAAAATCTTTTTATAATAGAAAGTAGAAGGATTCATAAAAACATGAAGGACAAATGATTAGTTCCACAGAGTAAGATGAGCAAAGTAATCACTATGTCTGGGTAAATTGTTAGGAATGATGGATGTAGCATCTGTTTAGGAATGACTTCTGCACTGCTGTCAGACATGATGTGTGAATGTAAGTTGAATACAAGTTAGTTGAATACAGGTTAGGCCCAGAGAAACTGGCTTCTTACTGCTAGCCAAAGAGGTGTTTTACCTTGGTAGGGAAAGATACTGTCCAGTTGTATATTCCTCAGACCAATAAAAAAACATACACAGTAAATTCAAGTAATAAATTGAAACCTGCATATCTGACCACTTAGATTGCCTGATTGCTACCTCCTCTGGGCTATAATCTTTTGTGTTGTCTTGTGCCCTTAACTGGGACTTGAACTCAGGACCTCATACCTTATTTATTTGCTCAACTTTGCTCTTTGCTCAAATTTGTTTTACTTGCACAAGTTTGTTTTAAAAAATAACCCCCAATTCCAGTTGACAGTATCAAAGATTGTTTTATCTGGTTTTGCAAGTGATGAGCACAAAGAATTAAGCCAGGATTTATTAAGAGATATTTTAAAATACAGTAGGAATGTTAAAAGAGAGCAAAGAGGGCCTTTATATTTCTTGTACCTTCTTTTTCAATGTGGCTGTACTGGAATTCCCTCAACCTTTTTAGGATATAAAGTGACTTTCGATAGAAAAAGACTTTGGAAAGAAAAAGTATACTCTAGAGCAAAAAAAAAAAAAAATAGAAGGAATTTGGCTTACAGAAACTTAAATGTGCCATATCATCCTTTGATTATTTACTTCTGTACATTGCATAGGATAAATAAAATAATCTCCCATTTTTCTTCTGTTTTAGTCATTATTTGATTAATTATAAAAGATAAAAGACACCATTTTTTAAGGTTTCTGGTAATGAAATAGGTCTAATATAAGGAGGTATGCATTTTGTTACAGTAGAGGGTAGGTTGATTTTGAAAACTAAAATCTACATTAAGATTGAAGAGTAATTGGAATTGAGAAGGGAAATATTTACCTTAAAATGACAGAGAAAATATATAATTCCTGTAATTGATAAATATATTCATATATTCTGGTTATCCTCAAGAGCTTTTTTTGTATGCTGATCCTATGGTGTGAACTCCAGGCATAGGTGCTGTTTCTGAGCATTTGTGCTCAAGGCTTGTTTACTACCATTTGAGCTACAGCTCTACTTCTGTTTTGTTTATTTTTGGTGGTTAATTGGAGATGGAAGTCTCATGGACTTTACTGCCTCGGTTGGTTTTGAACCACAATCCTCAGTTCTTAGCCTCCTGAGTTGCTAGAATTTCAGGTATGAGCCACTGGTGTTTAGTCTCAAGAGCTTTGAATATATTATTTCAGAAAATAGTTTATATCTTTCATTAGGCAAAATAAAAACAAAACATTGAAGATAATACATTGTGTAGCATCAATATTTTTACTGTTTATATCTTAGTTATTTAGAGGTCATCTTATAAATGTAACTTTTTTACTTTGGAAAATGTTTGATAAATGAAAGTTTAAAAACATTTTATATGGCTGTATACTTATATTTTAGAACTACTTTTAAGAAAGTCATAACTTTAGTGTTAAATAAGGGAAGACTATACATTTTAAGAAGTTAATGGCACTATTTTTTGGGTACTTTCGTGTTCATAGAAAATTGAACATATTTTAAGTATGTTATACTTTAGGTAGATAAAAATTTTAGATAAATGAGGACTGATTTATGAGTCAGTTGTGTTTTGACCCTCCTCCCTATGGTGTCTAAGTGGATTGTGACTAAGTTCAGGTTTTAGCAGTTATGTGATCTCATTGTGTTATTTCCAGGACTTTGGGCTTCTCAAATTGAAGGTAGCATTACATGTCAGCCAATCATTTTGCCATTCTGATATTTTTTCTTTACATCTGAAATCACACCAATTATAACAGCTTATATGCTACCTTTTGTGATGTTTAATTTTATCCACTGAAGACTTAAAACTTAACATAGTTTACAACTAGTATTGTTCACTTCCTGCTGTGTCCACTAGTGAATAAAGTGCCATCTATAGCAATAAAGTCTATTCTTTTTATTTGTTCTCCCTAATGAAATGGTGAAGGTAAAATAACTGTCAAAAAGGCTATAGCAATAATGTACTGTAAATATCTTTTTGAAAAGGAAGTATAAGTTAAGAATATTTCAAGTGTCCACATTTGATGTGGAAAATGTTGAAGATTTTATATGCAAAATATAATGGAAGATATATTATAATCATGTTAATAATTTATGAGAATGAACCCTACACAGTCATTTAAAAATTAAAAATGTTTTTATGTATTAAGTTTTTTAACAATAGCATTGAAAAATATTTCTAATTCTAACAAGGATTGATCTAGTTTATGTACATTTGCTTATTTAAAACTATCAGAATTCATAAAATCATTGTAGTTTTATAGGTTGTGATTTGTTTGGGTGGCTTATTGTTTAGATTATTTTGCAGAATTATTTATTTGCTGATTTATTTATGTATTTCATTATTTATTTATTTGATTATTTAGTAAATTATTTATCTGATGAATTATTAATACATCTTCATGACATGCTTTAAATTATTTATAACTTAATTTTGAGTTTATTGCTTTTAGATGCTGCATTGTTACTGAGTAGTTTTGATTTTTTTTTTCTTTGTGGCTCTTGAAAATTAAAGTATTAGCTTTAAGGCAAAAAGTATGCTCATTGCAGTGCCCATGGATTTTTATTTTTGTAATGTATGTTAGTGATAAAATTTCAGTTATGCTTTCTTTAAATTAACCTATTTAGAATTACTGGTATATGGTAAAATGCCAGAGTATATATGGTCATTGTAATGTCACTTGGAGATTAATAATATAGCCTGTCATTGTAAACTGAGGTTGAACAGGTAAGCCATAAGTCCACTATATCTTTGTATCTGTAAAGGCAGGTCTGTATTTCTCACTTGCCATACAATAAATTATAGTATTATTTGATTTCAATAGGAAGTCTACTTTTACTACTGGGATCTTTTTAGGAAAGTTCTTAGAATTGAAGACCCACTTAGATTTGGATCCCTGAAATAGTATTTGACTCATGTAAACTTTGTTATTTAAATCCTTATTACATGGGATTTTGGAAATTTCTGTGATGCTTAGATATTAATCACAATTGGATATTTAATATAGCATATGAAAAGTTTTAATATTTTTATTTTGAGTAGCTCTTCTGGAGAAGATCTTTGTAAGAGCAAACTGTAGTTTTTTTTGACTTTGGGTAATAATTCTTCTATATGAAGTTTCTATCTTTAACCGAAGAATATAGTTTATTCTTCTGACTCATGACAGAGAATAGTTACAAGATTCTCATTATATACTTTAATGCATCAATTATAATAGTCATTAAAGTAGTCATTTGAGCCACAGAATATCACATGCTCATAGTCTTCGTTTTGTGTTTGTTTGTACTGAATTGCTATATACTTTACATTTTTAACACTTCAGAGAGATGTTGTATTGTACATTTCAAGTTGTGATACTATTGAAATATAGTGAAAAGGCCCTCCGTAGACGTTTCACTATAGAATTGTAAATTATGCATAAATATCTAAATTTCTTATTTTGAAATGTTGAATATATGAATATTTAATTGGAATGTTGTTTTAGTAGCTTCATATGTTTGCCTTAAAGGAAGTGTTTTTTTCTTTGATTTATGTACATGGATTTACAAGTAATATGTACCATATACAGTTGTGATTTTTCTGTTCAGGAGATGACCACAGATAACTACAGATGTTAGATATAGAATTTTATTTTTAAATGTACATAAATATGCCAGTATCATTTTCCTTCGAAGAAAAAATAGTATCTTATCCTGTGTTAAATGAAGTATAGATTAATTGTCATGATAAATGATGCTGCATTATTACTAACATATACTTTTAGAATACTAGCTTTGTCATCCAAGTAGTCATGTCTATCCTTAAAAGATACACGTGTGCAAAGACTTATGCAATGTGTGGAAAGCTTTCTTTTTTATTTTTAATTATTAAGTATTTTTACAAAGAAATTGCAATTCTTTAAGTCAGGTTATGAGTGTAATGCTTGATCAGTGTCACTCCTTCATTGTTCTCCCTACATTTTCTTCCATGAAGAAAATATCAAAATAAGCCTTTATATCAAAATAAGCCTTTAGGGCTTGTCTTTGAAAAGAGACATTAGTACTAGTATTTCTGAGTTCTTATGTGCACGTACAGTGGGTTTGGATTCATTGATTTTTTTTCTCAGTAACAAACGCTGTTTTAACTTTTGGGATGAGAAAATAGAGTAAGAGATGTTTAGTAACTTGCTTATTGTCTGACAAGAGAGTAAGTGGTAGCACTTGGATTAGGGCTCCTTGAGTCTAACAGAGAAGGCTTTCTACTGTAAGCCCATTACAGTTTTGCATGCATAGATACATTAACCAGAGGTTCCCCTCTGCCTATATGTTGTCATTTCTGTCTGATAGGTTTAACTTCTTTATTATGTTCAATTTGTGTTATATTTTGTCATCTTTCTTAAACAGTAGACAAGTACTTGAGCTTCTTAAAATTTTTCATTTGGTTCCTATAAATTTGGTTCCTGAGCAAATTTGCAGAAATAAATCTTGTGCTTCAGTGAGAATGTATGTTTGCCTGGTGTATGACCAGCTCAGAACAGATTGTCTAACCTATAAGCTCAACTACATTTCTAGGACTCTGTTGGGTTAATTCTGATTTCCTGATAAAAATATTACCATCAGGTCAGACACATACAAGTTGTTAAAAGACTGATACTTAACATTCATCAAAATAAGTCCAAGCACATTATTAAATTAATATTACATATAATTTATTACAGTTAAACATTTTAACATGCATATAAAATGGAAAGAAAGTAACTATTGAAGTTTATTTATTTATTGCTAACAAACGTTTAAGTAAAGTTGGTCATAGTACAGTGCATAGTCCTAAAGGTTTTCTTTATATTCAACATTAGAACTTTTTCTTGTGCATGTTTTGCCTTGCAAATCTTCTGATTGATGGCACATTTGACATTACACTGAAAGCTAATCCTATTTAGCAAACTTTCATTTCATGTTGAACGATCCAGTGTTTTTTCCTTCTAAAAACTGCATTGCATATTACATATGCTAGGATGAAATTGGCAGTTTTGCCAAACAGTTTTTGACAGAACTATATTTCTTTAGTGAAATTCTGTGTGGGGAAAGTAGGAATGTCCAGAAAAGAATAGTGTGTGTGTGTGTGTGTGTGTGTGTGTGTGTGTGTGTGTGATATCTATAGTATATATATATATATATATATATATATATATATATATATATATATATATATAATAGTTTATAGTTTATAAAGTTTATAGTTTATAATAGTTTAAAAATTCTTAATGTGTGCTTATCTGTCATGGCAAATACATTTTTAAAATAATAATTACATTATAAAAATTTAACTTCAGATTCATTTGTGTTTATAGCATAGATGAACTAGGTAACAATAGAAATGTATTCTTTATGCAATATACTTACTTATTAATATGTATAATATCAGAACTCTACTTCAAAAACGCGTATTGTACTGGGTAAGAAAGGAAAGAAATGACCCATATATTATTCTCCCTCGTTTGTCTCAGTATGAAGCACTTTCCAAAGTGCTTACTGCTCTATTATGAGTAAGAATATGGCTTATGTATTGGCTCTGAGAGTAGCTTCTTTATAATTATTACAAGTAAAGGTACAGCCAGAGGTCACATTAAACACAAGATTTCTTCAATACTTCATCCGTTTTGAGGATAGCATTTGAAATAGTTTGTACCTATGTACTTATATTTACTAATGCTTTGCTTTTATGAAAGTGATGGAATATCTTTTCTGTCTGGTTAAAAATTTGGTATGAGTTTATATTTAAATTCTGGCCTAATTAGTTTCTTACTAAATTTAGAGTTTGTAAAATTAAAAAAAAAGACTTGTGTTATACTTGGGGAATTTTTTAGGCTGTTAAGTAATTCTTATATATGATTCTATTACAATACTAAATGCTATCCTTGCTTGCTTGTACTCTTTAAGTGTTGATATTGCCACTGAAACAATAAAAAGTAAACAATAGAACTAACAAAACAGAAACTGAAACCATAAAAATAAATTACATACTTATATATGTAGAGTCTTGATTATTTCCAAAACTAGACTTTACTTTGGCTAAAGAAAAGTTACATTACTAACAAGGTCATATAGGGGAAAGCCTTCTATTAAGCAACAAATGAAGGAGAATATGTTATGTTATAGCATAGTCATTGTCATTCTTAATACACTGAACCAAAAAATATAGGCCAATGAAAGATCATTTAGAGAAGGGTAATATTAGAAAAGTAAGACTTTTAGTGTTACTGATAACTTATCTTTTTGGAAATACTTTTTAGAAATCCCTTTTGGAAATCTCTTTCATTGCTCCTCCTCCCCCCCCCTCCCCCAATCTATCCCTTTCACAATAATAGTGTTTCAAACAAAAGTGGTACTGTTGCATGTGGGAACTTTAGAAATTAGAAGAGTTTTTGCTTGTCCAGGTGATCCTGAGAGAGTTTTGAGCATTTAATTGATGAGGGTCAGAATTGTGAGGTTCTCTATAGTACAGGGGACAGTTCCAGACTAAAAATTGTCCCAGTGTATAGTCTTTAGTATATAGTAATGTAAAGCATGATTTTATGAATTGTTGTATAATTTGGGGACTGTTTGTATTGAAGGAATACTTAAAGTAGAATAAGTTATCTCAAAATGATTGTAGTTTACTTCACCACAGCCCACTTGGATATCCAGCTAGATATTTAGTTGAAAAGTTTTTAGCTTAGTAGCACAGTAGTATTTTGAAAAGATCTAATAGCATCTTTAAGACATCTTTTAAAAGCAAACTTCATTTTATATGTGTCTTATTGAATTTTATTAGTTAATAGAATTGTTTAAAATATTCCATGATGCTACACTAAATATGAAATAATTTTTAGAGCAACATCTTACATGTTAAAATTACTTTGTGGGGGCTGGGAAGGTGGCTCAGTGGTAGAGTGCTTGCCTTGCATGCCTGAGGCCCTGGGTTCGATTCCTCAGCACCATATAAACAGAAAAAAGCCAGATGTGGCGCTGTGGCTCAAGTGGTAGAGCTCTAGCCTTGAGCTGAAGAGCTGAGGGATAGCACCCAGGCTCAGAGTTTAGGCCCCACGACTGGACCCCCCCAAAAAAATTACTTTGTGTTACTTACCCTTCAGTATTACTCTGATACTCTCCAGTAATCTACCACGATTTCTGTGTAAACTTCTCTGTTATTACATTTATTTTTCTTTAAGTGTTTGAGGCAGAGTCTTGTTGTGTATCCCAGACTGGCCTTGAACTTGTGATTCTCCTACATTAGTCTTCTACTTGCTGAGATTGCAAGTATGTAACATTTGAGGTTTTTTTTTTAATGCATTTATTTGCCAACTACATTCTCTTTCCTTTATTTAGAGGATATTGTTTGTATTGTCTTGTTTTCTACTAGAGATATATTGTGTATATGCTATATCCCTTGATGATATGGTAGCATTTCAGGGCTAGTTTGTAAGCACATTGATCCACATCTTAATATCACTAATTATTTTCATGTTCCACATAGAAATTACATCCTGGTTAGTTACACAAATACCACATTTCATCTTTCTACCAGTCTGTAATGTGTGTTGGTATTTTATCTTAATATTTTTATCTGTATCTTCAAGTTCAGTTTAATTTTTGTTTTCTATCATTTGACATTGGTCTGGTGTTATCTTGTATGAGTCTCATTTTTCTGCATACTACATAGAGAATGACGTGGGATCTTTGTTGTTATATGTAGACTTATTGCCTGTTTTGTTCTCTCTTAGGTAATTGTATGTACCTAATAAAATAAGTATTTCATTGTTAATTCCTTATGTTTTTTCGTTGATAGTATGGATTATGAATTTTATTGGCTTTTTTTTTCTTTTTTCTCTTTTTGGGTCCGGTCGTGGGGCCTGAACTCTGGGCCTGGGCGCTGTCCCTCAGCTCTTCAGCTCAAGGCTAGCGCTCTACCACTTGAGCCACAGCGCCACTTCCTGCTCTTTTCTTTTTTTTTTTTTTGTGGTGCTGAGGAATCGAGCCCAGGGCCTCAGGCATGAAAGGCAAGTACTCTACCACTGGGCCACCTTCCCAGCCCCGGGGCTTATATTTTCTAAGAGACACATAAATAGAATTTTATTCAACTAAAATTTGAATGATACCTACTGCTAGGTTATCAGTGTTTTTTGATTGGTGAGACCTTGACATTGATGACTAATTTGATGTAACAACTATTTTGAACTGTTGTATCTAAAATATTCCTTTGCTTCATAAAGACTATACACTGTTATGTTAGAAATACTGGATATTTAAATGAGACATAAATATAAAACACCCTAATAAAGTCATTAAACTACATAGTATAAGTGAAAAGATATATACATACCTATAGTATGAGTGCATGTATATATGCATATATTTATTTGGAGATTCATTGCTTGCTTCATCTTGGAATTATTATCTTGTATGTGATAACCTTAAAGCTGATGTGTAACATTTTGGCAGTCATTTGATAGTAGTTTAGTGTAGTCTGTCATGAGGAATAACAGCTATTTTCATGGGTTTTCTCTCAAACCTCATAGGAACCTTTTCTTAGATGAAGAACACTTGCTTCTAATTACCTCCTGTGGTGCTATTTATTATGGGCTTTGTTTCTCTAGTGGTTACTGTCATTTTCATTCAGGTTAGGTTGTGGTGGGTAATATGAACTTTGAAAAGATATGTTTGGTATATTCAGAGATTAGATAGGTTTACTATATATATTTACATGTTTCTGTGGACCCTAATGTATGTTTTCTTTGTTTTAACTTTTTCATTGCCTGGCAATAAATTTTAGGAAAGATTGAACTATCTTTATTTTATTATTAGACTTACTAGTTTGGTTGTATATAGGATGTAGTTTATACATAATTTTCTTTTTGATATTGAAGGCTTTGTTTTGTAAGCATGCATTTTTGTATTAAGAAGTCTTTGGTTACTTTTCTCTCTCTACATTCCTTTTCTACTGTAAATGCTTTATTTATCATGGTAGGACTCCTAAAATGTTTCACTTAAATTTATATCTAAAACTTATTCCTGATGTGTATTAGAATAGGTTTTATTTATTATTCATACTGTACCTGCAGAAGACCTTTTCATTCGCAAAGCCAGTGTCCTTCAATTTGGGAATGTTATCTTGAATTGTTTTCTTGCCCATGCTTTTTGTTATTTTGTTTATTTTTTTCTTCAGTATTTGTAGCTGGAAATTTACAATAGGGTGGTAGAGGTGTAGGATGTGTGTGGTTGAGTCAGTGGCTAAATGTAAAGTAACTTTGCTTACTTTCAGTGCCTTTTATATATTGTTATAAATAACTTTATTTGACCAATTCATCTATTTTCTAACAATCTATGATTTCCCCCTCTTTTTCTCACCACTCCTATATTTTTTGGTTTTATGAAATAAAAATTATGTTAAAATAAAGCTGTCATCTTAGTGCTGTTTTGGGAGGGAGAAGATGTAAATCACATGGTTAAACTCTTGAGCAAATTATTTATTCTGGCTATACATATTGAAGGATGCAGCTCTTGAAAGTATTCCCTAATTCTTAGGTAATCTTACCCTATCTCTGAAATACCTTGTTAGACTACTTACACTATGAGTTCATTGCTTACAATAAGAAAAGGAATTCTCTTACTTTATTAACATCCCTGAACAAAACAGTAATATGTGAATTAAAACATGAGTAAAGTACAGAAATAAGGGAGATATTAAGGTAGCAGTACTATACTTTAGTGAGACAATTTGAATAATTTCTTATTTTAATCTTAAATCATGGGAATTGATAGGTTAAAAAACTAGATGAAGATTTATTTATAACATGTTAATAGTATTATTTTCCTTGGGTAAGTCAAGGAAATGTCTTTGTATTGAAACTTTGTATAGTTGCTAGATGGGGTGTAATGGGAGATGATGAAGCCTCTTGCTTTTCATGAAACTTTTTTTTTTATTCTAAACCATGTTTGGCTTCCTTTTGTCCTACATTCCCCCATGGTAAGAAGAAGCCCCTCACTACTAGTACACCCTTCATGTTGGACTCCCCCCTCCTCCAAGTCAAATAATTTTTTGTTCATTATAAATTAGACCATCTAAGCTAGTCTATTATAACAGAACTAAATGAACTAAGATAAACAGTAGTTTTCTTTTTTTTTTAGAACACTCTAGATTTTAATTTTCCTACATGAATCTCTCAATTTTATTTTTGTAGGAGCATTTTTCTTGATGAATTTAATTAAGGTACAGGATATTGACAAAAGCAGATAAGAAAACTGAGTTGCTTTTATATCTAACCATGAATACAGCAGTGTCCTAAAAAGGGGAAAAGGAGAAAAGGTCTTCTTCCATTCACATAATGTTCTAGCTGTTCTCAGTAGTAACATAAAACATTCTCACAAAAATGTTCTGTTTATATTATAAAAGCTTGTCATATCCACAGACACTATATTTAGAGAATATCTGAATTAAGCATTGGGTTTGTTCAAACACCACTGACAAGCCGGGTGCCGGTGGCTCATGCCTGTAATCCTAGCTACTCAGGAGGCTGAGATCTGAGGATCACGGTTCAAAGCCAGCCCGGGCAGGAAAGTACATGATATTCTTCAGTAAACCACCAGAAAACTGGAAGTGGTGCTGTGGCTCAAGTGGTAGAGCGCTAGCCTTGAGCTGAAGAGTGCAGGGACAGCACCCAAGCCAGAGTTCAAGCCCCACGACTGACAAAAAAAAAAAAAAAAAAAAAAAGACCACTGATATAGTATTGAGTTGAAGTTTCACCATTGTACCAACATGTCTTTCTGGAGATTTACTTTTACTTTGACCATATTATGTTGAGAGAAAGAGATGTTGAGAGAGAGGTGTTTTGTTTTGTTTTGTTTTGTTTTTTTTAATAGAGTACTGGGATTTGAACTTGGGGTCCTTCACCTGCTAGGCAGTTGCTCTACCACTAAATGATGAACTTGCGGTCCTGCCCTTGCTAGGCAGTTGCTCTACCACTTGAATGATGCATTACCACCACCCTCCCCCCCCCCCCTCACCCCCCCACCCCCGTTTTTAAAAAATAGGGTGTGACTTGTTGCCCCAGCCAACCTTGACCACAGTCTTCCTGTTCTTACTTCCTCTGTAGCCAGGATGGCAGAGTTCTATTTGTTGGGATTATGTTTTATTAACTTTTTGTCCAGTCTAGCTTAGATGGGTTAGATTTGCAGTCCGCCTAGTCTCAGCCTCCTCAGTTATTAAGATTGGTTGGCCTTTTTGTTTATTGCTTTTAAATTTAATGATGGGAAATGAAATTGCTTTAATGTAAACTCTCTTATTTGTAAAGAGGGAGAGGGTGTTTAAAAATAAATGTATTCCTTACCTGACTTTATATAATTATAACCCCTCTGTTTTTAGCACTTTCAAATAAAAATAATAATTAAAAAAATCTTTTTATCTTTTACTTTTATTTACCTTGGAAGGTACTTTACCTTCCAGGGTAAAAGGTTCATTAGAATAAGAAATGTCTCAAAATTGTGCAGCTTAACTACTTGGGAATGGTCCATATGGGATTTATAATAAATTAGTTGCCAGTACTAGAATGTTCACCAAATTTTGTCATTTCTCAGGAATGATGTATATAAGACTGTTCTCAATTTTATTTTTATTATTTAGCTCTCTGTAGCCTTGATTCCACTTTTTTCTCCCCTCCTGTTTTTGTTTTTGTTTTCTTTTTCCTACTCTTTCCTTTTCTCCTCTTCCCCTTTTCTCATTTTTCCTTTCTCCCCCTTCCATTACCACCTTTCTCATTTTCTTTCCTTTGTCCTCCTCTTTCCTTTTCTCTTTTTTGTTTTTCTTTTTCTGGAACTGGAGTTTGAACTCAAGGCCTTGCACTTGGTAGACAGGTTTTCTACTGCTTGAGCCACAACTCCTCTTCTCACTTTTTCTGAGATAGATATTACTTTATGCCTGGGCCAAACAGAACTATGATACTCCTATTTATACTTTCTGCAATAGCTAAGATAACAGGCACATTTAACCACCCTTATCCTTTTCTTTTGAGATGATCGTTTTAACTTTTTTTCTCCCATAGTCTGGCTTTATCCTACAACCCTCAAATCTCCACCTCTTAAGTAGCTAGGACTTACAGGTATGAGTCATTGGTGCCTGGCAATCCTAGTATTTCTAATGCTTCATTATTTATATGTGTGTATTTACTTATTTATTAAAAAGATTCTTAAAATTACATAGAATTATTTTAGGCTTGTTGCATTTTTCATTTACTGACATGCATAATATGTTTTTATAAAGTTATTTTCACATCTTCTAAAACAGTGTTCTTTGTTGTATATACCTTTGCTCATAAAGCATTTTTGTTACATATCCATCTTACATTAGTGTATTAATCTTATGAATTCTTCATTTTGTACCTATGTATTTTTATTGAAATCAACATTCATAGGTTTTAAAGAGCAGTTTCAAAATAAAATTAGTTGTATACTATCTTTTTTCATTCAAATTGGCTTATGTATCCCATATTGAAACCATATTTTTCATTTTGAATTCATTAAAGTATTTTTGTGAGTTTGCCAAGTTGATGCTTATACCATCTCTCTGTCTCTTCCCAATAGCTCCATCTCCTTATCTTTACTTTGTACTATATTTCTTTTATTCAGTAACATTGAACCTAGTATAAACAAGTATAAACAACAACAACAAAAGGTTTATGAAATGCTTGGGTCAAGTGTAGGAAGATCTTATGGGGAACAAAGTGTAATTGTTACATATACTTTTCAAATGTTGTCTAGGAAGCTACAACTGCTTACCAGATGTGATTGCTTCATTGTTTCAAATTTATGCCAATCAGAGTTGATAGGATTTGATCACACTCTAGTTGATTTATGAGATAAATTACAGTATTTCATGACACACTTCAGATAGAAAACATCAATATAAGTTGGATATGATTTCTTGTTTCAGATAACAAGTCAGTAATTCTTTAAATCACATGACTGCTACTTGGAGTAGCAGCTTTTGTCAGTTTTTGTGAAAATTAACTACCTTTGATAACTTCATGGTTACAAAAAATATATCTAGCTTCTATTCTTGAATGCAATTGTAATTGTTAATGGAAACCATCTTGTTTCTGTTTAGTTATATTTGGTCTGTAAAATTTCTAAAGGCCTATGAATAAATTGAATTAAAGAGATTTCAGCTGCAGAAAAATTTAAAGATGAAAAAAACTTGTGGTACTGGATTTCTTTAAAATATAATTTGACTAGGTATATCTATAATCTTACTAGAGTTTTGTTTGTTTTAGAAATAAGTTTAGTGGACTGGAGGTGTGGCTAAAATGCCAGCCTTGAGCAAGAAAGCAAAGTGAGATCATCAAGTCCTGATTTCAAGCCCCCCTACCCCCACCCCTAGCACCATGGTGCAGATAGAACTAATAGGGGACTCTATTGTCGGCAAGTTTGTAATCTTAGCTACTTGGGAGGCTGAGAAATTGCAGTTGGAAGTCGCCTAGGCAGAAAAGTTTTTGAGACTACTCCAATTAACCAGAAAAAAAAAAGAAAAAACAACAACCTGAAAACAAATTGGAAGCATGGCTTAAGTGTAGAATGTCAGTCCTGAGTAAGAAAGTGGAGCAAGTTGAATGCCCCTGAGTTCAAGTCATGGTACTGGAAGAAAAAAAATAGTTAAAAAATGGTCAAGGACATACTAATCCGTTCCTCTAGGTATGTTAAAAGGATTTAGGATTTGGTCTCTCAATTCAGTCCTCATGGCAACTAATAAAGCCATTTATTTAAATGTTTGTAATGTTTGTAATTTCATTGGGAAAGTCATGTAGGAACTCTGAGTTTAACTTCCTCAGTTCAAGCTTGAAGTAAAAATATGTATCTCCTGGAAGCTTAATCTGTAATTATTTCTGTATTAAATAATTTCTGTAAATAAGGTAAGCTTATTACTTTCTTAGATTGAAATTTTTAGTATGTGGAGTTTGAGGTCTAGGTAAATATGATTTTCAAGAAGTTTTTGTGTATGAGGTATGGGTATTGGAAAATAGAAAATTTCAGAAGAAAATAGTTTATATCATGGCTGAGATTTAAAAAAAATTAGAAAGTATATTGGAAGTGGCACTGTGGCTCAAGTGGTAGAGTGTTAGCCTTGAGCACAAAAATGCTCAGGGACTACACTCAGGGACAGCCCCAGGACTGGCGAAAGAAGTTGGTGTTAATTATTAACAAGTAATGAGGAAAGAAAAATTGAGGCTATTAAAGATATACACATAGGATGAAGGTATGAAATAAACATTGAGGAAAATACAATAAAAGAAATACTAACAAAACAACAACAACCAGGCTTAGTGGTAGAGTGCTTGCCTTGCATGCATGAGGCCCTGGGTTCAATTCCTCAGCACCTCATAAGCAGAAAAGCCAGAAGTGGTGCTGTGGCTCAAGCTAGCCTTGAGCTGAAGAGCTGAGGGACAGAGCCCAGGCCCAGAGTTCAGGCCCCAAGACCTGCAAAAAAAAAAAAAAAAAAGTGGGGCTGGGAAGTTGGTTCAGTGGTAGAGCACTTGCCTTGCATGCCTGAGGCCCTGGGTTCGATTCCTCAGCACCACATAAGCAAAAAGAAAAAAGCCGGAAGTGGCACTGTGGCTCAAGTGGTAGAGGGCTAGTCTTGAGCTGAAAAGCTGACAGACAGTGCCCAGACCCAGAGTTCAGGCCCCATGACTGGACCCCCCCCCCAAAAAAAAAGTAGAGAGAATATATACAACAAGCAACATTGTATTGAATATGCAGAATTAGCATTATGGATGAGAATTAGCATAATGGATTTATACTGTGTTCATTCTTTTATATTATTAGTCATTTATATATCCATTAACATCTTCTTAAACTTTACCTAACATTCTATTATGTTCTATTCAGTTTGTTTCTCTCCTTTCCACTCAACATTACTCTTGAATGTATTGCTTGCTACTTTTTTCCCACCCTGTACTAGGGTTTGAAGTGCATCATGAGTGCTAGGCTGATCCCTTACCACTTTAGCCAAACCTCTACCCTAGCTTTTTAATTGTTACTTTGGAGATTAATTCTAGCAAACTTTATACCTACACTGGCTTGGAACTGTGATCCTCCAGATCATAGTAGCATAAGGTGCAGGTTTGAGTCACTCACTCCTTTTTATTTGCCACCTGATTTATTTATTTGTACTTGACTATTTCAATATTATATCACCAATACATAATTTTTTTTGCTCTTTTGCAGATACCATGGGGTTCTACAGGGTTCTATATTTGAACACACAAGACAAGCTGCCATCAACTCCTTCACTCTATCAAGATCTGGCAGTAGGCAGCTTTGTAGATTAGTGCCAGTAGATAACCTTCTTGTTTCTTGCTGAATTTCTTCTGTCTTCTGTCCTTAAAAGTTCATCCACCGTTTCTGTTCATGCCATAAAACAAAACCAAACCCCTGCTATTAAAAAAAAAAAAGAAAAAAAAAGCCTTACTGGGCGTTGGTGACTCATGCCTATAATCCTACCTACTCAGGAGGCTGAGATCTGAGGATCAGGGTTCAAAGCCAGCCCCAGCAGGAAAGTCTGTGACACTCTTACCTTCAAGTGGTAGAGCACTCCCCTTGAACTGAAGGGACAGCATCCTGGGCCAAAGTTCAAGCCCCATGGCTAACAACAACAACAACAACAAAAAGCCTCTATCCTTCCCATTTTTCAGTGTATCTTAAAAAAAAAATGTTTGAAAAGCACATTTAAAAACATGTTACTCAGGTTTTACAGTTTTGCTTTATTTCAGCTGTAGGACCAATGTTGATACATCTCACATATATATATATATATATATATATATTTGTGTGTATATCATATATACGTGTATATATATGATAAAACATCACAGTGGGATCTGTGCATAAGGAAGACATAGTTTTGTTTAATATTAATTAAATTTGTGCCAGGTATTTATGTGCCTGACTGAATAAGACTGAAGTATTGATTATTAAAAAGATATACCTGGGCTGGGAAGGTGGCTCAGTGGTAGAGTACTTGCCTCACATGCATGAGGCCCTGGGTTCGATTCCTCACCACCACATAAACAGAAAAAGCCAGAAGTGGTAGAGGGACAGCGCCCAGACCCAGAGTTCAAATCCCATAATCTGCAAAAATAAAATAAAATGAAAAAAGATATACCTATTTTGAATACATTTTAGAATTGTTTGACATTGCTCACAAAATGTTATAATTTAAATAGAATTCTTTAAATTCAAATTATTTTATATTGGAAGAGATAATATATTTGTCAGAAATTATATCAGAAAATATATGTAAAGAATACTATACACATGATTTTGGATTGTAGTGTACTTCAGTTCATTAAAGAGAAGCCATCAATTTATGAAATTCTTTGGGTATCCAGCTGCCTCATAGACAACCAGATATTAGACTATTGATGTTAATATTCCTTTCACTAAAAGTACTTCTTGAAATAAAAATACTTTTTAAAAAATTTTTAAGAAGGAAGTCTGTACATCTCCCCTTGATGAATTGCTAAGTCTGACAATTTCCTTGAGTATCAGTAGTCTCAAAAAGCTGTTGATGCTGTGTAATAAACAGATGCTGTTACAACAGTGGTTTACATGTGTATCTGGAATGATCTCTTGTTCCAATCATAGATGTTGATTTAATGAGACAAGACTAGTTTACTTCAAAAATACAGTTAGGATATGATTTTTGATTTCTGTATGTTTTTTCTAGATATTAATAGACATGTTTTGACACCATCAGATATTGGAGGATGTATTTCTTTGATATTTATACCTATTTCCTTTTTTTCCCCCCCACAGGAAATTGTACTTGTCTTAAACCTATTTAGAGTAGTTACTAAACACTTTTAAGTATGGTGAGTTTTCTTATCTGGAATAAGCCTATTCCTTCTGAAAAAAAATCCTGTATATTTAGATTTTAAACTTTCCACCTATGTAAAAGGACAACAATGAATATTCTCCATAATTTCTGGACAGCTTTGCAGGTTCCCAGTCAGATAGTGAGTTGGCTGATGAGATATGGGGACCCTTTCTCATGTATATGTTTAGGTTGCCCTTTGCTATATACAAGGGTCACTGGCACCTTCTCTCACCTGTGAGAGAAGCTTTGTTAAGCACCATATTTTTTTAATCTGTGAGCAGTTTCAAGCTAGACTGCAGTTGCTGACTTTCAGCCCTTAACTTCTGCATCTGAATTATACAATTTGATTGACAAATTTGCCTTTTCATATGGTCATGTAATTTGGTATTTGGAAAAGTATTCCTAGTGTGTGTTTTATTCCACCGAACCTAGTAGAGTTAAATGTAGTTTGGATGCATAGGGAAGAATTAATGATTGGAAGATAGAGAGTTGGTAAATTATTTATTCTGGCCCTGAGGAAGCTGAAAAGCTGAGTGAAAGACTAATAAATCATTTGTGGTAGTGCTGGTTGTCACTTCCAATTATTTTAGACGGTTTTGTGATAAACTGCAGCACCTGCTAGATATCTGCACATCCTCCCTTGATGCTAGTGGTGCAGCTTGTTTAGTGGATTATCAAAGACAAGTTTGTATAAAGTTTATTTAGGCCTGAAAGGAAATTACTGTTTTTAAGGCAATTTTGTTGCTTTTTCTCATTGTTCTGAGTGCTGTGGAAAGATTTTCAAAGTGGTTGAGAATCTGGAATATGCATAGTGCTTTAGCCAGAAGACTTATCTTTATCTTTTGTTAAATTAACTACCTGAATAATTGAGCTTCTTTATTATTTTCAGACTAATTAAAAACTCCTCCCATTGAGATGATTCGTATACTACAGATAAAATCTTTTTGGTACTGTTTAATGGAGAACCTCTGCTGCTGCTTGACCAGACTGTCCTCATTTTTTGTTTTCCTTGGTAAAGATAACTCTTTTTTCCTAACTTAGCTGCTGAGCTTTTTGTAGTGGCCAACAAGAAATGGAAAGAAAGCACAGTCAAGATACTTTTTCCTTTGTTTTTTCACAAAAGAACTTTAGGGAGTGATGAGGTAACGATTGAGTTTAAAAACTCAATCTAAAGATTCTACAGAGGAAGGAAATATTTATAGTAGGTCATAGTTCTTAGGTTCAGAATTCCATTCAGGTAGTTTAATAATAATTACTATTTACTGAACATGTAATTTTAGGTTTGATGCTCTCTCTTTCTCTCTCTCTCTCTCTATACATATATATTGTTTCACTCTTAACCTCATAACAATAAACTATTATCTTCTTTGTCATGAAGCAGTTGAAGCTTATAGAAGTGAAACAGTTTCCTGCAGCTTGTTGTTGGAGGATTGGTTCAAGATCTCACTGCTAGCACAGAAGGTTTGTGAAGGACATGTATTTAAATTCTTCCAAAGTATTATATTTTAAAAGCTTAACAAGTAACTCAGGACCCAGAAAAAAGTGTAAAATATTAAGCAAAGTTAAAAAGGAAAAAAAAAAAAAGGCAACTCAAATGGGAATTTGCTTATTCCAGAACATTCGAAAAAATAAAAAAGGATGCATGATTCTATCACAGAGAAACTTGAGCCACAACTCTAATTCTGTCTTTATTTTGTAGATAATCGGGGACAGAACTTCCTGCCTAGTTTGACTTGAAACTGTACTACCCACCTGAGTAGTTATCTAACATTACAGATGTGAGCCACTGGTACTCAACAGATTTGCTTTTAAAAGTTAATATTTGATAGTAGCCCTTCAAAGAGCTCATCTACTACAGTAGCTGGTATAAATTCTCCCTTTTACTTACTTCTATGCAACTGTACTATTGTAGTTTGTATCTACTTGTACTTGTATACATTTTACTTTCAATTTCTTTGAGAAGAAATCACTATCTTGTATTTTTGTGCTTTTATAACATCCACTGACTGTTGAGTGAGTAAATAAAAGCAGATCTTAATTTATCCTCTGCATCTGTCACTGAAGTAGTAAAATGGCAGCAAATAAATCAATATCATTTTAATAGATGTATTAGATTATACAGGTAGGACTGTAATTATACTAAGATATAACTGAGCAAAGTGCTGTGACTCAAGCCAGTTATCCTAGCTGGTCAGAAAGGTGAGATTCTGAGGATCATGGTTCAAAGCCAGACTGTGGAAAAGTCTTTCAGATTCTACCTCTCAAACAACCAGCAAAAGGCTCAGTTGGGGGTAAACAAAGCAAGTTCTAGGACTTAAGTTCAAACCCTAGTACATAAGTAAATAAACAAATAAATATTATTGGCTTATGAGTCTGACAGTTCCTAGAGCTGACGATTTCCTGATTCTATACATAATAGTTAGGTAACAAGGATTTACTATGCCCAGATTTGTCAAGGGTGACTTATAAATAAGTAACTATGTACAATATTTCAGCCTTAAATCATTGGAAAAGGGATAGAGAATTATATGATAATTAAATGGAGCCTGGTAAATCTGAAGTAGCAAAATTTAAGAAACAGTGGAATTAAAATGGCACACCTAGACAGACGGTGATTCAGTATGCTACTATATAAAAGGTAATTCAGAAGATTATATTTTGGGAGATTAGTACTTGAAGCAATGTTATGATGCCTGTACATCTCATGCTAATTACTGATGTGTGCTCAATAAATATTTTCATGAGTAAACAGAATGACATGTACATGGAATGATTTTTGTATGTTTGCTTTAAAATCACCACGAAATCCATATTACAAAATATAACTTTTGCACTTAAAACATATTGAAGAGAAGGACTTCGGAGACATAATGCTTTAAAAGGATGGCAGTGTAAAAAGAAATAGAATGGGGTCTACTTAAGCTTTGTTTCTAGGAACACTTTGACTATATAATTGGAAGGTGTCTGGATAAGCTTTGTGGAAACTTTTCAAGAAGCTTTCAGCTGGAGTGTCTAAAGGGTCACTTTTTAAAAAAAACCCTCTATATTAAAATAAAATGTGTCCAAGCTTTTAAGAAAAGATCTTCGAGTTTGCAGATGATCCTAAAATTGGAGCTAGGGGAAATAATGAGGAACAATGCAATCAGATTCAAAAAGATTTGGATTGTTTAGGTGATTGGGCCAGCAGATGGCAAATGCAGTTCAGTGTAGACAAATGTAAAATAATTATCTTAGGAACAAAGAACCAATCATACAGCACACTGATCAGGAAAAAATTTGTGAGTTATTGTAGGAAAACCATTGAAACAGTTAACCCGGTGCACAGCTGCAGCAAAAAAAGGCGAGCAAGAAACCAAATTAGCAGACGGATAGAATATAAAGCAAGAGGCAATACTTTGAGTGTATTAAGAAAGTTGTTAGACCCCATCCAAATTACTTGTTTGATATTAGTTGATAGGACTACTTTAGGAAGATTAAATTTTGCCTTGTAAATAGAGATTGTAACGAAAAAAAATCTAATAATGTTAGAAAAATGTACTCTTTTTAAGAACTTTGAATTTGCAAAGTTTTGTAAACATAAGACAGTGAGAAAATGGGTTTTAATAGATAATATGCATGATATTTATTTACCAAACCCTCTTTCTGTTAGCTAGGAGGTTCCTCTCACCTCTTAAATCTACAAGAGTCTAAAGTTTGGCATGAGGCTCTTCCTTTATGTGCTGCACCTTGGCAGCTCATAGAGTATGGACACCAGATCTAATAGCTAGTGATGAGATGCTACTTCTTGGCTTGTGTCTCTTGCTGCAGTAAGGTAAGTTGTAGGCTTCATTCTCTGTAGATTTTCATTTTAGGTTATGGGGACAGGAATTTTTCTCTTGTCATTCTTGCTTTTTGTACAATGCTAATTCTCCAACTTTAATACAGTTTTTTTCCCCCTAACCTCTACCTATCCAACACATTTGTTTGATGTAGATTAACTATAAAATTTGTTTTATTTGTTATATAGATCCTTAACTGACATAGTGGTAGTGTTGTCATTTTAACCTGAACCATTGACTTTTTCCTGTTACCTTATTGGAAGTGATATTTTATAAATCTCTTTTGGTGGGGGTAAGAAGAGTAAAAGACAGTCTTTCAGAATTTGTACCAGCATCATAGAAATTGTAATTCTTTTGTAAACTTTGTTCATATAATTAAATAATGTCTCTGTTTAAAAAAAAAACAACTCACTTTTGAGCTAGATACCAGTCACTCATGGTTATAATCCTAACCACTCAGAAGATAGAGAATCAGCCCATGAGTGGGAAAAGAAAAGCAGAAGGAAGGAAAGGCCCAAAGTTCAGGCCCAGTACCAGCACTAAATGAACAAGCAAAGCCCAACATTCATGTTCACCAAGTCATTTAATTTAATTTTTTTTAAGTCATTTAATTTTTTTAATATACTTGATATCTCTAAATTTCATGTTGTCACTTTTTGGAAGAAATTTTAGTTCTCCAAATTGTATAATTTTTTTGTGTTAGATGAGTGATGAAATTGGAAATACTGTTTTAAAGTAGCTAATTCCTCCGTCATTACTTTTGGGTTACTGTGGATTTATAAATATTTATTGAATCAAATTTTTGAGAAAACATTTCTGAATTACTGATTATAGACTACATCTTAAATATTTGAGCTAACTGGTTAATATGCAGAATTGATTTTTTAAAATCACATAAACTTTCTTAGTTTTTCCATTTTATTACCTCATACTGACTGATATTAGTTAGCTATGTTCTTCAGTTTATAGGTGCTTGAAATAAAAGTATAGAGTAAAATTGGAAAGAAGAAAAGTTTATTTTTAGGAGCAGTATGTGTAAGACTGTTGCCTGGGAAAAAATTTGAAATAATCAAAAGTTTATCTTTGAGACCTTTTTGTCATTCTTTCTTTTTGTTGTTGTTCTTCCTTTTTGTCATTCTTAAAAGTGAAATGGAGTGACGTGTTGGTGGCTCTTGCTTTAGCTACTCAGGAGGCTGAGATGAGAGGATCACAATTCAAAGCCAGTCTGGCAAGAAAGTCATGAGCTGGAAATGGAGGTGTGGGCCAAGTGGTAGAGTGCCATCCTTAAGTGAAAAAGCTAAGGAACAGTGTTTAGGCCGTGAGTCAAGCTTTAGTTAACTGGCACACACAAAACCCAAAATGAAAAGAATGAAATGGAGTCTTCCATTAGACAGTTTCCCTTCAGCATATTTCTCCCACACCTGACTCCTATCCTGCTGTGAACCTACATGTTATGGCACCCCTGACATGTTCTTCCCTGGAAAGTAGGTATGCCAGTGTTCAAATTTGATGACCTTTTTTCTGTAGTATAGATTACAGAATTAGGAGGGAGAATCTTGTGACTGTATTGTTTTCAACATCTGTATGAATACTTGATAGTTCTTTGCTTAATACTCTTTTATGAAGAGAATGCTTAAGAACTAAATTAGGTTTAGTATATCTCAGTGAAGGTAGAAACTTGAGGTAGCATTCATGGAAATGCCTTTGATCACAGTTATGGAAGAAAACCAATACTGTTGTAAGTGTGTGTTATTAAGAGTATTTGAAGTTTAAAATTCTAACCTTTAAATTTAAATCTTTGTTAAATGAAGTAAGTACCCTAAATAATTTTTCTGCACTATACACATAAATATAACATGTATGCATGTATATATGTTTATCTCTGTGTGTGTGTGTGTGTGTGTGTGAATGTGTGTGTGTGTGTGTGTGTGTGTGTGTGTGTTTTGTTGCCATTTAAAATCTAGTTTCATTGGTTACTGCCAAGTAAAGGCAGGGTTTTTATTGAGAGTGCTTTTACTTTCATAGAATAAGAAATAGGGTAAAAATGAGGGCTGTGATTAATTAATGTTCTGTGTTCTATTGATGGATATTCAGAGACTGCATTTTCTTTGTCAAAACACTTATATTTTTGTACTTTGCCAGAAAACTAGTTGTACTAGATATCCTAACTTCATAGTAGGATTATTCTACATTAATTCTGGTTTCCTTCTTGTTTTCCCTGCTTTCTGCTTTTGCTTCATTCTTTCATTTTTCTATTGGTAATTTTATTGCTTGCTTAAAAAATGATCATGCTAGAATGCATTTTAAAGTTTATCTGAATATTGGATACTAAATATTGATACTAAACAGGGATTTAATCTGTTTTAATTTTTTCTATTAATTAATTAAATGAATTTATTTTTTTCTGGTACCAGGACTTGAATTATTATTATTTTCTGACATATTGCCAGTATTTCTTATTTGTATATGGATTTTTTTTGAGCTAGAATTGAGGGATTTTCTATTTTATTTTGGGGCCTTATAGTTATTTTTATGTATTCAAATGTGAATCATTGTTTATGAAGTTTTTCCTCTTTAGTATTTAAATTTTCTTTGTTTTGATTTTTCTTTTTTCTTTTTTTTTTTTTTTTTTTTTGATTATGGGGCTTGAACTCCAAGCCTGGGCATTGTTCCTGAGCTTATTTTGCTCAAGGTTAGTATTCTACCACTTTGAGCCAAGCTCCACTTCCCTAATTTTTTTTAAATACAGAAAAGTTTCAGTTGATCTAGGACTTTAAAATAATAGTTTTGTATTCTGTATTTTCTGTGTTTTTACTTTATAGCCTTTGTTGTGTACATAAAACACAGCCATGAAAATAGAAGGAGGCACCTTGAAATTGCATCTACTTGACTGTAACTTTTAAGTCCCAGCTTCTGCATTTGTGAAATGAAGATTCTGGTCTGGCAGAATCTTCATTGTTGTCCATTTAGAGGATTTTGTCAGTGTTTCATAGTAAGATAGAAAATGTAAATTACAATCTTGGATGTATGTACTCACATATAGAATAAGATGAAGTCCTGGTATGGTGGTGTATAGTTGTGTTCCCAGCACTGGGGAGATTGTGGCAGGAGAATCTGCTGATCAAGGCCACTAAGACCCTGACTCAAAATAAAAATTGTGTGGGTGTGCAGAGTAGCACACAACAGCAACAACAAAGCTCATTACTCTGTCAAATTGCTATAAAATATTTTAAACAATTCATTTTCAGATAGTGGAACTTTGAGAAGCATTAGTCTTGTTGTTGAACTTTGAACTGTTTTCCAGGTTTCCTTTTCCTCTGAAAAATCTGTGGCTTGGTGACAATTTCTGACTATGATAGGAGATAAAATAGTTTCATTTTTCTGATTTGATAAAAATAATGTAATAGCTCTAAGAAAGAACTGTGAAAGAGATTATTTAAATGTTACAGATAAAAGGAGAAAGTGAACTTGGTCTTTTCCTTGTCAAGCTAAAGGCATATTGTATTATCCTGTCCAACAGTGTTTTAAAATAATATACTGATAAAAATATCACATATAAAGAGTTCAGTGTCACTAAAAAATGTAGTAGTATTTGGATATAGACTGAATATTGTGTATGTAGATATACATACTTTGTGGATATTGTTAGGTTTTTAAAGAGAAGTGGTTGCCGAGTAAGAACCACACCATACACTTGTGGTATTCAGGTAAGGGGTAGGTTTATTCATTGTTTGGGCTGGCACCAGGCCATGTTAGCACTCCTTGCCACTGGGAAAGAGCCAGGAAAGAGAGCTTCTGGCTCTGGGCTAGGCTTTATCAAGGGTAGGGGTGGGGAAAGCTGTGGCCAGGTGAAGGGAGGTAGGACCTGGTAAGAGGAAGTTGGACCAGGTGGGAGAAAGGTGTAGCCACATCAGATCCAGATGTGACCTCAGCTGATTCGGATGTGACCTCTTCCAGGTGTGCCACTTGCCTAGGTAATGCAGTTACTGGGCAGGGTATGCTGGCCATCCAGGAGTGGACCTTACAGACATATTTTCTGGTTTTAGGAACAATACTATCTCTACATCTATGATGCACAAAGATTAAGGATCACTTTGGTGACCTAGGTAATTGTAATAGAACCATGGAGCCATTAGGCTTCTGATGAAACTAAGCTCAAGCTCTGATTGACTAGATTCTCTTTAAAGCATCTCTAAGCATTTGTTTTGCAACCTACCTTTGAGTAACTTTTTTAATTGAGAAATACAATGTAATTTTATGCAATCAAATCTAGGCTAAAATTTGTTTATTAATGACCATCTACATTTTTGCTACTGACCTCATAATAGACTTAAGAAAGCTTATAGTGGGGCTGGGAAGGTGGCTCAGTGGTAGAGCGCTTGCCTTGCATTCATGAGGCCCTGGGTTCAATTCCTCAGCACCACATAAACAAATAGAAAAAAGCCGGAAGTGGCGCTGTGGCTCAAGTGGTAGAGCGCTAGCCTTGAGCTGAAGTGCTGAGGGACAGCGCCCAGGCCCAGAGTTCAGGCCCCACGACCGCACCCAAAAACAAAAACAAAAAACAAAAAAAAAGAAAGCTTATAGCTTAACATCCTGAAGATTATTATTTATTTATAAAATAAGGAGTGTGTTTCCAAGTTTCAAATACCTTTCACAAAGGTATTGACAGTTAGGAGCTGGGAAGGTGGCTCAGTGGTAGAGCGCTTGCCTTGCATACATGAGGCCCTGGGTTCGATTCCTCAGCACCACATAAGCAAAAAGAAAAAAGCCAGAAGTGGTGCTGTGGCTCAAGTGGCAGAGTGTTAGCCTTGAGCTAAAGAGCTGAGGGACAGTGCCCAGGCCCAGAGTTCAGGCCCCATGACAGGACCCCCCCCCCCAAAAAAAAAAAAAAAGGTATTGACGGTTGATAGAATATTTAGAATTTTGATATTTTGAATAGCAGAAACCACAAAATAAATTGCCTTATTTCAGAATGATTATTTTCTTCCTACTAGAAATTAATTCCCTACAAAGGGAAACCTTTAGGACTTAGTTTTAAAATACCATATGAGCAAGATACTAGCTTGGGTACTCTTGTCTTTATATGTCTTCAGGATAGTTTTCTTTGAATCTATAGCAGCTAGACAACAAACATCTTTTAGTTCTACCTAGCACAGAAACAAGATTTTTTTTTCTCCTTATCATGGACTAAAGTTCTTTTTATTAGTTTTATTGTCCCTGTTTAGACCCCATGTCCATCTTTAGACCAACAGCACTCAGTATATGTGCTTAATTAAGGCTGCATTAATGAGACAATTTCTTTCTTTCTTTCTTTTTTTTTGGGGGGGGGTCCGGTCGTGGGGCCTGAACTCTGGGCCTGGGTGCTGTCCCTCAGCTCTTCAGCTCAAGGCTAGTGCTCTACCACTTGAGCCATAGTGCCACTTCTGGCTTTTTTCTATTTGCTTATGTGGTGCTGAGGAATCGAACCCAGGACCTCAGGCATGCAAGGCAAGCGCTCTACCACTGAGCCACCTTCCCAGCCCTAATGAGACAATTTCTGACAAGGATGGTATTATAACATTTGATGTTTCAAAGCTAGATGACATGGATAGTCATTTATGGAGGTCAGCCTCCTGAGTCACAGGGAAAGGTAGAAATGGATGATGAATATGAAGTTATGGAAAATTGTTATAATAAATATTATAAAATTTTAATCCATCCCTTGCATTTTATTAGTAATATAAGTATTAATTATCCTTATTATAAAACAGTAATTAAAGTCATATTTTGGAGAGATATATTAGATAATCTATGGGTCTTTTGGTTTTTCTTATTATAAATAGTAGAAAATTATAGATAGTACTTAGCAGAGGATATAATCAATGGATACTGTATTTAGTCAATATTGGTGACATTTTCTGAGAAAACTGTCATATATCATCTTTACAATTTCTTCCTCAAAAGAAAACAGAGTAGTTCTGTGGCCCACAATGCTCAGCAGCTTGTACTACCATTTTTAGCTTAGCCTTATTTTTTCTTAAATTGGAGTTATTTTTATACAATGAAATCTCATTATTGATTGAAATCTTTGAGTATTAGATTTTATGAGTATTAGAAATGAAGAGTTTTTAAATTCAAGGCAGAAAAATCTTGGATATATGTTATGAAGGACCTTAAATACTTATAAAAGGTACCTGAGCTTAGTGGTAGAGTGCTGGCCTAGCACGCATAAAGCTCTGAGTTCGATTCCTCAGTATCATATAAACAAAAAACTTGGAAGTGGTGCTGTGGCTCTAATGGTAGAGTGCTAGCCTTGAGCAAAAGCAGCTCAGGGACAGTGCCCAGCCCCTGAGTTCAAGCCCCAGGGCTGGCAAAAACAACAACAACAACAACAAACCAGAACAAAACAACACCCCAAAACAAAGAACAAAAATGTTTCACAAGAAGTATTGGAGTCAATGTAAATTTTAGGCTTAGATTGCTCATCTTTCCTTTCCTTCTTCTCTACTTCTCTGTGCCTTTAAAACTTTTCTTGTTCATTCTAAAACTTCATTTTGTGACTTTTTTCTTTTTTTTCCTGAACTACTGGTCTGTTTATTAAAAGCATTTGTAATTTCTCAACTCTTTATACTGGATTTTTGAGTTCAGTACAGAGTAGAACTATGTTCTTTATATTTTTAGCATGTAGACAATGTTTGATAAAGGGCTTCAGTTTTCAGCTTAGATTTTATTGGAAGGTTTTTTTTTTTTTTTTAATGTTCTGGTTTCTGTCTCTCTCTGTAGATATCTGCAGGGAGTTGGAGGTAGATAATCCAGATTTTCTTTGTAGGTAGAACAGTGATTAAGGCATAAGACTTGAGCAGGCAAGGTTCACTTTTGGCTTTGTTATTTCATAGTCGTGTATCCTTAGGCAGGTTTCTATCAGAATTTGATTTTTAATCAGTGTTACTAAAACCTGTTAACAACTGTTCTAATCAGTGTTGCTGGAGCCTGTTAAATCCTTTAGGTAATGACTGACACTTTATGATTCTTTTTGAGAGGCAGCCATTGTTACTCTTAATAGGTCTGTAACTCATTCCAACAGCACTGTGGGCCCAGGTGATTGAACTGTTTCCCTATTTGTTTGTTTGTATATCTGCATGTTTGATGATAACTGAAATGTTCAGTTCAGACTTTTATATTGGAAAATATATGAATCTACTGATATGTATACATTCATGCACACATTAAAATGCACACATATATACATATAATGCATTGAGCACACAAAATCCTCTAATTTTAAAAGTGTATTTTTTATTTTATTTTTTTATTTTTTTAACAGTGTATTTGAAATATACTAGAATGTCCTTGCTTCTTGAGAGTAGTTTCTGGGTTCTTTTTTTCTGGGTCACTTTAAATTATGTTTGTCAGGGGTATCCAAAGTTAGATCAGGTTTAAAAGTTGTCTGTGCTTAAGAAGAGGAATTGGCACTCGGGTGAGAATCTGAGTACAGGGCTCATTTTTAAGATAAGAGGAAGGAGTTCTGGCACCAACCAAGGTTTGTTTTCATATCTCTTTGACTTGCGTATTTTATTTCTGCAACGGTTTTCTCCATTTTGTTCATATTGTTTGAAGCAGCCCATCCTTTCCAGCCAGGTGGTAAAGCACCTAGGTTACTGAGTATCAGTAACCAAGTCCAGTTCCTTATTGTAGTGTGGTATTGAACTGAGCAACCATGCCATAGAGGCTTGATTCATGCAAGATCTTTTAGAAGGTGAGTATAACTACTTGTTACAGTAAAATATACTGTCTATAGGGACTGAGAATAGCTCCCTTCAATCTAAATGTTGTTTCAGGGGAAGAATACAAGAGAACATAGTTTCATTTGCTCTGTGGTACCTTCATTAGTTTGCTTCTGTACTGCTGCTGTAACGTTGTGTGGTTTCAAAATTTATTATTAGCCTGATTCCAATAGATCAAGCCGCAATCCTAGCTACTTAGGAGGCTGAGATATGAGTATTGCAGTTCAAAGCCAGCCTGGGCAGGAAAGCCCAGGATTGGATTAATCACCAGTTAATCACCAAAAAGTCAAGAATGGAGCTATGGTTCAGGTAGTAGAGTGCTAGCTGTGAGCACAAAAGATCAGGACTGGTACACAAAATATATACTATAGAATTCTGGAGGCCATAAATCTAAAATCAGGTTGTTCACAAGCCTACATCCTTTAGACAAGGAATTGAGAAATATAATAAAGATGCTTTATCATTTTAGCATTACAATTATATAGTTATGTATATATTTGGATACTTTATATTATGTATGATTAATTGGATAGTTCACATACTAATAATAATTCTATCACACATCTAAAGACAGTTATAGATTAAAAAGTAAACTTAGAGCTTATTAAGTTATCAAATAACATTTTCAGTGTTTTAAACATATAGCTAGAAAGTTCTTTTCTTAATCAATATTAAATTTAAAATGCATTTGCAACCTATAGGCATTATAACAGTGTTTACATTTTTCTCTTTGACTGTTCTTACTTTAGTTTTGATGACTTGTGTTGAAAATTTCAGTTCTGGTTTACATTCTACTTTGATTTCTAAAATTTAATCATTGAGTCTTGATTCAGGTATCTACCCTCTCATACCAAAACGAATGGCTATATTTTAAGCAGACGAAGAGTCTGGGAATTCTTGCCAAACCCCTCTACATACTTGTTATTTCAACATTTTCTTAGCATATATATTCCTGTCGGAATTGAACATTGATTGCTAACCCTTCCTCTCCCTCTTCTTTGTCTTTATATTGTTTTTTTAAAAAAATATTGTAAAAGTGTTGTATAGAGGGTTACAGTAACATAAGTAAGGCATAAGTAAGGCAATGAGTATATTTGTATAAGATTTATATAAGCAAGGCAATAAGTATATTTCTTTCTTTTTTCTTTCTTTTTTTTTGGGTCTGCTCATGGGGCCTGAACTCTGGGCCTGGGTGCTTTCCCTCAGCTCTTCAGCTCAAGGCTAGCTCTCTACCACTTGAGCCACAGTACCACTTCCAGCTTTTTTCTTTTTGCTTATGTGGTGCTGAGGAATCGAACTCAGAGCCTCATGCATGCAAGGCAAGTGCTCTACCACTGAGCCACCTTCCCAGCCCCCAATGAGTATATTTCTTTTCTTTTCTTTTCTTTTCTTTTTTTTTTTTTGTCAGTCGTGGGTCTTGAACTGTGGGCTTGGGCGCTATCCCTCAGCTCTTCAGCTCAAGGCAAGCGCTCTACTGCTTGAGCCACAGCACCACTTCTGGTTTTTTAGTGGAGATAAGAGTCTCACAGACTTTCCTGCCTGTGCTGTCTTTGAACCGTGATCCTCAGATCTCAGCCTCCTGAGTAGCTAGGATTACATTCATGAGTCCAGCTTATATTTCTTGTCCAACATTGTTTCTCTCTCTAATTTTTCTCCTACTTCCCGTCCCCCCTCTCTGACTTCTCCCTCGCAAATTGTAAAGTTCATTTCCAACAGAGTGTCTGTTATATTCGTTCACCCTTTGTCATTTATCTCGCCATTTTGTTATTCCCTTTCCCTTCCCCAAATCAGATAAACATATACAAGACACAGGGTACCAAAATCAAAACAGTGATGATGGGATAAACCAAAGGAAAGGGAAAAAGAAAAAACTTCACACAGTACATTTAAAACAACAACAATGAAGATAAACCTCTTGTGTACAGTTCCTGGAGTTCATTTCACTTAGCATCATTCATATGGTGATTTGTACATAGCTATTAAGCTATGTATATAGCAGAGGCTAGGACTATCCTAGACATATACTAGTTATTACAAATTAGGAAACCATGAAGCCTTTGTTTCTTTCAGTGTGGCTTACTTCACTTAGTGTGATCTTTTTTCCCCCCAAGTCTTTCCATTTCCCTATGAATGGAAGCATAGAATTCCATTGTGTATATATACCGTATTTTCTTGATCCATTCATCTGCTGAGGGGCATCTGGGTTGATTCCATATCTTAGCTATGGTAAATAATGCTGCAGTGAACATAGTTGTGCTGGTAGCTTTAGTGTGGTTTTGCTTGTGATCATTTGAGTAAATCCCCAGGCATGGGATTACTGGATTATAGGGAGTTTTTTTTTTTAACTTTGAATCATTTATTCAAAATGCATATAATTTTATTTTATTTTTTAATTTAATTTAATTTTATTTGTGAACATACTGTACAGAGGAGTTACAATTACATGGGCAGGATAATGCGTACATTTCTTACCAAGCATTGCAACCTCCTCCTTTGTTTACCCTTCACATCCCTTCCCAGCCTCCCCCCTCCCCCCATCCCAATCCTTATCCTTCTCCCCCCCCCCCCACACCGACATTGTAAAGCTTGTTTTGGACATGACAACTTGTACTTCTCATTGTTGCAACAGGTCCACCTGTATCCTTAAACAACTGGTTTTTCCCCATCTCCTCCATAAGTTATACTGACATCAAATATAGTGAAAGCAGAGGTTATACTGTGGAGGAGGGACATACAAAGCAACAAAGAGATAATCTTATAAATGCGTTAGAAACACATGTATGAAAAAAAAAACATTAAAATAGACATCTAAGGGTTCATTTTCCTGACATCACATTATCTGACCTTTTCCACTTGACTCATACATATACTAGATATTACAAATAAGGGAAACCATGGGACCTATGTTTCTTTGGGCCTGGCTTACTTCACTTAATATAATTTTTTCCAAGTTTTTCCATTTCCTAACAAATGGGGCAATGTCATTCTTTCTGATGGAGGCATAGAATTCCATTGTGTATATATACCACATTTTCTTGATCCATTCTCAAGATGCATATAATTTTAAAAGGATGATTTTGATTAATTTTTTTTAATTGTGAAAATACCATACAGAGGGGTTACAATTACATGGGCAAGATAATGAGTACATTTCTTTTTTCTTTTTTTTGGGGGGGGGTCTGGTCGTGGGGCCTGAACTCTGGGCCTGGGCGCTGTCCCTCAGCTCTTGAGCTGAAGGCTAGTGCTCTACCACTTGAGCCACAGCACCACTTCTGGCTTTTTTCTTTTTGCTTATGTGGTGCTGAGGAATCGAACCCAGGGCCTCAGGCATGCAAGGCAAGCGCTCTACCACTGAGCCACCTTCCCAGCAATGAGTACATTTCTTATCAAGCATTGTTGCCTCCTCCTTTGTTTTCTTTGTTTACCCTTTCCATCCCTCTCCCCTCCCCACCAAAGTTGTAGTTTGTTTTTCAACATAACAACTTGTACATCTCATTGTTGCAATGGGTCCACCTGTATTCCTATTTAAACGATTTGTTTTTTCCCTTCCCCTCCACAAATTATACCAACATCAAATATAGTGAAAGCAGGGGTTATACCGTGGGGGAGGGACATACAAAGCAACAAAGAAGTCATCTTATAAATATATTAGAAACAATCGCAAGAAAAAAACCACATTTGAATACTTACCTTGGTGTTCATTTCACCTTTATAGGGAAGTTCTATGTTTACTCTTTTAGGATCCTCCATACTGCTTTCAGGGTGATTGATTTAATCAGTTTGCATTCCCACCAACTGTGTAGTAGCATTTCCTTTGGCCACATCCCCACCAGCATCTACTATTATTTGTTTTCTTGATAATGGCCATTCTTACTAGGCTTGGGTGGAATCTCAAGATGGTTTTGATTTGCATTTCTTTTATAGCCAGAGATGTTGAATATTTCTTCATGTGTCTATTGGCTATTCTTATTTTCTCTTCAGAAAAGTCTCTTTCTAATTTTTTAGCCCACTTACTAATGGGGTGGTTGTTTCTTTGAGGATTTTTGTGTGTGTGTGTGTGGCGGGGTTAAGTATTTTGAGCTCTGTATATTTTTGATAAAAGGCCCTTGTCTGTTGTATAGCTAGTGAAGATCTTCTCCCAATCTGTGGGCTTTCTATTGATCTTGCTAGCTATGTCTTTTGCCATGCAGAAGCTCGGCAGTTTAATGTGATCCCATTTATCCATTTAGTTGATTTGTTTTGTTTCTGGATCTCTAGGAAGTTTTGACCTGTGCTGAGGAGCCCTAGTGTGTCTCTTATCCCTTTCTGTAGTATTTTCAGGGTATCTGCTCTTACCTCATTGTCTTTGATCCATTTGGAGTTTATTCTGGTGCAGGGTGATATATAAGGATCTAACTTCAGTTTTCTACATGTATGTGTATAGCCAGTTCTTCCAGCACCATTTGTTGAAGTGGCTGTGTTTCTTCCATCGGGTAATTTTGGTTCCTTTATCAAAGATTAGGTGGCCATAGGTCTGTGGGATCATATCTGGGTCTTCAGTTCTATTCCATTGGTTTCCAGGCCTGTTCATATGCCAATGCCAAGCATTTTTTTTTTTATAAGTACAGCTTTATAATAGAGTTTGAAACTTCTCCAGCACTTTTTTTTTCCTGCTAAGGACTTTTTTTTTTTTTTTTTTTTTTGCTATTTAGGGTCTTCTATTATTCCATATGTATTTTTAGATTGCTTCTGTTTTATTAAAGAATGTTGTTGGGATATTGATGGGTCCTGCATTGAGTTTGTATATAGCTTGGGTAGTATTGCCATTTTTACAAAATTAATCCTCCCAATCCAGGATCATGGGAGATTTTTCCACTTCCTCAACTCTGCTTTAATTTCTTTTTCTAAGTTTTTGAAATTTTCATCATAGAAGTCCTTCACCTCTTTGGTTAAGTAAATTCTTAGATTTTTTTTGAGGCTATTACAAAGGGTGGCCTTTCTGATTTCAGTCTCTCTCTTATTGTTTATACCTTTTAATTTGAAATAAACTTAATGTTACAGAAATAGTATACTTTAACTTTCTCTAATGTTAATATCTTAATATAAGCATGTTATGCATTTCAAAAGTAAGTACAGTGCTTCTAACTCACAGACCTTCTGTCTCACCCATTTTCTCAATAGTTCTTTTTTCCTGTTTCATAATCCAGTCTAGGCAACTCATATTCCTTTAGTTGTCATGTCATTTTCAGTTTGCTGTCTTTCATATTTTTGATATGTTCAAATAATTTGGTTATTTATTTTGTAAAATATGTTGTTTGGTATTTTCTTATGATCAGATTGTGGTTATACATTATTCAGGAAGGAACTATAGAGGTGATCTCTTCTGTATACTTAGTATCATATCTGTGTTCCATGTTGTACTACGACTGGTGATATAATGGCTTAATTTTAACTTTATTCATTTGGATAGGATTCCATAAAATTAACAGTTGCATGACATTTGGTACATGTACAGTATTGCACAAACCTCAATCCAGTTCTAAAACATTTGCCTCTCTGCAAAAGGAGATTTCTACTCTCTGTTTTTATGGATTTATCTGTGTTGAATATTTGAAATAAATAGAATAATAGTAGAAAGTTATTTTTGATTTATGCTTTTTTTCCTTAAACATGTTTTCAAAGTTCATTCACATTTTAACAAGTATCAATATTTTAGCATGTATCAATAGTTTTCATGGCTTAAAATTTATGGCTAAATATTTCAACTATTGATGATATCTTGAGTAGTTTATATCTTTTGAGTCATGCACCTATGAACATGCCTGTACATTTGTCTGTTGTCATATGGCCTTCTCTAAGATCTTAGTTGCACTATTTTTTTTTTCTTCTCCTCTACTGTAGTCACAGAATCCTCAACCTTCAAGATCTTCACCATCTTCCAGCCTTGTTAGTCTCCTCAGACCACCACTTATTCTTCCCTTTATCTGGAACCCCTTTCCTCAGTTATCTACAGGCCTTCCCTCTCTCCATTATTTTTAAGTCTTTATTACATGTCAGCTTATTAAAGAAGTTTTCTCTGAGTATTTGCCACAGTTCAAGATGTGATTAGGTTGAGGGATTAATGCTGGTACTATAGGAGTGGGTTCTAATGAAAGGATAAGTTTAGGCCCCATTTTTTCCTCTACCTTATTTACAGGTACACACATAACAACATAAGAAGGTACTTATCAAATACTAGTGCCATGCTCTTGGATTTCACTACTCCAAAACAGAGATAAATATATTTGTATTATGCATGAGTCAACCAGTTCTTGCCATTTTGTTGCAATAACAAAACATGGACTAACACTGCTATAACATACAGGTACCAAAAACTATGTGTTGTCACATAATCTTCCTTCTTAGTGTCTGTGTTGAAATTTCTTCCCCCCTCTCTCCCTCTCCCTCTCCCTCCTTCCTCCTTCCCTCTCTTCTCTCTCCTTCCCTTCCTTCTTCCCTCCCTCTCTCTCTGTGTCTCTGTCTCTCTCTCTCTCTCTGTGTCTCTCTCTCTTTCTGTCCCTGGTCTCAGCCTCAGTCTCACTTTTTCTCTGCCTGCATGCCTGTCTCGAATAAGGATAGCCTTTTATGTTGGGTTATCACCTCTGTAAAGACCTATTTCCTAACAAGGTCATATTCTGTGAGACTGGAACTTAGGACTTTATCATAGCTTTCATTGATGAAGTATAGAAACTTAAGGAAAAAATAATAGGGTTTGATAGTTTGACTTTATATAGATAAAATCTAAAGGAGAATGTGAAAAAGTGAAACTAGTTTTAAGGCTATCATTAGAAAGAGTAACAATGTAAGGGAAAAGGGAAGGAGTTTTGAAACAAAGTGAAGGTAAATGGAAATGAGTTTTCCTGTAAGGATGCTGAATTTCAAATTGTGTAGTTATATAATCATGATATAGCCACAATTCAGGAAAGATTTCTAGCTGGGTAATAGCTTTGTTGGGGTAATCTTTGGATTCTCTTAAGGATACAGGAGAGGCACATAGTAAAAGGAAATTAAAGAAAAGAGAATTAAAAAGAAAGGTTACTTTGTTGAAATGGATGCCTTCATATATTATATAGGAAGAAAACTTAGAAGACTGTCCCTTTACTCTAAATGTCAATTGCACTAATGCTGGGTGTTGGATTTAGTTGCCAAAGTGGTCTTACATGAACAGAAGTAGAAGTTACCAGTTCCTGACAGCTGCGAATCAGCCTCTGGGCATCTTTCTAAATTTTCAAATATAATTATACAGTAGACTTCCTTTAACAAATTCCATGTTCCAGCTATAATTATAACTGCTTTTCTTGCCTGTAGTCTGTTCTTTGTCTTAGTACTCTCCTTTGTATCTCCCCCTGTTGGTTAGAATTTTCCTCTGGTCATTTGGGATCTGAAAAATTAGGAAGTCGTTTACTGTGATTTTCTTTCTTAAGCAGAGATTTACCATCAGACCCATTTCCTTTTTCCAAACTGTATTCCATTAATAGAAATGAGAAATTGGAATATATTTCCAAAATACATTCCAGTAATAGAAATCAATGTGTTTAAACAGCAGGCTAATATTTTATATACATTTTTATTTTCAAATAATGTACAGACACGAATTTAGCACATTGTAAACTTTTTAAAATTGCATTATACAGGTGGAAATTTCATTGTTAGCTTTCCACATACGTTTAACACATTATAAAATTTCTATATAGTTGTTAGAAAGTGACTGTTATCACAACTTACCTAGTGACCTTATTCATTAGTTACATATCCTAAATAAACCCTTTCCGATGACCATGTTTCATACCAAGTGCATTAAAAAATTTTAAATTAAAGGTTACTGCAGAAGCTGAAGCCATATGTCTTATAGCTACAGTCTTCCAATAGCTTCCAGGACTTACCATGATCATAATTTGTAAAATTTGAAATAGGAGAGGAATTTCTTGGTTTCTCATCTTTTTTTTCCACCTAAATATCAATTATGAAAACGAATCACTTGAAAGAATGACTTGGTGTCTTCTACAAAAGTTTTATAACTAAGATCGTAAACTCTCAAGAATATATTTTCATATCACTTAGACTATTTTCTAAGCCATTTTAATATCTTTCTCAGAAATAACTAAAACATAAATTCTTGAATATGCCAAAGAAAAACTGAATTTTTAGTGTGCAGCTCAAGTAGTTGAGGAAACTTATAGACTTGTGTAAATAATGCATTGTATATGTACTGTTCATCACTTTCTTATTCATTAATACTATACAATGTTTTTTTGCAAGGCTCTGTAGAGTCTGATAACTTATTGAAGCTTATTTGAAGAGTGTGATTAGATTAAGATTTTGCTTCTGGTATTAAAATGTACTTGGGAATAAAACAGGTTGGCTATTTTCAGTAGTTATAAATATAAAAAAGTAGAACTCCTCTTATGTAATAGCCAGTTGACACTCAGTGGCAGACTGATATACTTAATGAACAAATAGAAAATAAAGTGTTGATAATACAGTGTTTAAACCTTTAGACTTAAGCTTTAGAAACCCCTAGAATTAAGTCTTTTGGCATTGAATTGATAGGTCTTCCTGCTGTGAAAAAGTAACTGAATAATGATATATTTCATATTTGTGGGTGAACATTCTTGAAAAACAGAGTACTAGAACTCACTGTTCTAAGACATTGCTCTTTACTATTACCAGTATAATTTTATGCTCCTATGGCAAGGTTTCATGTTGAGGAATAAGATTAGACTTTTAGGGGAAGAATATTTGCTGTCTTCATTGTTCTTGTTCCTGATGAATGCTTATCCCTTAATGTGCTGTGTTATTAGCTGCTTTAAAATAGATTGTCTAAGCTGGGTACTGGTGGCTCATTGCTATTTGAAGTTAGTCCATACAGGAAAGTCTGTGACACTCTTACCTCCAGTTAACCACAAAATAAGGCCAGAAGTGGAGCTGTGGCTCAAATGGTAGAGCACTGATGTTGAGCAAAAATGCTCAGGTATAAGTGCCCTGTTTCTGCACACAGACAAAAAGTAGATTGTTGTTGCTATCTTTGAGCAGAAGAGCTCAGGGACAGCACCCAGGCCTTGAGTTCAAGCCCATGGCCTACAGAAGACCAACAGAAAAAAAGTATGATCTCAATTTCATCACAAAAATTAATGATATTGAAATTGGGGCATATTTTACAGAGTAACTAGTGAGTACTTTTTTTTTTTTTCCCTCAAAAATACCAGGTCATTAAAGAGAAAAGTGCCTCACAGGAAACACGGCAGTAAAGGAAACATGAGATCTGGATGTCGTGAGCCAGGGGGAAAGGCATTAATAGTACAACTTGGTGGTAAGATTTACCATTAATAGTTTCAGCCAATGTTAATTTTATATTTTTCATAACTTTATTGTAGTTAATAGTATTACATTAGAGGAAGTTGGTTGACAGATATGTGGGAAATCTGTATTTCACAAGTATTAAATGATTTAAGATAAAAATTAAGCGCTTCCAGGGGCTCAGTAGGTGACTCAGTGGTAGAGTGCTTACCTTGCATGCCTGAGGCCGTGGGTTCGATTCCTCAGCACCACATAAGCAAAAAGAAAAAAAGCTGGAAGTGGCGTTGTGGCTCAAGTCATAGAGCGCTAGCCTTGAGCTGAAGAGCTGAGGGACAGTGCCCAGACCCAGAGTTCAGGCCCCACGACCAGACACCCCCCCCCCCAAAAAAAAATTAAGCCCATCCAGAAATGTAATGTCCCACGCTCACACATTTTCTATGCTACTGGTAAAGGTACTCCTCCATTAAAATGAAATATTTTGGAAGAAGTTTGGGATAGACTCTAGTTTCAACAAATATTGCTCAGTATTTTGTTGCTGAACATCATTTTATTCTCCTAATCTTTTAATGTAAATTGTAGAGATAATTTTGACTAATTTGTATAAAGATGTTACTTGGCCTCAATTATAGATTGTGGACCAGTATATAGAACAATTTATAGATTTGAAATGGATGACAACCATTTGGATAGGATCCATTGGGGCTGGAGAAAGATAGGTGAGAAGTTTTTATACAACCACATAATGAAAATAAAACACCACAAAAAAAAATAGATGATATCCAAATGTAAAATTAATAGGACTGTCAGAGACAAGTGTGGCCATTTTGTCTTCAGAATAAATTATATAGTGTTGGAAAAGTTTGTCCTTCTTTGTATTAACTGTGCTTTTGGTGCCTTTGTACCATTCTTGCAAGAATCATTGGAAAATGAGCCACAAAGTTTTTGCTATATTTTGTTAAATACATAGCAGGTTACCTGTCAGTCTTTTAAATTTAGATTCATTTTGGGGAGCTTTTCCAATTTTCAGTCTATAAAATTATATATATATATTTATATATTATATATAATATATTTATATATATTTATATATTATATATATATATATTTTTCTGCTTATGTGGTACTGAGGAATCGAACCCAGGGCCTCATGCATGCAAGGCAAGTGCTCTACCACTGAGCCACCTTCCCAGCCTCAGTATTTTAACTAAGTTTAAATCTCTGATTTTAATATTTAATATTTTAATTTAATATTTATTTTTCTCAGTTGTGGTGCTTGAACTCAGGGTCCTGAACTTTTCTGCTCAAGGCTAGTACTTTTCCACTTTGAGAAACAGCATTACTTCCAGTTTTCTGGTGGTTTATTGGAGATAAGAATCTCAAAGACTTTCCTACCCAGGCTGACTTTGAACTGTCATCTCCAGATCTTAGCCTTCGTGAGTAGCTAGGGATACAGACATGAGCCACCAGCATTTGGCAAGCTTTTTGTTTTTAAGAGCACTACTGATGCTAAGAGGAAGAAAACATATGTAATTTTATTTTTCATGATGAATATTAGGCTGAAATGTATGTGGTTTTAATGTCATATTAGGATTTATTTTTTATTTTAGATGTGGGACAGATTAGGTGGAGATTTGGGTACTAGTATTACAATACAGTGACTGTCCGGGACCATGGGAAACTTAATTTGTCTGTCTTTTTTCTTATCTGTAACATATTGGCAATAAAAAGTCTCTTTACCTTCTATAATCCTTGAAGTTTACATAAAATGTATTTAACATGTTTGATTGCAATTGGAACTAAGGCAGGCTGCCTAAACTTCAGGTGGCTTCACTTCAAATCTGTTATGAAAGGTACTTCTACAAGTACCATTCCTGAAATACAATGGTTACCTTATGATAATGGGCTTTGATTTCATGAAAAAGTATCTGAAAGTATTGTGAATTAAAGTACTAAAAATTTAAATGTTAAAAATGTAATTAATATAATTAAATTGGTACAGATTTATAGGATTTTCATATCACAGAGCCCAGATCTGTACACACTCATTCAGGTCTTAGTAATTAATACCTGATTTCAAACCAAGTAAAAACTGTAATACTACTTAATGTTGTTCATAAGTACAGATCTGGGGCTATTTCAAATAATTTCTTTTTATTTTTGTGGAGGGGAAAAAGTCATTAGTCTGCACTTAAGTTCAGGATTTGCTTCCTGTAAAATAATTTATTTAAACTTTTTATTTATAGATTTTGAAATTTACAATTCTAAATAAAGCAATAGTAAGTAAGGCATTGCATTTTTTCAGGAAACAAAAATCACAATTATCATAAAGTCAGAGGCAGCCATGAATATTCCAGCAAACTGTGTAAGAAAAAATAATGCTCTGAGAAGCAAATGCCAAGAAATACAACATAGGTGGCCTTACTAAATTGGATAAAAAGATGTAATTTAGGAGGAGGAGAGTAAGTAGCAAACAATATTACTATGAGTTAGGTACTATTCAATGACTTTATGCAGATGTTAACATTTAATCCTCCCAACTATCTTATAAATTAGAACACAAATTATAAATGAAGTAGCTCAATTGCAGGAGATGAGCAAATTTTTCCCAAACCTGGAACCTGAGATTTCAAACAGCTGAATTTTTGGCTGTAGAATTGATCTTAGCCACTGTGCTGACTATCTTTAGGAAAACAATAGGAACCATCTGCTGATATAGAGAACTGGTTTATATTTTAGTGAACACTTAAGGGACTTTCTCAGAGGAAGGATGTAATTTAGCCCCCCTCCCTTTTTTTTAAGGAAATGAGCTAATTCCTAGGAAGCTTGGAGTCCTGGAAATTAAGAATACCTTAGAAATAAGTATTCAGTCTTCCTAGATTGTTATTATTATTTTTTTGGTTGGTCATCAGGTCTGAACTCTGGGCCTGGGCACTGTCCCTCAACTCTTCAGCTCAAGGCTAGCACTCTACCACTTGAGCCACTGTACCACTTCTAGCTTTTTCTGCTTATGTGGTGCTGAGGAATCAAACTCAGGGCCTCATGCATGCAAGGCAAGCACTCTACCACTGAGCCACCTTCCCAGCCCCTAGATGATATATATATATATATATATATATATATATATATATATATTTAAACATAGCCTGCTTATGAAAGAAGGATGATCAATACACACATGAAGAAATGCTCAACCTCTCTAGCCATAAAAGAAATGCAAATCAAAACAATATTGAGATACCACCTCACCCCAGTTAGAATGGCTATAATCAAGAACTCTAATAACAGATGCTGGAGGGGATGTGGACAGAAGGGAACCTTACTACATTGTTGGTGGGAGTGTAAAGTTGTTCAACCACTTTGGAAAGCAGTATGGAGGTTCCTCAAAAGACTTCACATAGAGCACCCCTATGACCCAGCAATCCCACTTTTGGGCATTTACCCAAATGATCACAAACAAGACCACCCTAAAGCTACCAGCACAACTATATTTATTACAGCATTATTTACCATAGCTAAGATAATTTGATGTTGGTATAACTTGTGGAGCGGAAGGGAAAAAACAAATCGTTTAAATAGGGATATAGGTGGACCCATTGCAACAATGAGATATACAAGTCGTTATGTCGAAAAACGAACTTTTATACCGACATCAAATACAGTGAAAGCAGGGGTTTTACTGTGGGGGAGGGACATACAAACCAACAAAGAAATAATCTTATAAATGCATTAGAAACAATTGCATGAAAGAAAAAAAACATTTGAATACATATCTTATGGTTCATTTCCCTAACATCACCTTTTCTGACCTTTTCTGCTTGACTCAGACATATACTAGATATTGCAAATAAGGGAAACCATGAGACCTATGTTTCTTTGGGCTTGGCTTACTTCACTTAATATAATTTTTTTCCAAGCCTTTCCATTTCCTAACCCCTGCTTTCACTGTATTTGATGTTGGTATAATTTATGGAGGGGAAGGGGAAAAGCAAGTCGTTTAAATAAGGATACAGGTGGACCTGTTGCAACAATGAGAAGTACAAGTCCTTATGTTGAAAACGAACTTTACAACTTTGGAGGGGTGGTGGGGAGGATGGGAAGGGGAAACGAAGGAGGAGGCTACAATGCTTGATAAGAAATGTACTTATTATCTTGCCCATGTAATTGTAACCCCTCTGTACAGTATTTTCACTATAAAAAATAAATTAATTAATTTTATACCCCCCCAACCCCCCAAAACATAGCCTACTTATGTAAAGGACATTATTATATATTATATTCACATAGTGCTTCCTTTTAAGTGTCCGGTATGAAAATACTATAGTGTGAGTGTTGCTGTGGAAGAACATCATAATTTTTTTTTTTTGTCTTTTTCATTTTTGTTCCTGGGGTTTGAACCCAGGACATTGCACTTACTAGGCAAGCACTTTGCCACTGAGCTACATCTCAGCCCTTCATCATTAATTCTTAAGACCGGGATTCACTTACAATTTTTGTGCTTTCTGACAGGATAGTGTGGATAATATTTGACTATTATCATAGGGTATATCATACTAAGTCTAATTGAATTAGCATTAGTCTAGGTATAGAAATAATGAAACTCCATATTCAATGTGTAATTTTTTAAAATCTCAAAATATTTCCTTTTTGCCTGAGAAAATCGAATTGTTATTTTAAAGAGAGACTTGTAAATTTTCCCCCCTAGGTTGGACTGTGGTAGAATCAAATGAACAATATTGTTTGATAGTGATCAAATTAAGAGCTGTTAATTTTGGTAAGCACATACCTTAAAAAATAGTGTCTTTTATTCTTAGATACTGTTTTTTCCATTTTGTCTTTTTTTTTACAAGTCTCTTTTACATAGCTTTGTTCTTCTGAGTCCTAAGACCAAACTTGTACTTTGAAAAGGAAATTGATAATTTAGATGGAAGGTTTGGGCTATATTCATATAATTTTGAAATACTTTTTTGATCAGATTTTTACATACAGATAATTAATTCTGGCTTATTTTGTCTTAACTTGATTAAAAATTAATAGATTACTTCTGGCAGTACTAAATGCATTAATCAGAATGTTGTAGGTTTATAAGAATGTCTTAAGTGTTCAAGGATGTCAGTTGAGCATTATTGCTACTCTAGTGCACACAACTCTCACAAATTGTTTTTTGTGTTAGCTACTTTACTCTGGTATTTTATCTGGGGGGAGGTCAAGAAGAAAGATATTTGTCTAACTGAGTTGTATAGAATAGGATAGAGGAGGTATTGCAAATGCCTTATATTGCTCATATATCTTTCTTTCCTGTTAGCTTGTTGCAGGCATGAGGTCATGGCATACTTTCTTCCTGAGTTAAAAAGGCAGTTTCACAATTTTCTCTACTTCAGGGAGTTACAGGGGTTAGTGTGAATAAAACCTATTGGCTGTTTCTGGAATACACAGTTTGGTATCATTATACCAAAACCGTATTGTTTCCCTTCATGACTATTTAATTGCCTTTTTTTTTTTTTTTTTTTTGGTCGGTTGTGCGGCTTGAACTCTAGGCTAGGGCGCTATTCCTCAGCTCTTCAGCTCAAGGTGAGCACTCTACCACTTGAGCTACAGTGCCACTTCCGGTTTTCTAGTGGTTTATTGAAAATAAGAGTCTCATGGACTTTCCTGGCGGGGCTGGCTTTGAAAGTCCTGCTGGGGCTGGCTTTGAACCATGATCCTCAGATCTCAGCCTCCTGAGTAGCTAGGATTACAGGCGTGAGCCACTGGCTTATTGCCTTTTAAATGCACTGAAGCACATTTAAATTTATCACAACAAAAGTATAGCCCCTTTATAGAAATACTCTTTACCAACTCGTTCATTTTTGACAATTGTTCTATAAAATTTACACATCTTTGGTGAGGGATGAAACGCATATGTTTATAAGGTGTAATTCCCCTTTTTCAAGAGTAGAATTAATTGATTTCCTTTTTCTGCTTAAGTTACTAAGTTGTGTAGCCATCATCATAAACCAGTTATACATTTCATTACTTACTGTGAGTTGTTAATTTCATATTAAGTATTTATTCCTATTCTCCCCACTCAAGGAAACCATTAATGTATTTTTGGTCTATGAGTTTTTCCTTTTCCAGTTATTTCATATAAATGAAAAAAAACATTTGGTTTGATCTGACATTTTTTCCTGAACACAATGTCTCTGAAGTTTATTTCTAACATGTATCCATAGTTTAATCCTTTGGTGAATATTAATGTCCCTTTGGTCCATTTTGTCAATACATTCATCATTTGTTAATTCATCCTAAGTATATTCAAATTGTTTTCAGTGCTTGACTCTTATGAAAAAATTCTACTAAGAAATTTGTACTCCAGTCTTTGTTACAGTTTCCTCCATTTCCTGTGGGTAGACACCTATAAGTGGGATTGATTCATCATTTTGATTTTGTTATGTTTCCTTCCTTCCTTCCTTCCTTCCTTCCTTCCTTCCTTCCTTCCTTCCTTCCTTCCTTCCTTCCTTCCTTCCTTCCTTCCTTCCCCTTCCCCTTCCTCCTCGTCCTCCTTCTCTTTCTTTCTTTCTTTCTTTCTTTCTTTCTTTCTTTCTTTCTTTCTTTCTTTCTTTCTTTCTTTCTTTCTTTCTTTCTTTCTTTCAAATTCTTTCTTTCTTTCTTTCTTTCTTTCTTTCTTTCTTTCTTTCTTTCTTTCTTTCTTTCTTTCTTTCTTTTATTCTCTTCTCTTCTCTTTTCTTTCCTTTTCTTTTCTTTTGTACAGTATTGGGGTTTGAACTCTTGAGCTGTCCCTTAGATTTTTTTTTTAAATTTTATTTTATTTTATTTGAGAACATACTGTACAGAGGGGCTACAATTACATGGGCAGGATAATGCATACATTTCTTACCAAGCATTGCAGCCTCCTCCTTTGTTTACCCTTCACCTCCCTTCCCAGCCACCCCCCTCCCCCCACCCAATTATACCCCCCCCACCGACATTGTAAAGTTGGTTTCTTTTTTTTTTTTTAAATTTTATTTTATTTGAGAACATACTGTACAGAGGGGTTACAATTACATTGGCAGGATAATGCATACATTTCTTACCAAGCATTGCAGCCTCCTCCTTTGTTTACCCTTCACCTCCCTTCCCAGCCTCCCCCCTCCCCCCCACCCAATCATACCCCCCTCCCCCCCCACTCCGACATTGTAAAGCTTGCTTTGACATGACATTTTGTAATTCTCCTTGTTACAACAGGTCCACCTGAATCCTTAAACGACTTGTTTGTCCCCCTCTCCTCCACATGTTATACTGACATCAAATAAAGTGAAAGCGGGGGTTACACTGTGGGGGAGGGACATACAAAGCAACAAAGAAATAATCTTATAAATGCGTTAGAAACACATGCATGAAAGAAATGAAAACATTAAAATACATATTTAAGGGTTCATTTTCCTAACATCACATTATCTGACCTTTTCCGCTTGATTCATACCTATACTAGATATTGCAAATAAGGGAAACCATGGGACCTATGCTTCTTTGGGCCTGGCTTACTTCACTTAATATAATTTTTTCCAAACCTTTCCATTTCCTAATAAATGGGGAAATGTCATTCTTTCTGATGGAGGCATAGAATTCCATTGTGTATATATACCACATTTTCTTGATCCATTCATCTACTGAGGGGCATCTGGGCTGGTTCCATATCTTAGCTATGGTAAATAATGCTGCAATAAACATAGTTGTGCTGGTAGCTTTAGTGTGGTCTTGTTTGTAAACATTTGGGTAAATGCCCAAAAGTGGGGCTGGGAAGGTGGCTCAGTGGTAGAGCGCTTGCCTTGCATGCTCGAGGCCCTGGGTTCGATTCCTCAGCACCACATAAGCAAAAAGAAAAAAGCCGGAAGTGGCGCTGTGGCTCATAGTGGTAGAGCGCTAGCCTTGAGCTGAAGAGCTGAGGGACAGCGCCCAGGCCCAGAGTTCAGGCCCCACGACCGGACCCAAAAAAAAAAAAAAAAAAAAAAAAAAAAAATGCCCAAAAGTGGGATTGCTGGATCATAGGGGAGATCTATGTGAAGTCTTTTGAGGAACCTCCATACTGCTTTCCAAAGTGGTTGAACAAGTTTACATTCCCACCAACAATGAAGTAAGGTTCCTTTCTGTCCACATCCCCTCCAGCATCTGTTGTTGTTAGAGTTCTTGATTTTTGCTGTTCTAACTGGAGTGAGGTGATATCTCAATGTTGTTTTGATTTGCATTTCTTTTATGGCTAGGGATGTTGAACATTTCTTCATGTGTCTATTGGCCATCCTTCTTTCTTCTTCAGAGAAGCTTCTCTTTAAGTCTTTCGCCCACTTATTTATTGGGCAGTTGTTTCTTTGAGGATTTGTTGTTGGGTGGTTTAATTTTTTGAGTTCCAAGTATATTTTAGATATGAGACCCTTGTCCGTTGTATGGCTAGTAAAGATCTTCTCCCAATCCGTGGGCTTTCTATTGATCTTGCTAGCTATGTCATTTGCCCTGCAGAAGCTCTACAACCTTATGCAATCCCATTTGTCCAACCTTTCTTTGATTTGTTGTGCTTCCCGGTCTCTATTCAGAAAATTTCGGCCTGAGCCAAGGAGACCTAGGGTTTCTCCTATTCCATCCTGTAATGTTTTCAGAGTGTCTGCTTTGACTTCAAGGTCTTTGATCCATTTGGAGTTGATTCTGGTGCAGGGTGATATATAAGGAGCTAGCTTTAGTTTTCTACATGTAGTTAACCAATTTTGCCAGCACCATTTACTGAAGAGGCTGTCTTTCTTCCATTCTATTGTTTTAGCTTCCTTATCGAAGATTAGATGGCTATAGGTCTGTAGGTTCATTTCTGGGTTTTCAATTCTATTCCATTGGTCCTGAGGTCTGTTCTTGTGCCAATACCAAGCTGTTTTGATTACTATGGCTTTATAGTAGAGTTTGAAATTTGGTATTGATATTCCTCCAGCAGTGTTCTTTCCGTTGAGGAGCGTTTTTGCTATTCGGGGTCTTTTATTGTTCCATATGAATTTTTGGATTGCCTCTTCTATTTCCTTGAAGAATGAGGGTGGAATTTTGATAGGTATCGCGTTGAATTTGTAGATAGCCTTGGGAAGTATTGCCATTTTCACGATGTTAATCTTGCCAATCCAGGAGCATGGGAGGTTTTGCCATTTTTTAAGTTCTGTGTTGATTTCCTTTTTCAAGATTTTAAAGTTTTCATCATAGAGGTCCTTCACTTCTTTGGTTAAGTTAATTCCTAGGTATTTTATTTTTTGTGGGGCTATTACAAATGGAGTTGCTTTCCTAATTTCAGCCACACTTTTCTCATTGTTGGCATATAGAAAAGCCATTGATTTTGGGGGGTTAATTTTATAACCTGCTACTTTGCCAAAGTTTTGAATCAGCTTGAGTAATTTGGGAGTGGATTCTATGGGATTCTTTAAATACAAGATCATGTCATCTGCAAAGAGGGAGAGTTTTATTTCTTCTTTCCCTAGTTGGATCCCCTTTATGTCTGCATCTTGTCTTATTGCTGTAGCTAGGCATTCTAATACTAGATTGAAGAGAAGTGGAGAGAGTGGGCATCCTTGTCTTGTTCCTGAGTTAAGAGGAAATTGTCCCTTAGATTTTTCACTCAAAACTGATGCTCTACTACTGGAGCCTCAGCTCCACTTCTGTTTTTTGTTGTTTTTTTTCATTTTGTTTTCGGTGGTCTATGAGACTCACAGACTTCCTGTCAGGACTAATTTTGAACCGTGATCCAAAGGTCTGTCTCTTAAATAGTTTGAATTGAAAGTGTAAGCTACCAGCATCTGGTTATGTTTAACATTTTATGACACTGCCAAATTATTTTTTTAAGTGGCTACAACTTTTGATAGCATCAACAATGCATGGAGGTTCCCATTTTTCATGCCAACATTTGCTATTCCCTGTATTTATGATATATATACATATATATCTTTTTATAACATGAATTTTTCTCTCAATAGTTAGACGTGTCGATGTTGATATATGTTCTTTAATTCTTATTGCTATAGAGTATGTGATCAATAAGTTAAAAAAATCCAACTACCATGTCCATATGTATTTATTTCTCCTTAGTTCACTCCAGTGATTTCCTCTGTTCTTTGGTTCCTCTTAATTTGGAGGACATCAAGGCTCAGTAATGGTACTTTTTACCTTTTATTTAGTCTACATGATGTTTTTTTGTTTCAGTGATTTCATTGTTTCTTTTTTTAAAAGTAACATTGAAGATCAATCTAGTCCTCTTTTCTCAATTCCATCTTGTGCATATGATTCTTGTGTTTAGCATCTCATCTGAAATGTAGTACATTATACATTGACCTCTTGTTCTTTCTCTTCTAAACTTATTTTACCTGGTATCTTTCCTCATATGTAGACCTATCTTTCTACTAGCACAGCCAAAGAGAGTGGACCGTTCTTTTTCTTTTTGTATATCCAAGGCTGGGACTCAAACTCAGTACCTAATGATATTGCTCTACCAGCTGAGCCATGCCTCCAACACTCCTTTACTTTTACTTTTGACTTGATCTTTGCTAATATATAAAAAAAAAGATTGGAAGTTGCATATTTAAATTTATAATATTGAACTACTTATCTCATTTTTTCCTCTGTGTAGTTTTCTGCATATAATAATCAAATGTTATTTTCCTTTCATCTACATTTTAACTGTTATGTAGATTTATTATGTAGATTTATTGTCTAATTCACTGGATAACAATTTTATTTATTGACATTAAGCTTTTAATAGCTAATTTTAAGTTAAATACCAAACAGTTTTGGAAACAGGATTCGGTGACTCTTAAGTTTCTTGATATAGTTTTAATTTCCTAGGACCAATATGTGGAATTTTGAGTTCCTAGAATGGTGGCTGCCATATCTAATGTTGGGTTGCTTACATTACCAGTTTTTACTTATAGTTTTATAAGTAAGTGTTAAATTCAGTAAATTTTTAAAAAAATTATTTGGATTGAATTAAAAAATGTTATTATAAAGGTGAAGTACAGAGGGGTTATAGTTGCGTAAGTCAGGTAAAAAGTACATTTCTTTTTGGACAGTGCACCCTAACCTCACTATCTTCCCAGATCTTCCCTTCCATCCCCACCCATAGGTTGTGTAGTTCATTTTCAACATAGTGTCTAATAAGTACCATATCTGTATTTGTTCACCCTTTTCCTTTTATTTCTGTGCCCTTCTTTACCCTCCCAAAGACAAATGAACAAACAAGACAAAAAAAACAAAAACAGCAATAAAATCTGTTTCCATTTCCTGTAGTGCTTTTCAGTAGATATTATTTTATATGAACATAGGCATTGTACCTTTGTGTTACTGTCCTAAGAGTATCCTCCTTTGGTCTTACTGTGTGTGAATGTCTAGAGTCCTGTATAATTTATCATGTCCCAATGAATTTTAGATCCAACTTCTGCATATGAAAAAAAAAACTTGTGCTGCTCATCTCTCTGAGATTGGTTTACCTCACTTAACATGATATTTTCTAGGTCTATCCATTTCCCTGCAAATGACATAATGATATTCCTTCTAATAGTTGTGTGGGACATCATCTATTGTAGGGCATCTGGGCTATTTCCATAGCTTAGCTATTGTGAATAGTGAAACAGTGAGCATGGTTGTGCAAATGTCTTTATAGTATCCTGGCTTTTGATGTTCTGGGTAGATGCCCAGGAGTGGTATATCTGGGTTGTAGGGAAAATATATGTTTAGTTAATTAGTTAGTTTGTTTTGTTGGTGGGTCTTGAACTCTGGGCCTGGGCCCTGTCGCTGAAATCTTCAGCTCAAGTGGCAACAGTGCCACTTGTGGTTTTCAGATGGTTAATTGGAGATAAGTGTCTCATGGACTTTCCTACCCAGCCTGTCTTTGAACCACGATCCTCAAAACTCAGCCTCCTGACTAGCTAGGATTACAGGCATGAGCCACCGGCACTTGGCTTATGTTTAGTTTTTAGAGGAAAAAAAAAAACTGTCCAAAGTGGTTGTACTAGTTTACATTACCATCAACAGTACAATAGGGTTCCTTTTCCTTCCCATATTCCCTCCAACATTTGTTGTTATTTAAATTCATGATGTTGGCCAATCTAAATGGGGTGAGATGGAATCTCAGATAGAGTTTTAGAATGACTTTATTCCAAAGTGAACTATCCTGTTTGAAGAACAACAAAATAATGTAAGGATAGTTTGAATTGAAAGGCAATCTAATATTTTATCCAGATCCCAAGCTCTATTCTCTTTTTTAATACCTCTTGAATAGAAACATATTCTATACTTAGAGTAGTTTTAAAAATGTTTAGGAAATGCTGTTTTAATAGGGCATATTAAACTTTTTTTTAATATTTCATTTCATTTCATTTTGAATTGTTATCACAGGTAGTGAAAACTTTTACCAGGAAAAAGAAAAGTAAGGATATGATATACAATAGAAGGAAGAAATTAATGTGCTGCTAATACTCAGAATAAAGTTTTAATTGATCTAGTAAAGGTACATGGACTATCAGCTTGCTATTTTTCAACTTTCAATTAATTACTAGAATTGAAAAATAACTTATTAAAGTGTAGCATTATTAAAAGTTGAGGATTTGAACTTTGTACTTGATATTTTGACTCTGTGTCACAACAGTGACAGTTGTGTATTGTGCTTGTGAATATTAATGTAGTAATTAGAAAGCCCAGTTTACTTGGGACAGTTTGTATGCTGGTCATCATGCCTTGATTAATATATCCCTTTTAGATTAGTATTTGGCAGCTTCTATACAAATTGTCACAAATTGACAGACTTTACATGCTTTATTTTTTTCTTACATTTCTCTCTCTCTAGTTTATTTCTCTCACTGTTTCTCTCTCTCTTTGAATGTTAGAAATCAGATAGAATTTCTAACAGGTTAGAATCTCTTTCATTCAGTTTATTGGCAAATTTTAGTTTCTCATGGTTGTAGGGCTTGATTCCCATTTTATTTTTGCGTGTAACGTACAAATCAGGCCTAGGTTTTTAGGCAGCTGATTTTGGCACATTGATTTCTTCATTTTCAAAGTTAGCAACTTTGCAGGTTGATCCTTTCTGTGTGTTTATTTGAAGCTTTTTTTCCCCCATAGCATTATTTTCTCTACTCATTCAATTAGATTGGGCTTTCTAGAACAGTAAAACTTATCCGGGGTTCTATTTCTAGGCCCACAAAACCTTTAATCATGTAAGTAAAACATAGGCTCCATCCTGCCTTCCATAGCTCTTTTACTAAGTGTTTCACTTTGGGCAAAGATTATATAGTAATCTATTTTCGGTTTTTTTTATTAATAAGTTTTTTTATTGTGAAAATACCATACAGAGAGGTTACAATACATGAGCAAAGTGATGAGTACCTTTCTTATCAAGCATAGTTGCCTGCTCCTTTGTTTCCCCTTACCATCCCTGCCCTCCTATCTTCCCCCTCCCCCTCTCCCCCCCCCCCCCCCATTTAGATATGAGACCCTTGTCCATTAAATGGCTAGGAAAGATCTTCTCCCAATCCGTGGGCTTTGTATTGATCTTGCTAGCTATGTCCTTTGCCATGCAGAAGCTCTGCAGCTTCATGCTATCCCATAAGGATCTCTATTAAAAAAATTTCAGCCTGTGCCAAGGAGACCTAGGGTTTCTCCTATTCTATCCTGTAATGTTTTCAGAGTGTCTGCTTTGACTCCGAGGTCTTTGATTCATTTGGAGTTGATTCTGGTGCAGGGTGATATATAAGGATTGAGCTTTAGTTTTCTACAGGTGATTAACCAATTTTGCCAGCATCATTTACTGAAGAGGCTGTCTTTCCTCCATTCTAATTTTTTTTAGCTCCCTTATCAAAGATTAGGTGGCTATAGGTCTGTGGGTTCATTTCTGGGTTTTCAATTCTGTTCCATGTGTCCTGAGGTCTGTTCTTGTGCCAATACCAAGCTGTTTTGATTACTATGGCTTTATAGTAGAGTTTGAAATTTGGTATTGATATTCCTCCAACACTGTTCTCTCTGTTAAGGCTCATTTTTACTATTTGAGGTTTTTATTGTTCCATATGAATTTTTGTATTACTTGTTCTATTTCCTTGAAAAATGAGGTTGGAATATTGATAGGTATCACATTAAATTTGTAGATAGCCTTGGGAAGTGTTGCCATTTTCACGATGGTCATCTTTCCAATCCAGGAGCATGGGAGGTGTTTCTACTTCCTAAGTTCCAATTTGATTTCCTTTTTCAGGTTTTAAAGTTTTCATCATAGAGGTCCTTCACTTCTTCAGTTAAGTTAATTCCTAGGTATTTTATTTTTTGTGGGGCTATTATAAAAGGAGTTGCTTTCCTGATTTCAGCCGTGCTCTTCTCATTGTTGACATACAGAAAAGCCATTGATTTTTGAGGGTTAATTTTATACCCTGTTACTTTGCCAAAGTTTCAAATCAGCTGGAGTAATTTGGGGGTGAGTCCATGGGATTCTTTAAATACAAGATCATGTCATCTGCAAACAGGGAGAGTTTTACTTCATCTTTCCCTTTTTGGATCCCTTTTATTTTGTATCTTGTCTTATTGCTGTAGCTAGTCATTCTAATAGTAAATTGAAGAGAAATGGAGAGAGTGGACATCCTTTTCTTGTTCCTGACTTAACAGGAAATGGCTTTAGTTTTTCACCATTAAATATAATGCTGGCTGTAGGTTTGTTATATACAGCCTATATTGTATTGGGGAATGTTCCATGGATTCCTAGTTGAGAAGTTCCTTTGTTGAGAAGTTTTGCATCAGTGTTCATCAAAGAGATGGGTCTATACTTCTCTTTCTTTGATGAGTCCCTGCCTGGTTTTGGGATGAGGGTTATGATGGCTTCATAGAATGAGTTGGGTAGTGAGCTTTCTTTCAATTTCATTGAAAAGTTGGAGGAGTATTGGTGTGAGCTCTGCTTTGAAAGCCTTGTAGAATTGCACTGTAAATCCATCTGGTCCTGGGGTTTTCTTAGATGGGAGGTCTCTTATTGCTGTTTCTATTTTAATGCTTGATATGGGACTGTTAAGTTGGTTTAACTCAGTTTAGTTTTGTTCGGCATGTTGAAATTTGCTAGGAAAAGGTCCATTTCTGCCAGGTTCTCAAACTTATTGGCATAAAGGTTTGAGAAGTATTCCCTTATAATGTTCTGAATATTGGTTGTTTCTGTGGTGATGTTTCCATTCTCATCTCTGAGTTTATTTATTTGGGTGTGTTCTCTTCTTTTTCTGATACGATTTGCTAAGGGTCTGTCAATTTTGTTAATTTTTTTTGAAGAACCAGCTCTTTGTTTTATTGATTCTTTCTATAGTTTTTTTGGATTCTAATTAGTTTAATTCTGATTTACTTTTAATTATTTTTTTCCATCTACTGGATTGGGGTTTATATTCCTGCTCTTTTCCAAGGAGGTTCAGATGTCTTAATAAATTGTTGGTTTCAGATCTCTCCAATTTTTTGATGTACGAACTCAGAGCTATAAACTTGCCTCTGAGTACTGTCTTTGCTGTGTCCCAGAAGAGCTGGTGATTTGTGTGTTCATTTTTGTTGAATATCATGAACATTTGAATTTTCTTTCTAATCTCTTCCATGACCCACTGGTGATTCAACAGTGTGTTGTTCAGCCTCCATGTGTTACAGGACTTTCTTTGGTGGCTTTTGGTGTTGAGTTCCAATTTTATTCCCTTGTGATCTGAGAGAATGCAAGGTATAACTTCAATGTTTCTGAATTTGGACAAGTTTGCTATGTGATCTAAAATGTGATCTCTTTTGGAAAATGTTCCGTGTGCTGCTGAGAAGAATGTGTATTCTGATGCTGCTGGGTGAAATATTTGGTAGATTTCTGTTAAATCTAGTTGATCTTATGCAGTTGTTTAGGTGTTTAGTTTCCCTGTTGATTTTTTGCTGAGTTGATCTATGTAGTGGGGATAGTGGTGTGTTAAAGTCCCCAACAATTAATATCTTTTGATCTATATGAGATTTGAGGGAAAGTAGTGTTTCTTGGATAAATTTGGGTACTCTTGTTTGGCGAATAGATATTTAGAATTGTAATATCCTCCTGAAGGAGAGATCCCTTAATTAGTATGTAGTGACCTTCTTTATCTTGTCTCACTAATTTTAATTTGAAGCCTCTTTTATCTGATATTAGGATTGCAACTCCTGCCTGTTTATGGGGGCCGTTTGCTTGGTAGATTTTTATTCCAGCCTTCCACTTTCAGAATATGTTTTTTTCTATGGGCAAGTTTTGAGTCCTGAAGGTAGCAGATAGAAAGGAGCCTGCTTTTTAATCCAACTAGACAGTCTATGTCACTTAATTATAGAGTCTGTTAATGTTGAGAGATAGGACTGAGAGGTGTTTGTTAGTTCCTGCCATGTTATCCACCTTCTTGGGGGCTGTGGCAACTGGGTTCTTCCTATGGTTCTTGGATTCTCAGTTTGGGTACAGTTTCTGGGCCTTTATTTGGTCTTTTTTTTTTTTTTTTTTTTTCTATGTGTAGGACATCTTTCAAGGATCTTTTGTAGGATTGGTTTGGTGGAGATATATTGATTCAGTTTTTCTTTGCTGTGGAAGGTTTCATTTGACTTTCAGTTATGAAGAATTTAGCTGGGTACAGTATTCTTGGTTGATAGTTGTTTGTCTTTAGGGCATGGCATACATCATTCCAGGCTCTTGCTTTAATTGTCTCTGCTGAGAAATCTGAGGTGATTCTAATTGGTTTCCCTTTATTGGTGATTTATCTTTTCTCCTTGATAGCTTTAAGGATCCTTTCTTTGGTCTGAGTTGATGTTGGGCGGATTATAATGTGAAGGTGGGATGTCTTGTTCTGGTCTGGTCTATTTGGGGTTCTAAAAGCTTCCTGTATCTGAATAGGCCTATCTTTTTGCATGTTTGGGAAGTTCTCTGCTAGGATCCTGTTAAATTTCCTAGACCATTAACTTCTGTCTCTAGGTATTCCTCTATATACCCATTATCCTCAGATTAGGCCTTCTGATCTTGTTTTATAAATATTGAATAGTTCTATCATATTTCATGGATTTGTCTTGGAAAGTTGTATGTTCTTTCTCTGTAATATCTATGTTGTCTTCAATCCCCGAGATTTGATCTTCTGCATGGTCTAATCTACAAGACTTTCTACTTGGTTTTTATTTCTTTTTCTCCTAATTGGTCAGCTTTGATGGCTTCAAATTTTTGTTGGAGCTTTGTTTTAGATCTTGTATGTACTTCTTCTTTAATTTGGTGTTCAGTGTTTATTGTCAAATCACTCAGTTGATTGGTTATGGTTTCCTTGGACTGCCATTCCTTCTGTCGGACTCCTTTCAGCATTCCCTTTGTAGTCTCCCTGAATTCTTTCAGCTGTCTGTTTTTCCATGAATGTCCCTATTGGTCTTTGTCTATTTCATCCTGCTCTTACAATTCCTGTATTACTCTTTGATTAACTTCCTCATGTTCACGCAATTCCTGTGTTTCTCTTTGTTCCCAGCCTGCTCACACAATTCCTGTTTCTTTTGACTGTTCTTAGCCTGTTCACGCAATTCCTGTCTTTCTCTTTGACTGTTCTCAGCCTGTTCATGCAATTCTTGTATTTGTCTTTGAGTAGCTTCCTCATGCTCACAAAATTCCTGTATTAATCTTTGGTTTGCCCACTCTTTCTCGCTATCAAGCTTACATTGAGTCCTTTGCAGGTTTTCAATTACCATGTTTACCAGTAGTATTTGTAGAGCTTTTTGGGAACTCTCTTCTGGATTATTCATTAACTGTTCTGTTCTATCACCTGATTATCATGAGTGGGAGTTGAGATACCTGGACTTGCCATTTTTCTCGTTTCTTTGGCTTGTTCTGCCCATTTGGTATGAAAGTAACACCAATTTTGTCCCAGAACACAATTTTAAGGCAAGCATCAACCAGAGTTGCACAGTCAAAATGGCTGCAGATACAATCTAGTTCAACATCAAACAACTTATGATTAATGGGCTAAGAACAGCAAAGATTTGGCAAACCAGATATTATTAGGTTTAGGGAACCTAATAATGGGGAAAAATAGGCTTAGCAGGATGTGGAGAGGTGAAAGGAGAGTGAATTTAACGAAGTCCTAATCTCAGAGAGATTAGGGGGAATGGGTAGATCTTGTATCTTCCCTGTGTCCATAACCTGGTTCCTGGTGGAATCTCTGTTCTGCTTGTGGTGTTTGGTTTTCCTGTGGCTTCATTGGTTTCTTAACTCAGTTTGTTTGAGCAAGCAGAAAAATGCCCTGTGTTACCCAGGATTTTGTGATCCATCCCCCCAGGCTAGTTCAGTGGGAGGGAGATCTGCTTTGAGTATCACAAAAGGGGGAGATGGCTGTTTCCTCCACTTTAGAGATGCTGTCTGGAGGCAAGGTTCTGGGTAGGGTTGAACCCTTTCACCAAACAGTAGTTTTTCTCTGAGGGGCTAGCTCCTGAGATACTCACAAAGCCCAGCCTGGAGCCATTCTCAGGGTTTATGTTTACTGAGTTTCAATCATTTTTCTAGGCTACTGAAGGGAGCTGTAGCCTCTGGCTCTGTTTACCCAGTAAAGAAAGTCACTTCTCCAGGGCGTAGCTTCCACCCCTAGTTGGGGTGACTTTCCCCAGGGTGGAGCTGAGCCTGGCAGGTCAGGTCAGGTTCCTGTGATCTGCTAAATGACTTTTTTGCAATCTTCCAAGGCCTAAGTTGGAGCTAGCTGCTCAGCTAGGCCTTTGTCAGTGTCAAAGATGGAGATCTCCGGCTGTGCAGGAGAGGTGGCCTTCCCTCCTCTGCTCCCTGAGAAGGGGTGAAGACATCAGGCTTCTACTCATGCCAAGTCTTGGTTACTGGGCTATCTCTGGTCTGCGGTCTGCAGGATGAAGATATTTGCTCCTTGTCAGTTCTTGCTGGTATTGAGTAGAATCCGCTCCGCCACTGTGTCTGGTGCCTTTGTCCTGGACTCTCTGTTGTAGGTATGGCGCCTATGGCCGTTGCCTCTGCAGCTGCAGCGGCTACAGCCATGGCTACCAGCAAGTGCTTAGATCTGTCTCATTGTTTGGATTTTCCCTCTCTGGCCCAACTCTCTGTACTGTCATGGCACACTTGGTGTAATTCTCTGTCCTAGGACTGATCACTGGAACACTAAAACTGCTTTCTATGCATGAGCTTGTTTAGCCTCCAGCTTCTCCTCTGCCCTCTTCCTCCGAATCCCTGGTAATCTATTTTCTGAGTACCCAGTTTCATTACTTAAAATATGAAGAAAAACTAACTTTCAGGGTTCTTCAAATTTAACTTCATTTTTTTTCTTTTCTATTTCCTCTCCTGCTTCCCTTTTACACCATTTCAAAGGTACTACACATTCTCCCATCTCACTTTCTAGATTTCAGGAAGTAAAGAGGGCATGACTTTGTTTTGATAGAGCAGACACCTATCATATTACTGCACATACCAGGCTTTTCCATTAATGCTTGACAGTGTTGTATTCTTCAGTGTTAGTGACATAGTAACAGGCAAATCTTGAAGTTATAGTCACAGGAAGAAGAGGAATTAAGACATGATTTTTTTCCCTCTACCTTTACACTTTATTTTATATTGAAAATATAAACTACTTAAGTAGTTGTTACTTTATAGAAATCATTCTGCTTAACACAGTTGCCTTTTAATAAAGTGCTTGAATATTTGTTTTCTGTTTTTGAAATTTTTTTATTTATTAGATTTAACTGCATCATTTGGAGAAAACACATGTGTTTTAGAATCAAATTACCATTACATATGTACTTCTCAACTTAAATTTTCAGCTTGGAAAGTTATCCTAAGCATATAATTTGTATTCAGATAGATAAACTTGTATGTTGCACAGTTTTAAAAAAGACCAATTTGTGATTTTAACCCTACACCTTATTTTATTAAATAAAATAAATATTTGGTATTTGCTAATAATTTATACTTCTCTCCTTAATAATAAACTTAGAAGTAGTTAGGTGCAGTAGGGTTTGATGTTAAACCAACTCAGCCAATATACCACTAAAGTTAATTTCTTTTTCTTCAGTTTACAATGACAATTTTACACTCCATTTGCTGTCAGTGAAAATGTAGGCAGCATCTATTCCATGTATTTATAATCACTGAGTTCACTGTAACATACAGGAAAAATACATTAGAATGCCATATAGTAAAGTCTAACACATAAACAACTACTTAGCATTTTCAAGAATGTATCTGACTTATTGATTGGCTTAAATATCGTTTGGTAGAGTGAAATACCACACAGAGTGCATACATTCATTTACTTTTCAGAGCAATTGCTTCTTGTGCTGATGAAGGAGTTTTCTCTTCGCTTTATAAAGCTTACCTATTTCCATTGGAATTTCTGAATCTTGACACAATTAAATTTTTTCTAGGGTTCTTCATATAAAGTATACTCTGGAGGAAAACAATTTTTGAAAACTTATTATTATATTTAAATTTATTTACATTTATGTTTGGGATGTTCCATGCGCAGTGTGAAGTTGGGACTTTTCATAATTTCTGTTTTTCTTTATGAACACTATGATCCTTGGCAGGCTCCATGCTATAAATTAGTCTCAAATAGATGGTGCATGCATTTTTTCAATAATATACTTGTTAAGACTTTAGTTAAGACTTGTTAGTACTTTAATTAGAAAATAGTAAAATATGGTGTGTAGTTTACTTCTGTATTGATCTAAAACTTGAGAAGTGATAGTAGGAGATCATATAGGTAAGAAGAACATAGAGGAAGTAGGTGGTGTTGACCTAAATCATTAGCAAGCACATACACCTCTGTTCTTTTTTAGGAGAACAATATTATATTAAATGTAAATTCATTTTTAGGCATATTGTTATTTTAGCTTTAATGTTTCTTTTAGTGAATTGAGTAAGATTTCATATTTCATAGGTATATTATTTGGAAGTTGGAATAGCCATTGAAATTATTCTTGGAAGAGTGGCAAAGTACGTAGTGAGACAAAAAATAGTATTTACAAATGTAATATGAAAAACATAGGAAAAAGTTACATAGCAAAAAGTTACATAGGAAACTTCTTAATGTAAATATGCCTTGTCTCTTCTCATACCTGTCCTACCATTCTTTGTCCAATGGCAAATGAAGAGTGTTTTTCAGACTGTTGTGTAACCTATTATAACTGTTGTGTAACCTATTAAAACAGCTTTAAATTTTGAATAAAATTGATGTAAATATGAGAAGGAAAGAGACTATTAATCACCTTTTAAATGACATAAAAAGCTATAGTAAAAATCACAGTCTGGTAAAGGTAATGAGTAAAATCCCTAAATTCAGATGTGAATTTTAAGCACAGGGCAGTTGTCTTCTGTATACTTAACTGTTGTATATTTTAGTCAAAGTGTAATTTAGACTTTAGAAGTAGTGAATATGGCTTTCATATTTTTTTATTTTACTTTTAGCATGTATACCAATGAACTACTACTACTGGACTCTGGTTTTGATGGGTATATATGGTGTATAATAATGTACAGTAATGAAAACAAGATATCCTGTCTACTGGACTCTGGTTTTGATGGGTATACATGGACTATGAAACCAAATACTACTGAAATAATTCATATGCTCATCCTCGGATTGTCTTTATGGTGTGCCTTACTTTCTACTACTAAAAAACTATATTTAGTGGTAAAATTCAAATCATTCAAACACATTTGAGCATGTTTTACATGCTGTAGTGTACTGAGGACTTTCAGGCTTAGATTGTAAAACAAATGTATTATTATTTTCATTGAGTATATTTGCCTTAATTTGATCATAGTCCTAGCATTTTTACAGAAAGCAACTTATTGTATTTTTAATAAAAGTCTTTTGACAATTTTAAGTATTTGAGAAAATTTTCTGCTGCATTTTTTTCTTCATGGGCAGTTTTGTAACATTTTTTGGTAGTTAAAAACTATAGCACAGGCCAGGCACTGATGGCTCACACCTGTAATCCTGCCTACTCAGGAGGCTGAGATCTGAGGATTATGGTTCAAAGTCAGCCTGGGCAAGAAAACCAGAAGTGGCGCTGTGGCCCAAGTGGTAGAGCACTAGCCTTGAGCTGAGAGTTGAGGGACAGTACCCAGGCCCAGAGTTCAAGCCCCATGACGACAAAACAACAACATTAACAACAACAAAAATAACAAAAAAGAAAACTATAGCACAGATGGTCTATTTGTAAGAGAACTTTGGCTTTTAAGTTCTAAAATAGTAGAAAAAATATCTTAGACTTAATTATTTTAAAAAACTATGTTTAGAAATATAGGTACAAAAGCATTTGTAATCTTACAATTTTTTATTATTAGGTATGCTTTTTATTTTGCTTTTAGTAACTTGTAATTTAAGATTGCAGTTATTAGGTGTATTTCTGCATTTTATATATTGCTCCCAGATGCTACAGTATTAGTTTTTATCACTGCATATTTTATGAAATGTCAGCCTTCTGTTGGCTGTTCAAGCAGCATTGTTAGTGATCAAAGACACAACATAAAGAGGAATCTAAACAGTTGGCTTATCTTTGTCCTTCATTGTGACAAAAATACTACATAATTACTGTATTAAAAAAGATAAAATTTGCCATCATGTAACATGAAAAGAAATAAATGCCTTTGTTTTTAAGGGAAACAAAATAGTAAGATTTTTAGTACCATGACCTCCCCCCCTCCCCCATTAGAAGGACATACAATGTCTAATTTTACACTTTTTTTCTAAGGAATTAGGGTAATAAGGTCATATACAGACTAGTTCATAGGAAAAACAACCTAGTGTTTGATATAAGAAGTTAGACTTAATTTTGTCACATAAAATACATTTTATAAAAGTGACTAGTAGTTTATTTTTGTGTTTATTAATTGCATATGGTAAGTTTTATTTCAGTGTTTGATTGAATTTACCTACTTTTGTAGTTTAAAACTTTTTTGGTTGGTTTACATGTTCCTTTTTTATTTCAGTGATTTCAATAGCAGGATTACATTGTAGAAAGGAGATAAAAAATTTCCAAGCCTGAGAGAAATCTGTAAGAATAAAAGTCTTGAATGATTTTGATCAGCTGTTGTGTATGCCCAACTCAGCAGTTGGTTCAATCAATTTTGTTTTGAGATGGTTTTATTAAAATGAGCCGCTGCTTTCAGTAAATCATTGAGAAAGATTCTTGCTTTTTATACATGTCTTTTTTGGATGGAGGCAGGGTCTCAAATTGCAACCTTTAAGCCTATAAAACTGGCAACAATTCCTTACTCTCATGAAAGTGTGTTTCTGTTTTGTCAGAGTGGGCATTTGGAAACAGAGAATGTAGAATGATTTAGATTGAGGTTGTAGTAAAGTACTAGATCTAATTTCAAAATGGTCAGAAAATTATAAGATATAAATACCTTTAATTTCTAGTAGAATTTCTACTTTTATAAATAAATGAAAAGTAATTGCTTTTCTATGAAAGAATTAAATCTTCGGATAGCAGTTTGAAAGATTGTGTGTGTGTGTGTGTGTGTGTGTGTGTGTGTGTGTGTGTGTGTGTGTGTGTGTGTGTGTGTGTGTGTGTGTGTGTGTTTTAAATGTGATGTGTGCTGATGTTGGATGTGGTAAGCTATAATTCCAGTGTTCATTGAAGCAGTAGTTATTCACACCTGAATTTCTGTATGTCTAGGAGTTGGCTGGTTTTTAATCTCAAATTCATAGGCTTTTAGAATTTAAGCAATCACAGTTAGACACAAGTAGCTACTTTGTATTTTTGTAGAAAGCTTCATGTTACCCTGCTAGTGTTAAGCAATTATTTTCTTTTGGGCATGGTAGTGTTTTATCAAGTTCCCAGAAATCATGTAGCTGTAGCAAGTATCTCCACTGTGTGTTTTGTTGTGTACTTTCTAGATGCTCAGAAAAGCATTCTGTGGTCACATAAATTAACAAAGCACTGAATACTTTCTTCATATTATACATATTAAAGGATTTGAAAATGAGATGTAACATTTCATCTCAACATTAAATTTATGTGACCACAAAATCCTTAAAGATAAAACAAAATAGCCTGTTTTTTTCTTCATAACTCTTTTTAATAGCAAATGGTATTATAGATTGAGATCTTAAGATCTTTGTGCTTGCTGTTACTTTTTTTTTTTTTAATACCCTCTTAGAGAATGGAGCCAGGAAATAATGGATTTGTGTAAATGGATACACTCACACACACTTATGTATCTACATCAGTATGGATGTATATGAACATACTGCAAAACATACAAATACTTTTTTTGAGATTGGCTAGTTCAAATCACTGTCTTTAATTCTAATCCTTCTCCATAGGGATCTTCCTTGCCTTTTCCTTCACTGTGAGGCCCTTGGCTTCCAACATTTAGTTGGAATAACTAAATGGCTTCCCATTTAGTTATTCACTTAACTCAGTATATATCTAAACTTGTTTCAAAACTAGCACATTACACTACTAAGAACAGTCCTATGAAAAAGACTTAACGATATTCTCATCACCCCACTCATTTCTGTGTCTATATAATAAATTGCTGTACTTAGAGTTATTTGGAATTGTTCCTTCTTAGAAGTGTGGATTTAGTTTTAATCTGAAATGTGTTAGTCCACTAATTTTAGTTGTTGTGTTTTCTCCCATCTCCTTGAGGATCTGTTTTTGTTTGTTTGCTTATTTTGTCTGATGACATTTGACATAGCCAGAAGTGTTATCTATGGAAGTTTTATTTTTTTGTTGTGTATAAATTTATCACTTGTTTTTCAAAAACAATACTGCAGAAATTTGTATTTTCTTGTTTTGTTCAACTCCATTCTTTATTGTGAGAAACCTATTTATTTGAAAGTTTAGTTTATATAGACATGAAGATATATGTTCTTTCCTTTCATATTCATATATTCATTTGCAATTTACTATTTTTATTCATTAGTATCTCTTAGAAATCACTCCTGGTTAGGTCATAGAGATTTTCCTTATCTTTTTTTTTTTTTTTTTTTTTGCCAGTCTTGGGACTTGAACACAGGGCCTGGGCACTGTCCCTGAGCTTCCATGTATTCAAGGCTAGCACTCTACCACTTGAACCACAGCACCACTTCTAGCATTTTCTGTGTATATGGTACTGAGGAATTGAACCCAAGGTGTCATGAATGCTAGGCAAGCACTCTACCGCTGAGCCACATTCCCAGTCCCTTCTCATTCATTTTTATAGCTGTTCATGACTTTATTGTGTGTATCTATGAGTTATTACTCAACTAATTTATTTTTGTGTAAGTTCCAAATATTTTGCAATTAAAATATTTGGATAAGTTTACATATTCAGTACAGATTCAGTTCAAAGGAAGAATGCTTATATAGTTCTATCAGATACTGCCTACTTCCTTCGCATGGAAATTGTGTTATTTTGCTGTTTCACAAACAGTATGATAATGCCTGCTTCCTAGCCTTCCAAATGCAGTATACTGTGAAGCATTTGGATTTTTGTAAAATGATGCTTAAGTTATATATTTCAATATTCATTTAATTAGATTCATTTTATTAGTGGAGTTGAATATCATTTTCTGTGTATCAGAGCCATTTTCATAAGTTATTTGGTATTTTCCAAATTGTCTTAAAATTTTTTGTAAAAATACTAGGTATTTTGTTTGATATGGATTGCAGATGTTTCCTCCCTCCATGTCATCTGTCTTTTGGTTTTCCTTGTGGTATATTTTGTCATGTAAAAGTTTTATATTTGAATATTAGTTCTAGCAAGGTAGGCTTTTCTTTTATAAATAAAAGAATATAATATTAAAAAATTACTTGTATAGATTTTCTCATGTGTGACACATGGGGAAAGATAATGAATTCTATGTATGATGTATTGAGTATAAGGACCTGGTATGGATAATTAGGTGAAGACTAAGGAACGATTGGAGGTTATGAGTAGGTTACTTCTCCAGTGATAACTCTACTTGAGATATAATTCCTTAGCACAGTAGTGAGAAGTCCTTTGAGGCAATGAACAGCTGATGGGAAAGTCTTTGCTGGATCTTGGGATGTAGGCCCTGAGCCAAGGGTAGAAATACATAATTATGTATTATATGAAGTATAACACATGTATATAATAAATGTATAGTATACATCTATTACACACATGTACCTATGCCTCCCTCCTTCCTCCCCCACATAATGGGAGAAGGCAAATTGCCAAGGATCTGTTAATAAGGTGGCAGCATCAGGAAAAGTGTCACAGTCAAAAACTGACTGGTTGATTGTAGGAAAGAACAATTTCAGAATAAACAAGATGAACACTTTTAGGAAGGAGTTTTGGTTATTAAGACTACAGTGTAATCAAAGACTATAAACACTTCAGAAAGGGCATTCATTACACCATTAAGAGAACAATTTCAGTGATTATGAAAGGGCAAGAGTCATATAACAAGGGGTTTGCTTTGTCAAAATCATGTTGAAACAAAGTGCCCCATACAGAAAATTGGGAAGAGTTTGACAACATAGGCCAGTATGCTTAAATAAAGTTTGTAAAATATAGAAGAAAGAAATGATAATTTCAAAAATCTATCATGGATTAGAAACTGAAGTTAGAGATGAGAATTGAAAAACCTGTAGGCACTTTGGAATGCAGTAAACAGACCTCTAAAAGCATGTAGTAAAACATTTTAGATTTTCAGACATTATGGAAGCCAAGATGGTAAATGGCTGGTAAAAGAAATTAGAAGTAAGCTGCCGGAATACCACTGGAGGCTGCATGGCTGGACAGGTTCTGGCATAGTACTCTTATTTTGACATCTTCAAAGAGGTACTGCAAAGAAATATTGTAATTGTGGAAACAATACAGATTCTCTGAGAAAGGAGACAAATTAAACCAGTTTTATCAAACCTGTTATTAATACATTGTTTAATATAGTTGGTCAATCCTAAGAAAGACTTATTAACTCCATAAAGAAGACATTATTACAAATGAGGGAAACCATGGAGCCTATGTTGCTTTGGGTCAGGCTTACTTCCCTTAATATGATTTTTTCCCCCAAGTCTTTACATTTCCTTAGGAATTGGGCAATGTCATTCTTTCTGATAGAAGCATGAAATTTCATTGTGAATTTATACCACAATTTCTTATGTCTATGATAGTCCTAGCAGAGGATCACAATAAGTCAATAGCTATGCACATATGACCATATAAAATGATCCTAATTGAGAAAAGGTTAAATAAGATGATGTTAAGTGAAATGAACCCCAAAATGGGGACACAAGTGGTTTTTTTCTTTCTTGGTATTGTTTCTAACATATTTATAAGGTACCATGTAATTTTTTTGTTTGTTTGTTTTGTATGTCCCTCCCCCACAGTGTAACCCTGTTTTCACTGTATTTGATTTTGGTATAATTTGGGGAGGGGAAGGGAAAAAACAAAATGTTTAAATAGGGATACAGGTTGACCCATTGCAACAATGATACGTACAAGACGTTATGTCAGAAAACGAACTTTACAATTTAGGCTGGAGGGTGGGGGGTGGGGGGAGTGCGGCTGAGGAGGTGGAAGGGAAGGAATGGTAGGGGAAAAACAAAGGAAGAGGCACGATGCTGGATAAGAAATGTACTCATTACCTTGCTCATGTAACTGTAACCCCTTTGTACAGTATTTTCACAATAAAAAAGTTAATTAAAAAAAAAGTTGTGATGATGGGATTAGGTGCTCCCAAATGACGTGTGCATCTCATTGTTGCAATGGGTCCACCTGTATCCCTAGTTAAATGATTTGTATTCAAATGTTCCAGATTTTTGAAGAGATAAATTTCATTTTACTTGATCACATTAAGGTAGTTTTTTTATGTGCAATATAAATTTGTTTTAATTGTTAAAATCATGAGTAGTATTGAATTTTACCAAAATAATTTACTTGAATATGTTGAGATTATGTTATAGTTTGTGTCCTAATGGGTCATCTATTATGTGGTAAACAGATTAGTCTTTTCTGGATCCTTAGGCTATGGAAAAACTGAAGCTCTTTAGTAGTCAGCAGGAATAAAGCTGAATATGGGTTGAAAGGGCTCGATGAATTTGCAAATGTACTGTAACATTTAAAATTTTTTTTCTCTTTAAACTCAATCTTAGATTCTTTGCTTTTGTAGTCTGATAACTGTCAGTTTCAAACACTAAAAGAAAACATTTATAGCTATATATAGCTGTATTAAGTTGCATTAAGTTACTTTTGTGAATATAGAAAGATTACAATGTGGATCTAGATTAATATAGAGTTGGAAATGGAAGAGATTATAGATAATTATGGAAAGCCTGAAAATGGATTTAATTTGTAAACCTTTTTTATTTCACTACCCTATATAGAAATTTAAGAAATTTTTGCAGCACATACTGTTTATTAAGAAAATATTTTATGTTATAGTTTGTCTTAATGAGTTGTATTTAATCCATCTTAATGCTTTTGTTTTAAATTTCTTATTAATAATGAAGATTTTAAACTTTTGTATTTACCTGCTATTTTAGAACATTTTTATGGGAAATTAGTCTGTATATTACCATCTTGAGAAAATGTTCTAGAAAATAGCTGATCTGGTTAGATTTAGACTACTCATTCTCTTCAGGTAAAACTAAATTGGCAGTGAGGGTATTCAGTTTTCCTATTGCACAACATATTGAGAACCAAAACTTCCTTTGGTTGAAGGTTTTACCCTTTATCAAGAATTTTCTTGAAAGCCAGGCACTGGTGGCTCATGCTTATAATCCTAGCTACTCAGGAGGCTGAGATCTGAGGATCATGGTTCAGAGCCAGCCAGGGCAGGAACATCCATGAAACTCTTATCTCCAGTAAACAACCAGAAAACCAGAAGTGGCACTATGGCTCAAATGGTAGAGGACTTGCCTTGAGCTGAAGAGCTGAAGGACAGTGCCTAGCCCCAGAGGGTCAAGCCCCACAACCAACAACGACAACAAAAAGAATGTTCTTGGGAATCTGTGATATAGTTTACTATTACTGTTACTGCTATTATTTTTTATTGTGGATGATTTGGTTCAATAAATCTAATTTGGTTAAATAATCTATGCTTTGTGAAAGTACATGATTTGATCTTTATAAGATTTTTAAAGTTAGAATTAAACTTTATAAAACTTTATTATAAAATGTATGTTTAGATTTGAGATATGGCTCAAGTGGTAGGCCACTTGTCTGGCAAGTTCAAGACATTCAGTTCAAATGCTAGTACTAAGCAGTAAGCCTTTTATTTTGCATTATCATTAATTAAATCTTGTGCTTCACAGATTGCAGGTAACCAATGATTAAGTAAAGACTACCAAAAATATGAATCATAAAAATCTTTTTGTGAAAATTAGCTGTTACTAAGGAGCTTCTGATTAGGCCAGGAAGAAACATTAGAGTAATGATCAAATGATTAGAGCTATTTTACTTGTGTTATAGTCTATCTCGAACACAATTTAACTGTATTATTATTACTACTTTTTTTGGTATTGGGGATTCAATACATGCCACTTTGTCACTGACCTGCATCCCAGGTTCTCTAACATGGTTTGGAAGGAAGGGACTTGCAGACAAATGTGCCTAGAACTAGGGATCAAGCTCATATGATTTATGTTTTTTTTCTCAAAGTTTAATATAGAAGTCACAATAATTTGATGAGTAATTTTTATATTACATGAAAACTTCAATATTATGAAATTTATCGAATTTCTAGTTTAAACACTAGAAAATTTTCAGTTGTTAAGAGACTATCCCTTGCTATGCGCTGGTGGCTCATGCCTGTAATCCTAGCTGCTCAGGAGGTGGAGGTCTGAGGATCTTGATTTGAGGCTAGCCTGGGCAGAAAAATCCATGAGAATCTTAGCTCCAATAAATTACTTAGCAAAAGCTGGAAGAGGCACTGCTTAAGTGGTAGAGCACTAGTTTTGAGCAAAAGAAGCTCAGGGTTAACACTCATGCTCGAATGGGTTCAAGCCCCAGGACTAGCATTAAAAAAAAAAAAAAAGAGTTTTCTTTTCTCTATTTTTTTGTTGGTGGTACACAACACTCCACAATGCAATTTAACCTTTGTTAATGGTTCCTTAAATTCTAAAAATCACCAATGCTCTGAGCAGTCTAGTTGCTAAAAGCATCAACTAGATATTTTTTAATATATTTTTTATTATAAAAATACAGAGGGGTTTCAATTACATGAGTAAGGTAATGAATACATTGCCTATTGAGTATTGTTACCCCCTACTTTGTTTTTCCCTTACCATCTCTTCCCTCTCCACCTCAAAAACTCCTCCCTCCCCTCCCCCCCAAGTTGTAAAGTTCCTTTTGAACATAGTGTCTTGTACATCTCATTGCTACAATGGTTCAACCTGTATCCTTATTTCAGCATTTTGTTATGTTCCTTCCCATCCCCCAATTAGAAAAATTATATACAAGATGCAGGGCACCAGAATCAAATACAGTGACAAGAGGGGTTATACCATGGGGGAGGAACATACACAAGAAACAAAATATTCACATTTTAAGTACCTTAAACAACAGCTGGGAAGTTGGCTCAGTGGTAGAGCCCTTGCCTTGCATGCCTGAGGCCTTGGGTTCTATTCCTCAGCACCACATAATCAAAAAGAAAAAAGCCGGAAGTGGCGCTGTGGCTCAAGTGGTAGAGCACTAGCCTTGAGCTGAAGAGCTGAGGGACAGCGCCCATGCCCAGAGTTCAGGCCCCACGACCGGACCCCAAAAAATAAAGAAATAAAAAAAATAAAAACAACAGCAAGAAAGATAAAACCTCTTGTGTCCCTATCTTGGGGTTCATTTCACTTATATAATAGCATCATATCTTATATGGTCATATGTACATAGCTTTTGACCTTTTCTGCTTGTCCTAGACATATACTAGTTTTGCAAATAAGAGAAACCATGGGACCTATGTTACTTTGGCCTGGCTTATTTCACTTAATATAATTTTTTTCCCCAAGTCTTTCCATTTCCTAACAAATGGGGTGATGCCATTCTTTCTGATGGAGGCATAGAATTCCACTGTATATATGTATCACATTTTCTTGATCCATTCAAGAAAGGGGCATCTGGGTTGGTTCCATATCTTAGCTATGGTGAATAATGGTGCAATAAGCATAGTTGTGCTGGTAGCTTTAGTATGACCTCGTTTATGATTGTTTGGGTAAATCCCCACAAGTGGGATTGCTGAATCATAGGGGAGCTCTATGTGTATGAAGTCTGTTGAGGAACTCAACCAGATATTTTTTGTCATGTAATTAAACACATTAAACCCTGAAACATTCTAGGGTTTTCTGAAGCACATTTAAGATGTTACTACTTTCTCCTGCGTTTTTGACAGTTTGAATTGTATTGTTTAATATTTAATACAGTATATATTGTAGGTTAAGAGCCTGCCTTTTTTTGTTGTTGGTGGTGGTGGTGGTGAGGCTTGATCTCAGGGCCTGGGTGCCATCCCTGAGCTCTTCTTTGCTCAAGGTTAATACTCTACCACTTTGAGCTATAGCACCACTTCCAGTTTTTTGGTGGGTAGTTGGAGATAAGAATCTCATGGACTTTGCTGCCCCGGCTGACTTTGAACTTCAGTTCTCAAATCTCAGCCTTTTAAGTAACTAGGATTACAGGCATGAACCACCAGCGCCTGTTGAGCCTGACTTTTGAAAACAATATGATATGCCAGTAACACAGTCATGCATGCCAAGATTACCTAAAATTATTAATTGTGTGAAGCTTCGGAAGGGTGCTTGAGTTGGTCACCTGGCTTTGAAGAGATCTTACTCCAAAGAGAGGTCCCAGTTTAGAATCTAGTTTTGAGAACAAATATACCAACTAAAGTGTTGAGTTAGGGGCTTGTGAAGTCTGAGACTAAGTAATCCTACAATATCATGGTTCTTAGCTAATTGATGCTGAATAAAGTTATGATAGCTTGAAGGCACAAATCATGATTGTATTTAGCATAAATCATGATTGTATTTATACAGTATATACACGTATACACTGAAGGTTGTATATATAGCCTACTGAGGATCGAAATAAAGTAATCATAGTCAAAAGAAATTTTCACAATGTTTTTGAACCCAGTTCTAAAATTAAGAATTAAAACAATTTACTAATGTGGTTCCATTTATATGTAGTACATACTGTGTACACAATAGGGTCATTTTTTCTTGAAAGCTCTTTTACCATCTACTATTTTGTAGGAGCTAGAAATAGTGACTTAATTTGAAACTTACTACCCCATTTTAAGTTATTCTGACTAAAATGTTCTACATTTTAGAAGAAGTCTAGTCATCTCTAGGGAGTGATGAGTTCATAAAGAACTTTTGAAATTTCTGGTATGTTAGACAGTATTAGGTGTTAAACCCAAGGGCTTGATGGCCAGACAAGCACTATACTATTTGAGCGATAAGCCCAACAGCTTCTCTCATCCCAAACTTAAAAAGAGTTTGAATTGATGTTGTGCTAACTTTTTCTGGGCTAGCTTTGAATTTAAAATCCTTCTATCTCTGCCTCTACTGTAGTATCTGAGAATATAGGGTTAAGAAACAATTTCTTTGAAATTCTTTCCATCTGTGGTTTGGAGAGGTGGAAATAGTCCACAGATTTGAGTTTTGCAAGAATTTTGTTACTATGTAGACAGAGGTTAGTAATTCGTTTTGGAAGAAATACTCAGGCATTTATTCATTGTCCATTTATACACATGAGTCAGTATGTAATTTGTCTGGCCAATCTCCACATTGGCTTTAGAAATATTAGAGAAGCAGTAAAAAATCTGATCCATAGTTGCCTATGTGTATGTGTAATGTAATCAAGAATAACACTGAAAAAATCTAGGAATGTTGTTTGTAGTCTTTAATCTTAATGTCTATCATAGTAAGATGAAAGCACTTAGCTAGATATATTTTCATAGATTTCTTTTAGTGCTTAATGAATAATGTATTTCAGAGTAAAGAGAAATGAATTTCATGAATTACAGATTTCAGTGCCAAGAACCCATGACTTACAAATATAAGAGGACATGAACTTTTTTCTTTTTTTTTTTTTTGTCTTACCTGGGACTTGAACTCTGGACCTGGGTTCTATCGCTGAGCTTTCATCCTCAAGGCTAGTGCTCTATCACTTGAGCCTCAGCTCAACTTTCGGCTTTTTGTGACTTTCTTTCCTGGGCTGGCTTCTAACCATAATCCTCAGATCTTACTCAGTAGCTAGGATTACAAGTGTGAGCCACTGGCACCCAGTGAACTTCATTCTTGATGGTAGATTTCCAAGATGCTCTGCTGTGATGAGCACATAATTCACCATGTATATTTTGATTCACTTTATTTATAGGTGTATCTGAAGACATTGTGGTATATATAGGATATGGGTTGTATAGTGTCATGGAACTGAGTTTAAATATCATTTATTAACTAAGATACTAAATACATTAGTTACATTGTCTACATTTCTTCATTTTTATAAGTGAGAAAAATGATAATAAGGTCTTTTCCTTAGTATGAATGGAATAATGGTAATAATAAGATCTTTTTTATGTAGTAGCTATGGAAAGTAAATGAAATGATTTTTTATCTTAAACAAATACTCTTTTAGGATATTCTCTCCCTTACCTACACCTTGGTCTCAGTTGTCTAGGTCAGAGAATTTAAGCTATAAGCTTAAAAGATCATTTTATACTATTGACAATCTTCAGATGGAGATCATCATAGAGTAAAATGTCTCCGTGAAAAGATACCTATTTAGTGAATATGTAAGCGGTAGTAGTAATAGTATTAGCAGTAGTGACTATATATAAGCCACCATTTTTTTTTTTTTTTTTTTTTTGTCGGTCGTGGGGCTTGAACTTTGGGCCTGGGCGCTGTCCCTCAGCTCTTCAGCTCAAGGCGAGCGCTCTACCACTTGAGCTACAGCGCCACTTCCAGTTTTCTGGTGGTTTATTGGAGATAGGAGTTTCACGGTCTCTCCTTCCCCGGGCTGGCTTTGAACCGCGATCCTCAGATCTCAGCCTCCTGAGTAGCTAGGATTACAGGCGTGAGCCACCAGCTCCCAGCTAATCCACCATATTTTAAAAAGATTAGATAACTACTTTTTTTTAATTAAAATTTTTTTATTGTGAAAATATGGTACAGAGGGGTTACAATTACACGGGCAAGATAATGAGTACATTTCTTATCAAGCATCCTTCCCTTCCCTCCCCTTCCTTCCCCTCCCCTCCCCTCCCTCCCCCCTCCCCTCCCCACTCCCCTCCCCCCTCAAAGTTGTAAAGTTTGTTTTTCAACATAACGACTTGTACATCTCATTGTTGCAATGGGTCCACCTGTATCCCTATTTAAACGATTTGTTTTTTCCCTTCCCCTCCACAAATTATACCAACATCAAATACAGTGAAAGCAGGGGTTATATTGTGGGGGAGGGACATACAAAGCAACAAAGAAATCATCTTATAAATATGTTAGAAATAATTACATGAAAGAAAAAAACATTTGAATCCTTATCTTGGGGTTCATTTCAACTAACATCAGCTTATCTGACCTTTTCTGCTTTTCTCAGACATATACTAGTTATTGCAAATAAAGGAAACCATGGGACCTATGCTTCTTTGGGCCTGGCTTACTTCACTTATAGATAACTACTCTTAAGGAATTCTTTTCCTTCTAAAGGATATTCTGGAAGATGACTGAAAATTCATTCACTATTCATTGAGTTGTCTAGTGAGGAGAACTGAAAAGGGTGTACTACTAAATATGGTTTCCTCTTTGAGAGCTTCAGCAAACCTTTTTGCTATTCATCTTTGTAGAAGCATCATGGTAGTGAATTACGAATTTTCTTTTCTTTCTTGGGGGGGTCCGGTCGTGGGGCCTGAACTCTGGACATGGGCGCTGTCCCTCAGCTCTTCAGGTCAAGGCTAGCGCTCTACCACTTGAGCCACAGCGCCACTTCCGGCTTTTTTTCTTTTTGCTTATGTGGTGCTGAGAAATCGAACCCAGGGCCTCAAGCATGCAATAAAAACACCCTACCACTGAGCCATCTTCCAGCCCTTCTTTTTTTTTTTTTTTTTTTTTTTTATGTGGTGCTGAGAAATGGAACCCAGTGCCTCATGCATGCAAGGCAAGCACCCTACCACTGAGCCATCTTCCCAGTCCCCTATCATTTTCTTTTATAAGATAATTAACCGGAGGATAGATGCAAATAATTTGAAGGATCATTTGTAAATATACCAACTTTGAGTGATTCCTTCTTCACACCCTAGTATGTCCTAAGATCAAGATGACATATTTGGGCTTCTGACCTTGGAGAGTAATAACTGTCTCAGAGCTCTTGTTGAATTTCCAGTATTCTAAACAGGAAACATTATATTTTAAAAACTTTAATGATCTGCTTTTGATGTATTATCCTGAGTAGCAAAAAAAGACATTTGCTATGTAAATTAATTTTGGTTCTGGTTTATTGAATTATTAGACAGACTGATAGCACTAGTAGATACATGAGCTTCCTAAATTTAGTTTACTGGAATACTAGTTAGAAATCTGAGTAATTATCTATATGCAAAAATCTGAGAATTCATTTGGATTATTTATACTTGTAACTACCTACCTTAATGTGAAACATTATGTCAATAATAAAAATCAACTTTCAAAAGGGATTATTGAACAGAGGTATTCCTAGATTTGCAGATCTGTTTAGAACTAAGGAGACTTCAAAATAAGATCCTAAAATACTGTGAAATTAGTAGGAAGATCTATTTTTTAAGCAAGTTTCACTTAGGGTTACAAAAATAGCAATATGAAAATTGAGATAACTCACTCATTCCTTTTGTCTTCAATGTAACCATTGTAGGGGTCCAAAAGCATTGGAAGTATAGTATGCTGTTTTTCCTAATCATCCTCTTCTCTACCATACCTTTTGATTTTTTTTGTGGGGGTAATTATGGCATAAATAAGATTCCAAACAATTAGAAAGCTTGAAAATTTACTGAACTTACATTTCTCTGTCTAGGTACCATTTCTCCTCCCTTCCCCTCCCCTTCCCTTCCCTTGTCTGTTGGTCTTACATTTCTGTAACCACAGTGCTTGTTTTTTGGTACCCTATATCACTCATAAAGCTATCTTCCTCACTAAGTACCTCAGCTACTTCCTGTGCTGTTGCTGTAAATTAACATTTTGTAGTTTAGACTTCCTTTATTTCTTTGGGCAGTGTCTCTGAGCTGCTTTTGCTCAAGACTAGCACTCTACCAATTGAGCCACAATTCTGTTTCCAGCTTTCTTGATAGTTTTACTGGAGATAAGAGTCTCACAGACTTTCCTGCCCAGACTGGCTTTGAACTGTGATCCTCAGATATCTGCTTCCTCAGTAGCTAGGATTACAGGCCTGAGCCACCAGCACCAGCTGTAATTCTTGTTCTTGAGCTAAATTAAAGTTGATATTAAGAGCTTGATCCTATATACCAGAATATATAGAAGAAAGATTATCTTGTTGGCATCAAGATTAATACTGAGAATGTATTCTGCTAATTAAAAACAAAATCTTTTCTTGAATTTTATATGTTCTGGTTTCTATTCTGCCTTTATCCTAGGATAGTGTAATAGTTTGAGGCCAACTGTGATTAGTGAAAACTGATCATGAATATTTTGGGAAAATATATCCTATAATAATGTGTGATGAAGAATCATTTGAATCATTTTGGAAGTGAAGATTAATTAAGAGTAGAAGCATTTCATTTTGCCTAAAATCTAGAGACAGATTTATGTTACATCAATTAAAAAATTTTTTGTGTGTGTGTGCCACTTCTGGGGCTTAAACTCAAAGTCTGGGTGTTGTTTTGAGCTTTTTGCTCAAGGCTAGTGCTCTACTGCCTGAGCCACAGTTCCATTTCCACTTTTTTGATGGTTAATTGGAGATAAAAGTCTCATGGAATGGCTGGGAATGTGGCTTAGTGGTAGAGTGCTTGCCTAACATGCATGTAGCCCCAGGTTCCACTCTCCAGTACCACATAAACAGAAAAAGCCAGAATTGTTGCTGTGGCTCCAGTGGTAGAGTACTAACCTTGAGCAAAGTCCCAGGTCTGGCAAAAACAAAACAAAACAAAAAGTCTCATGAATTCCTCCCCAGGCTGGCTATGAACCATGATCCTCAGATTTCAGGCTTCTAAGTAGCTATAGGATCAGTGTTTCTAGCAGTGTCACTGTTTTTAAAGTCTTTGGTGTTACAAATTTTTATAAACTTGAGGGCAATTCATTAACAGAGTCAGTTGTGGTCAAGTAAACAACTTGCTTATATTGTACTTACAATTCCTTTTAAATCAATATAGCATGGTTAAAACCAAATAAAATGGACACTAGGGTTAGATTGCTCAGGTGCGAGTCTCATCTATATCTTGGGCTAGCTATGAGATGGATAAAATAGTTGGTTTTTTTTTTAAGTTTCTTTTACCTTTTTTTTTAATTTTGGTGAGGAGAAAGCATAAAATTAAGTCACATAATTCACATTAATTCACATTTAGCCATATGATTTTCTTAAAAGAGGATTTACTGAATATATGCCAAAAAAAAGACATTTAAGGGAAATGAATGGTTTACAAGGAAATTTTGTATCAAAAGTTTTAGGAAGGTCTAATATAATAATAGTTGTTATAATAATATAATAATAGTTAACAACTGACAAAATAAAGAACTGAAAACTCAGAGTTTATTTATAACTCACTGATATCAATAGACACTAATGTATACTTGTACCAAAGCAGTATTTAACTCAGAAAAACCCCTATTTCCAGACACTCACTCAAGCAATTAATGTCTGTCTTCTTGTGTATATATGCTTTTGCTATGAATCTTCCCTCAGCTGTTACTCTTATAGTAGATGAAATACAGTGTTCTCATAGTTATATATAGCTATGTGCTATGCCATAGGTGTATATTTTAAAAAAACAGTATTTTGTACTAATGAACGAATTGCTGGTGAGAAATGTTTGTCAGAGAGCATAAATGGATTATAACTGAACTTGGTTTATTTTAAACCCGACTTGACATTTCTATCAAGTTTCCTTGTCCATGGAAAGGGTACAGGTTACAGGTTCAGATATCCTTAAGTGGAAGCTTTTTCCCTGTGGCTTTATTTTTTTAATTTTTTTTTTTAATTTTTGGGTTCATTCGTGGGGCCTGAACTCTGGGCCTGGGCGCTGTCCCTCAGCTCTTCAGCTCAAGGCTAGCGCGCTACCACTTGAGCCACAGCGCCACTGCCGGCTTTTTCTTTTCTCTGCTTATGTGGTGCTGAGGAATCGAACCCAGGACCTCATGCATGCAAGGCAAGCGCTCTACCACTGAGCCACCATCCCAGCCCCCCCTGTGGCTTTATTACTGACTTTATACTTTTCCTGAATTTCAACATCTTCATTCAAAGAATTGTTATTATTTTATTGTGTGTATATCTATGTGTGTGTGTATAGATATATGTATATCTATACACACACACATATATTTGCTTTTGCTATCATATATAGTAAGCAATTGCTCTGCTACCACTAATTTGCATCTATACTCCAATCTATATCTATCTATCTATATCTATCTATCTCTATCTATCTATCTATCTATCTATCTATCTATCTATCTATCTATCTATCTCTCTCTCTCTCTCTCTCTCTCTCTATCTATCTATCTATCTATCTATCTATCTATCTATCTATCTATCTATCTATCTATCTATCTATCTATCTATCTATCTATCTATCGCTATATATATAATGACCTGAAGCACATTTTTAGAGTGCTTAATACAGTTCTGTGCCAAACTAGGATTATGTTATGACCATTATTCACTAATTAGGTTAAGTCATAAAATGTAAACATGTTGTGTGAAGTTAACCAATGCAAATCAGTTTGCCATATTAGAAAATACTATAAGCTTCATTCTTCTAATGTGGTATGATAGCTGAAAACTAGGAAGGCAGTGGATGTGTGAATCTGTTTATCTTTGGAAAAATGATAGAGATTTCTTGCCTTTTTTTTTTTTTTTGTCGGCCGTGGGGCTTGAACTCTGGGCCTGGGCGCTGTCCCTCAGCTCTTCAGCTCAAGGCAAGCGCTCTACCACTTGAGCTACAGCGCCACTTCCGGTTTTCTGGTGGTTTATTGGAGATAGGAGTCTCACGGTCTCCCCTGCCCGGGCTGGCTTTGAACCGCGATCCTCAGATCTCAGCCTCCTGAGTAGCTAGGATTACAGGCGTGAGCCACCAGCGCCCAGCTGTTTTCTTGCCTTTTTTAAAGCTTTTTAAAATTTTAATTTCTTGATTTCCTATCTTTTTATATTTTTATCCATCTACCTAACTTCCCATAGCTACTCAGGTAAAGATGGAGAAGGTTGTGGTTTGGGGTCAGACTAGGCAAGAATTTACTCAGTCCTTGTCCCAGTAAGTGATATTTAGGCTTCTGAACATATATTGTTACAGTTCTTATTAGCATAAAATAATCGTGCAGAGGTTTAATTGTGTTAGCTATAGCTTGCATATAATGTACTTCTATCAGATTCACACCCCACCCACCCCCATGGGAATCCCTTTTTTCCAATTCCCCTTCCTTTAACAGTATTTAGTGGACCATCAACCTTTTCTTTTCTCTCTTCTCCCATGCTCTAGTTTCTCCTCCTAAACAGTGTCCACTTTGAGGGCACTTTGAGAACTCTAAACCTCAAAAAATCATCTTTTGAAGTTTTCAATACAGGTTTTTAAAACTGTTCTTGAATGGACTTCAGAGTAAAGACTTTCCCCTTGCTTTGAATCTGTACAGTAGTTGAAATTTATAACTTAAGATCAAATTTAAAAAAACGGATTCCTAGTATAGAGGATGTATTAATTTATTTCAGTTGGATAAAGCATAGGAATAATATTCTTTTTTTTTTTTTTTTTTTGGGTCGGTCGTGGGGCTTGAACTCTGGGCTTGGGTGCTGTCCCTCAGCTCTTCAGCTCAAGGAAAGCACTCTACCACTTGAGCCAAAGCACCACTTCTGGTTTTCTGAGTGGTTTATTGGAGATAAAAGTTTCACGGACTTTCTTGCCCAGGCTGGCTTTGAACTGCGATCCTCAGATCTCAGGCTCCTGAGTAACTAGGATTACAGGCATGAGCCACAGCGCCCGGCTTTAGAAATAATATTCTATTAGGCTTTTCAGTTCTTATAAAATTTAAAGTTGAGATGATTAAAATATGAAACTATGCTTTTTGTTTTTGTATTTTGGCTGTTTTTTTTTTTTTTTTTACTATCTGACTGTTGCTGGCAGATTATAATGTAATTTTGAAAACTCCAAAGACTTCAATATTTTCTTGAAAATTAGTTTATCATAGTTATTTGCTTTATATAATTTGTGATTTCAATAAGATTTTGATTTCCATCTATGCTGAATTCTTTCTAAGAGTGCATACCATTATTTTTCCCCACAAAAAGCATAGTCAGCAGGAAAAAAGGTGGTCTGAGCACTTAGGTGTTAAATATGTGTGTTAATTAAGGAAAAAATTAGAGAAATATGAAAACAGATGTTACATAAATTATTTCAGTCCCAGGGAAGCAGTAACTTATACACTGATAATAATTTTTATATGTGCATGTGTATCTCTGTTTCTAGATTTCTTAACAATTATATGATTCCTAAGAGAATAACCAGAAAAAGAACTGGAAATCTTTCATTAATACTGGCAACCAAACCCTGTATGGACTGCTGAGAAGATTAGTTGTTTCATGGAGACTTATAATAGAGATGATTTTCTATGTTTCATAATTCTGCCTGTAGTGATCTTTTTAAAGCCTTTTTGATAGTATGCGAATTTGTTCTTTTATTGAATATATTCTGTTACAAGGAAAAGGTCATTTAATGATCTGAGCACTGCAAAAGATTTAAAATTGGCCCCAATTTTAAAAATTGCTCTAAATTGTAGATTTAGGAATAAAACAAATTACAACTTTTCAAGACACTTATTTGTATTGTTACTTTTTTGTTGTTGTAATTGCATTTCCTAAAGAAATAACCATCTCTGAAATGTGGCAACACAATATAGTATTACTTAAATATACATTTAGTATTATTTAAATATACGTTAATACTGGGCATAATGGCCTGTGATACTAGGTACTTTTGGGCAGATTGAGAAGCAGTGACTGAAAACTTCTTGAGAATCTTTTCCTCTAAAGAACTATCCAGGGTGTGTATTTTCACAAAAGAAAAAAAAAGAAACAGAAAATAGGTTTAATAGCAATTTTTAGCTCAAGTGTAGAAGAAACACGATATGTTTTGCTCAAGAAGGTACTGACAAAATGTAGGTATTATCCATATGTGGGGTAGAGTGAGGAAAATATTGTAATGTTTCAGATAAGATCAAAGTATAAAATAAGGCAGTGATGTATCAGAATTAGATAAAGCAAAGCAAACCCACAAACAAAACAGGAATTAGATTCAGCAGGCTAATATGTCTGGAAAAAACAGTTTAAAATATTTTTCTATTAAGAGTGCCCTATTTTAGTATTGATACTGTGGTTGATTCTCTTTTAGGAAGGGAGTATTTACTGGGACTTAAACCTAGGTCCTCACATTTGTGCAGCTGGCATGTATACCGTCTCCATTCCTTCTCTTTTGATTTTAAGTTTGCTTGTTTGTTTTGGTTTTTTTTGCTAGTCCTTGGGCTTGAACTCAGTGCCTGCGCACTGTCGCTGCGCTTCTTTTGCTCAAGCTAGCACCCTGCCACTTGAGTCACAGTACTGTTTTCAGCTTTTTCTGTTTATGTGGTACTGAGGAATGAAATCCAAGGCTTCATGCATGCTAGGCAAGCACTCTACCACTAAGCCACATTCCCAGGCCGGTCTCCTGAGTTTACCTGGGGCTAGCCTCAGGCTTTAGTCCTCCTACTCTGCCTCCCAAAGCTGAATGACAGGTGCAACCACCATGACCAGCTAATTGGTTTGGGTAGGGTCTCCCAGCTTCGAACCTGGTCTGGTCTCAAACTGTCTCCCAAAGTAGCTAAGATGATAGGCACCTTGCCTATGTAATTGATTGCTTTCTGAATTTCACTAACTTTAAGCTAGATTTGCTATCAACTTTTTAAGGTCTGTGTTATGGATTCATATTTTACATTATACTGCCTAACTCTTGTTACCTTTTTATACATATGTTGAGCCACCAATATGTTCTCAACATGTTGAATGTTAAGAACTGATATAGAAAGAAATCTAGAAGTGAATGATGATAATCAATTTAATAATTTGTATTAAGAAGCCCATTACTTAAATTGTATAGCCTATTAAACTTATGTTTGTCATTATTTTGGATTTTCTGTAGAAGCATATCTATGCAAGAAAGATATTTAGAAGTATATTGCTATAGGCATTAAGATTTTTTAAAAAGCCACACTGATTATTTTTCAAGAGTATTTGCTATTATTACTAATGCATTCATATAATTTTGCCTTTTTTTTTTGTCAGTCGTGTGGCTTGAACTCTGGGCTTGGGTGCTGTCCCTCAGCTCTTCAGCTCAAGGTGAGCGTTCTACCGCTTGAGCCACAGCACCACTTCCAGTTTTCTTGTGGTTTATTGGAGATAAGAGTCTCAAAGACTTTCTTGCTTGGGCTGGCTTTGATCCGTGATCCTCAGATCTCAGCCTCCTTAGTAGCTAGGGTTACAGGCGTGAGCCACCGGCACCCAGCTTAATTTTGCATTTTATTATTTAAATCATCAATTGAATGTATTGCTTTTAAATATAAAATTATCGGTTTTAGTTGGAAATTTTAGAATGTGATAGTTTTAGAATGTGATTGTTTCCAAATGTAAAAATTACCATTTTTAGTTGGAAATTTTATTATGTGATAGTACTTAAAATGTAATTTTAGGTAGGTTTGTTATTTCAGGATGTGTGTATCATTTTAGTGAAAAGTTAATATGGCTGGAGCAGGTTTCTTTGTCTTTGTGTGTGTGTGTGTGTGTGTGTGTGTGTGTGTGTGTGTGTGTGTGTGTGTGTGTGTGTGTGTGTGTGTGTGTGTATGTAGGTATGTTTGGTTGTTCTCTCGTCTTAGTATGTATTTTACTGTTAGTATTATAACATGACTGCATCTGCCATGCATTAAAATAGATGGTGAGAAAGGAGTAATTAATGAACAAGCTAATATTTGGCCTCAAAAGCCGGAAATATTTTGACATGAGTTGTTTCACCTGCTTTTTTTGTTTTGTTATACAATTTGATTTGGTTTAGAGTTCCTATTGTGATATAAGGATTTGAGGATTAAAAAAAAATTTTCTAGGTAGATGTTTCTCCAACTGCTCAAATGAGAGAAAATGTCTATAAATTTGGATTCCTCTTCAATTTTTGTGAAATCTGTTGTACTGAGCTGCAGTCATCTTTGAGCCATACTAAGATAATGCATTTTCAAGAGTCACACAGATTTGTGGATCAATAACATTTTTCTGAAAGGTAAGCATACTTACTAAAAAACTGAATGCTTTCAGTACAATTACCATAGCATGGTATTCTATAGAGTTTTGCCTATAGATGCTAGACTCCTCCAAGGAATAATGTTGCTTCTTCAGCACAGACGATGTCCCTACCTGTTCTCTTTCCAGTGTCTACAGTAGATTACCTGTTTCTTCCATTGTTTGCTCATTATATTCCTTTTAATTTAGCTCATTCTTTGGAGAGACTTTAAGAAGCATCTTCCAGAATTAGAGACATGGCTCAAATAGTAGAGTTCCAGCCTTATGCAAAAAAGCTAAGAAACAGTACTCAGACCCTGAGTTAAAGCCACACTACCAGAAAACAAAACAAACCCTCCCCGCTCCCCAAGCCAAAATACTTCCTACCAGTAGTGTTAGCATTTTGTTTAGGATACACTTATATATTCATAGGCCTTATCTATTTTTTCCCCTCCTTTCGGTATTCATTAAATTTGCTCAAAGAGTAGGAACTTAGAGTTGACAGTATCTTAGGATGTTGGGGTACAGCACTTGTCTATCATGCATGAGACCCTAGAGTCAATCCTCAGTGTCTCAAAAACAAACAAAATCCCAGAATATCTCAATTGACCATGTGTGATTTTTTTCCCATCAGAGCTTATAATAACTATTATATTTTACACTGTGGCCAATAGAAACAAGGCAAATACTGTATTTAGAAGTATAAAGGAAATTGAAAAGTTGAAATACTTTTTATGCTAAATACTTGGGATATATTTTATGAGCTATTTTCTTTATACTTACTGTAAAATATTCTGGGTTTTACAAATTTATTTTTCTGTTTAGTAATGTATGAAATTTGCAATTTGAAAATTCCTTCTTTAGATTACTTGTATGTTTGTTCATGTCTTGTTTGTATACTTCTCTTCTTTCTCTAAGTCATCAGGGATTTAGTGGAAGAACTGAGTTACTTCTGCTTAAGACTGGAGTCCTTAAAAGGTTTTTCCTTTTAAAGGGAGAATACAGAGAGACAAAGTTATATCTTAGAATTTGATACTATTTACTATTGTAAATCACTGAGAGAATTATGCCTTTATAGTAAGATATGCATATCTGATTTCTATTTTTGTTTGTTTTATCTGTATAAATTACGTTTAATCTGATACCTTTAGGCCATTCTTGGTTAAAACATTTTAAATTCTGTATATCAGCTTAGGTAAACCCAGATCATTTCCCAAAGTTCTTTCACATCCATTGAATTTAATACTTTTATCCATTTAATAGTTTGCAGGAATATTTTGTAGTTATAAAAATAAAACTTTGTGATCAAGGCTCTGGTGGCTCACACATTTCAAAGCCAACTCAGACAGGAAAGTCAATGAGACTTGCATCTCCATTAGCCACCAGAAAAATGGAAGTGGAAATGTGGTAGGAAATGTGGCACTAAGCAGATGGAAAAGAAGTGTACATATCACCCGATGTGGAAGAAATAGATGTATTGTCAAAACTCATAGAATTCACAAACTTTATAGACCATGATAATAACAGTGCCTTGTGAAGGTTGGAATGTGTTTGTGACTCTTAAGTATCACTATCCCTCAGTAGTGTGAAATGTGTGAAATTTATGTAATCAATCTTAATAAAAATTTATTTAAAAATCTATTGTTTTTACATGTATGTATGTATTTATGTATTTACGGTTCCTGTCCTGAAGCTTGAACTGAGGTCCTGGCTGCTGTCCTTGCTAGCACTCTACCACTTGAGCCATAGCTTCACTTTCGGCTTTTTGGTGGTAATTGGAGATTAGAGTGTGACATACTTTCCTGCCTGGCCTGTCTTTGAATAACCATTCTCAAATCTCCTGAGTAGTAAGATTTTAGGCATAAGCTATTAAAAAAAAACAACTTCTTGATATACAAAATGCTGAAACAAGGACACAGGATGACCCATTGCAACAAGTATATACAGAGGACAGTATATTGAAAAATAAATTTACAACTTCGGCTGGGGGGGCAGGAGAGGAGGAGTGTGGTAGGTGGGGGAGGGAAGGGATAGAGGACACAATAACAAGGAAGCAATGGTAGGGGTAACAATGATCGACAAGTAATGTACTCATTGCCTTACTCATGTAACTGTAACCCCTCTGTACAGCATCTTAACAATAAAATAAAAAAATTTCTTGTTATAAAGATGATGTATAGAAGCATTACAATTACATGTGTCAGGTAATGAATGAATCTTCTTTTATACAGTGTCATCTATTCCCTTACTCTTACTCCCTTCCTTCTGTCTCCTCCCATGAGTTGTGTGTTTAACTTTCATCAGTGTCCAGTGAGCTCCATCGCTGTACCTTTTCACCCTTTTACCGCAAGAAAAAAAGGTAAAAATTGTTTTTATTAGGTTGTACAAAGGCGTTTCAGTTTTGCGTTTCATAGATAAATTGAGGTGATGCTTAAATGATTAATGAACCACAGAGACTTTTTTCCCCCAAAATGGTAAATATTGATTCCTGAGAGCTTTTCAGACTTAAAGAATATTATGGAAGTCTGGAAATTTTTTTATATTTTTTATTCGAAAATGCTGTACAGAGGGGTTACAGTTATATGAGCAAGGTAATAAGTACATTTCCTATTGAGCATTGTTGCCTCCTCAATTTTTGAGTACTCTGAAAATAAATTAGGAAAGGATAAACTAAAAGCAGAATATTTTAGTATTTTTGTATTTTAATACAATTTGTTGACATGAAATTTATATAGCTACTTCAAGGTGAACAGTTCTATGATTTGTACATTCACAGTGCTATGCTACATACCACTGCTATCTAGTTTCAGACATTTCAGATGCTCACTGCTGTACCTTCACCACTGGCATCTATCAGTTTACATTCTTGGTGACCTTACCATTTTGGCTATTTCATGTAAATCTGTTGAAACAATAGTATTTGACAAAGTGCCAAACAGTTTATGTTTGTCATCTTTAACTTAATGTATTGTTACCGATTTTTAATCTGTTTTGTATTTTATTTTCTTTCTTAACTGAATGATATTCCTTTTATACATGCATTCATCAACAGAGGAATTGGTAAGTCTATTTGACCTTTCTTGGTATCATGAATAGTACGGCTCTGAATGTGTACAAGCTTATATATCTGTTTGAAAACCTGTTTTCAGTTCCCTTATTTACTGGAAAGCTACAGAATACCTTTACATAGTAATTGTATATTTCACATTTGTATCAGCAATATATGAGGGTTCCAGGTTCTCTGTTTTGACAACAAGTTGCTGTTTTTCAGTCCTTCCTTCCTTCCTTCCTTCCTTCCTTCCTTCCTTCCTTCCTTCCTTCCTTCCTTCCTTCCTTCCTTCCTTCCTTCCTTCCTTCCTTCCTTCCTTCCTTCCTTCCTTCCTTCCTTCCTTCCTTCCTTCCTTCCTTCCTTCCTTCCTTCCTTCCTTCCTTCCTTCCTTCCTTCCTTCCTTCCTTCCTTCCTTCCTTCCTTCCTTCCTTCCTTTTTTTGGGTCCGGTCGTGGGGCCTGAACTCTGGGCCTGGGCGCTGTCCCTCAGCTCTTCAGCTCAAGGCTAGTGCTCTACCACTTGAGCCACAGTGCCACTTCCGGCTTTTTTCTTTTTGCCTATGTGGTGCTGAGGAATTGAACCCAGGGCCTCATGCATGCAAGGCAAGCGCTCTACCACTGAGCTACCTTCCCAGCCCGATGAGCAGAATTTCTTAGAATGTTGATAAATGATTTTTTGCAAAGTAACATTGTAGATAGATGTATCTTAAATTGTATCTTAGATTGTATCTTAGATGTATCTTAGATTGTATCTTAAAGCATTTTTTTGTGTGAAAATACTGTACAGAGGGGTTACAATTACATGGGCAAGATAATGAGTACATTTCTTATCAAGCACTGTAGTGTTCTCTTTTGTTTCCCCTTCCCATCCCTTACCATCCTCCCCCTGACCCCCCCAGCCAATCCTCCCCCAACCCCCCACCAAAGTTATAAAGTTCGTTAAAGCATTTCTTTCTACATATATTATTTCATGTGTAATGATTGTTCACACATTAGTTATATTTTATCTCTAAAATTAATAGACCAGGGACTTTTTTTTTTTTTTTACCAAAATTAAAAAAATTCATTTGTTTAAAATCATTTACATTTGTACCATGATACTTTTTGGCATATTTTTATACGTTTTAAATTGCTGCTACTCTTTTGATTTCTCACAAGAGATCTGAATCCCTCTTTTTAGGGAGCACACTACATTTGTACTTTAAGGTTCCCAAATTATAAAATAATTTTTTGGCAAAATTATCTATACTTTTTTTGGAAGAAGTTTTCACTTAACACTGACCATCTATTTTAAAATGATTCCTTGGCTTTTGCAGAAGTTAAATTCTCAGATTTCAGAAATGTTACAAAGGGAAAATTTCAAATTGTAGATGTTAGAAATTGTGTGTTTATTCTTTCAGGTAACTGATAGTTTAGTTGAGTATATATTTCTGAGCTTAAAATAAATTTTCTCAGAATGTTGAAGGCTTTACTCCAAAACTTTTTTCTACTATCCATTATTCCTCATGAGAAATTTGAAGCTGTGGCAATGGCTTGCCTTAGCTTACATTTTAGAGTGGAAATGTTCACAGGTAACTAGAAAAGTAACTAAAATATATAGTAAATTAGATAGTGGTTCTATGATAAAAGAAATATGAGTGAAAGATTGAAGTTTAGAATAGTACAACCACTACCTAGCAAAACCAACCAAACAAAAAACCTATTGAGGGACTTCCACATACCATCCCTCCCAACTCATATAGGTATAGGTACTTACATCTCAGGTTTAAAGACGTAGAAAACGAACTTTACAGCCTGGGGAGGTGGGAGGGAGGAGATGGGGATGTAGGGAGGGCAGGGATGGTAGGGGAAAAACAAAGGAGGAACTAACAGTGCTCAATAGGAAATGTATTCGTTATCTTACTCATGTAACTGTAACCCTCTGTACAGTATTTTTACAATAAAAAACATATTTATAAAACAACTAATTTCAATTCTTATGACCTCCATCATTCCCTAAAACCTGGAAGAATTTCCCTGGTTGCTGAACTGAAAGACAGTTTGAATAGTATCTCCTAAACATAGATACATTTATTTGTACACTTAGGAGACTTTTGAAACACCTGATTTTACAGAAGTAATTTTTTTTTTTTTTTGGATCAATCATGGGGCTTGAACTCTGGGCCTGAACACTGTCCTACAACTCTTTAGCTCAAAGTGAGTGCTCTACCACTTGAGCCGTAATACCACTCCAGTTTTCTGGTGGTTTATTGGAGATAAGAATTTCATGGCCTTTCCTGCCTGGGCTGGCTTTGAACTTCAATCCTCAGATTTCACCTTCCTAAGTAGTTAGGATTGCAGGCATGAGCCACTGGTGTCTGGCAGAATTCTTAAGATGTAAAGAAAGGGGGTACTGAAAAAGGTAGGTAGGAAAGGGAAAGGACAGAGTGTAGTAAAAAAAAATCATTCTTGTGCCTATTTTGATTTTCTTGGCAGGAATAAAAGTTCTTTCTTTTTTTTTTTGCACTGTGCATACATTATATTATGGTCTAGTATGTGAAATATGTATATTATCTTTGGGAGAGGCTATAATCTGTGCGCTGACTCTGAGATGAGACCTCAGGGAATTCTCCATTTCACATGTGAATAGTTCTTATATTATAGCTAGGTTTTTTTTGTTTTGTTTTGTTTTTTTACCCTGCCATCTTGTTTGTGGATTCCCTGTTGAATACTTTATATTTTAAATCCCAAAATTTGTTTATGGACTTTACGTGTGTGTGTGTGTGTGTGTGTGTGTGTGTGTGTGTGTGTGTGTGTGTGTGTGTGTGTGTGTGTGTGTGTGTGTGTGTGTGTGTGTGTGTGTGTGTGTGTGTGTGTGTAAAGTTTCTCTTGTGTATTGTCATTTTGTTATCTGTGTTCTGGTTTATATTTTCAGATTACTGACCATAAACCATCCTCTGATACTTTTTTTTTTTTTTTTTTTTGTTGGTCATGGGGCTTGAACTCTGGGCTTGGGCACTAATCCTGTGCTCTTTTAGCGCAAGGCAAGTGCTCTACCACTTTAGCCACAGCGCCACTTCCAGTTTTCTAGTGGTTTTATTGGACATGAGAGTCTCAGGGACTTTCCTCCCCGGGCTGGCTTTGAACCGTGATCCTCAGATCTCAGCCCCCTGAGTAGCTAGGATTACAGGCGTGAGCCACTGGCACCTGGCTTGAGACTGTTTCTTGTAAGTATAAACTTTGTTGTAAAAATCTTAGTGCAAAATGCCATACACTCATTGTCATTTGGAATTTATGCTTATTTTCAAACAATCCCATTTATAGTAATAATTTTTCTAAGTTAAAGAACACAGGCTTATCTCTATTGGATTTTTATGCTTGTGGTATATTCTGACTAATACACAGAAATATGACTCTTCATTTTTTTTATTGAATTGAAAAATTTTGAGTGGAGAAAATGTTTAGGAAATGTAGGGAAAAGGTAATATAGCTTTGAGAGCAAAATCAACCTGAATTAGTTCACAAATATTTGTGTGTACACTTTTTTCCTTTTGTGTGTGTGTGTGTGTGTGTGTGTGTGTGTGTGTGTGTGTGTGTGTGTGTGTGTGTGTTAGTGCTGGGGCTTGAACTATGGGTCTAGGGAATGTCCTTTAGCTTTTTCAAAAGCTCAAGGCCCTACTACTTGAGCCATAGCTTCACTTTCAGCTTTTTGGTGGGTAATTGCAGATAAGAGTCATGGACTTTTCTGCCTATTCTGGCTTTGAACCATTTTATCAGGTATCAGCCTCCTGAGTTGCTAGGATTATAGGGGTGGGCCACCATTGTCCAGCTCAGATTCACAAATATTTATTCATTAGTGTATGGCTGGTGCTAAGATTTCCCTCTCCTCCCTTTTCTACCTCTCCTGTATCCTAGGCTTGAACTCAGAGCCTTGCGGTTGTTAAGAAGATGCCCTTTAACTTTATCTAAGTCTCCTTTATGCTGTACAGTTACTTTTCAAATAGGGTTTCATGTTTATGACTGGGTCAGCATGGACTGCATTCTTCCTGTTAATTCTTCCAGCACAGTTGGGATGACAGGCTTATTGCACCACATCTAACTGTTATTGGTTGAAATGGAGTCTTGCAAGTTTTTTGGCCTATGCTGGTCTTTTACTTTCATGTAATGGAGATGCAGCCAATTATAGATAAAAATAATATATAAAATACCAGATCTATTTCTGTTTCTCTCCCTCCCATTCGATCTTACAAGGGCTTAATGTACCAATAATTTCACCACCTCTTACAGTTTGTAAGTCTTTCTTAGTACTTAGTAGACCTAAAAGAATCCACAGGAAAGTTGTTGAATTGGAAGAGAGAAGATATATGAACATGTAATTAGACAAATAGGAAACCTATTCATTATAACTAAGAGTTGACTGTGGTTTTGTTTTACATTCATCTAAGCAAAAAAAGTAAAAGGATATTTCTATTTCCATAGAAATTTGAAGTTTTACTTGAGTCCTCCATTAGGAATCTTTTGTAGTCTATGAATATAAGACCTATTTAAAGGAAATTTCTTTTAATATTTAATATATAATGATATAACAAGCATGCCACTGATATTATATTTGTTATTGAAACAGAATGAGGCTTCAATTATTAAAAATGTGTCCAAATCTTTCCAGTGATATGAAAAATATTTTTCCTCCAGTTAAGACCTATGGTTTATACAGTATATTGCTGAACATAGGTTGAGGATATTTTGAAAACTTATCTTTTAAACATATTTCAAATATATTAAGTATATATATATATATATATATATATATATATATATATATATATATATATATATATCTCAGGGATTTTTATTCAAACTGTTACAAATGTTTTTGGGTCTCTCAAAGTATAGGTTTTAAGTTTGTAGTTTTCCTATTTTCCAGTCCCATAGAGGTCTATAAACTTAAATTAGCAATATGGAAATTACCTAGTTTTAGCCAGATTCCATTCTGCAAAAGCTCTATAGATTAAATTTTTAAAAATTAGTTATTTCATGTGTGAAAGTCATTTAAAATGCTTTTCACCTGATACTATTTTAATGTTTATAGGAATTTGAGTATTTACATAGCATTAAGAGATGATCACCTCAAGTTCAGTAACATGTTATTTAACATTTTTAAATCAGGTATATTTTCCAAGTTTTAAAAAATATATTTGTTAATTCCTTTGTAAAATATATAAATTTTTTTATATCTTGTGATAATCTACTTTCTCTTGAAGCCATAGATTTAAGAAAATTGTGTATGTGTAGGGATCTAAAACCTCGATATGATTTTAATCTGATAACAAATGGGTTTAAGTTCATGTTCTTTTAGTTGTTGGCAACAAATCTAAACCTGTATTTTTTGGATTTATGAGAATAAGTCCTGCTTTGGCAATCTTGTAGATCCTCAAGAGAATAGTTAAACAGTGATTAATCATTGTTTCTTCACTGAGTGTGCAGAAAAGAATGGAAAAGCTGCATTTCACACTTCTGAAGCAATTAATCCCCATGATCTTAGCCAGGTTTGTCTTGTAGATAAGTCGGGATACAAAATGGTACCTAATTTATCAATGTATGCATGCCATAAAGTATAAAACACACAATTTATTTCGTATCATTTATAGTCAAATGTAAAAAAAGAGTGACTTTGCCATATCCAAGAGTGTTTCCTACATTACCTTCATATAAACTAAGTACCAGAGATTACAATGGGATTCCTGTTTATTGTGCACATCTGGTGCAGTCACTATGCATTTTCTCATTCACTCGCTGGCATTTTTAGTGATTGTGGCATAAATCACCTTGCTAATCAGAAACATAAGTGACGGGAAGTCATCTCCGTTTTTTGAACAATGAGAAAAAACATATGGCTTCTTAGACAGTACTTGGCTGTTACGGTATTTATGTGACATTATATTCTGTATTTAGAATTTCATATTAATTGCAGTCCTTTGGTTTAAAGCATTGATACATAGGGTTTGTGGTCAAAACCTTTGCTTTATTCCAATTTCATAACAAAGATAAAACTATATACCTTATATTTTGATATTTTTGAATAAAAAATTTGAGGAAGAGTCTTCATGGCCCAATGAACAGGAGTTTACTTACATGTGTAGATTAATGTACAAGTTACAACTTCATAGTCATTCTTATTTAAAAGCTGCACTTGATGACAGTGAAATCTATTGTGCTTTAAGTGCTAAAAATAATTGAAGTTAGATGCTTTCTTAAAGTAGTTTTTGACTCGATCACATTTTTGGTGGCTGCTGTGTGTGAAAGAACTGTTGCTGCATACACTACAATTATTAAGGAAAAGATATGAAGTAAAGTTTTATAAAACTTAAAGGATGTTGCCAGGTATAGTGGCCCCTGCCTATATATAATCTTACCATTTTTGAATTAGAAACAGGCATTATTTTATTTTTAGAGTGAACTGGTTTAGTTTATATAAGGTGACCTAAAAAACAACAAACATACAGACTTATTTAATAGTTACCTTAGTCTTAATGATATTGGCCTTTTATCTTTGTTTGAGTTTATGGTATTTATCTGCCTTTTCCTTATTTATTTTACATTTGCGAGTTTAAAATTAATTCACAGATCTTTGTGTTCCTCTCTTCTCCCCCTTTCTTCTTTTATCCCCTCCCTCCTTTCCATCCGTGCTCTCTTCCTTTCTTTTTTCCTGCCTCATTCTCTTCCTTTCTGAGACAGGACCACTATATAGCACTCAAGCTGAATTTGAACTCATGATCCTTCTGCCTTCACTACCAAGAATTAGGGTTACCCATATATAACCACAACCAGCCTTTTCAGTTCTATGTTTTTAACCTCCTTGATATTGAATATAAATATAAATTAATGAACTATAAATAATATGAATTATATGTTATAAATATAAATTATATGACCTATATCAAAACATATTTATTAAAAAGCATATTCTTACATTTGATGTAATCTCTTAGGAGTATGCCCATATAATACATCAATCAAAGTATTCGGAATGCCTTATTTTGAACTTTCTTCTGTGGAGTTAATGTACAGCTATTCAAAATGGGTACTTGAAATGGAGATAAGATCCATTTCTCCTATGTATGTGCTTGTATTTTTATTAAAGTAATCATAGTAACTTGTATTACATCCTGAGTAAACTTTACTGATAATTAACACTGTGAGTAGCAATATATTTTTTTAAAAAGTGCTTGAATTCTAACTAAATGATTATATTTATTCATTTTTGTACATCTTTTTAATATTGTCTCAATACTACCTGTAGTAGGAGTCCACAAATTATATAAATGCCACCACCCTACATTTTTATTAAGATATAATGTACATTTTAAAAGTTCCAGTTATAACAGGTCATAGCTTCTTTATAGTTTAAAATTATAAAGTTTAAAAAAATTGATTAATATCTATACCATACTCTGTGCTTCTTGGTCATTCTTATATTGTACTTTTAATTCCACTGTTCCATCAACATATCATCATCATCATCATTATCAATTTCATTTGCATTACATTTCTTGATAAAGATCAGAGTAAAAGTAGGACATCTTTTTGGTTTAAACATTTTTTATTAACATCAGTTAGTTGTACAAGCTTTCATTTTGATATGTCTACATGTGCATATGAACCTTAATCCAGCTCTATTCTGTTCCCTCATTTCACCTACCCCATTCCAGACTAAGTAGTACATAAACACATGTTCATCAAAGTACATGTTAAAAGCTTCAAGGAAAAGTCAGTTTAAAAAGATAGGTAAAATTCCAGTATTTGTAACTGAACAATTGGGGATTTACTACTAATACTACTTCAAGGACAGTTTTCTAGCATAAAGTATTTGGTGCAAAATCCTGTTAACCTAAAGTATTTGTTTTCTGTGTTTACAAAACCAGAAATTTCATTTCTAAATTTATTCCAATTTTTGAATAAAATTGGACTACCAGTATTGTTAGATTGCATATTTTGTTTAAAACTTACTTACCCCACATTTCCATTCCCTTTTTTCTCAAAGTCCATTCTTTGTTATATTTAGGATTATACTGTGTTAGTATATTATTAATCTACAGAGAAGAATTGAAGAATGAATTTTTCAGGTAGGAATAATCTTACGGATTCCCAGCTAGGCAGCTTATTGCTTTATGTCTCTCCTTTCTAGCTATCCTTTCTTACTTTGTGTTTGTCCAGTGGTAGATTTTGGAATACTGTAAGATGTGGTATACTTAACCAGTTCTATGTGTGGAGTGTTTTCTGTTACCTGAAATTCTATGGAACTGGTAGAGTGATATTATACAGAAATTCAGATAAAAATGTTAATTTGTGAAATTGTTCTCAGAAAGGGTATTTATGATGCGAAAGTTATTTTGATTGTCACGTGCAATTAGAGGTGTTAATGTGAACATTTAATGAAGTATGTATTACGTATAAAAAACACAGGGCAAGAACAGTATTCCATATTTAAATATGGAATTTTTGCTTTTATATTTAAATTCCTTTATGGGCAGCATGATTCCATGAGTACCCTTGCTTATATTTAAGATTCAATATTCAGCTACATCTGGGATGTGGAGTATGGCAGAGTTAGCTTGCCAGTAGTCTTTGATGCATAGGAAGTTGAGTTTTTGCTAAGAAAAACAAAGAAGGAAAAACTGTTTTCCTGTGGTGATTCAAGGGCCTGACAGTCCCCTAGCTTTGTAACATGGTTGAGAATAGATATGGGACTGCCTAAATACAGGTTGGGCCAGAGACATGGGGTAGTCTAACTTTAAACAATTTGCTTGTTCTCTAGTCTAAACAGCTTGCTGTTCTCATGAAAACTACCACTGCAAGATTATTATTAATCCCGTCTAAAGTAGTGTCCTCCGTGACCTAATTAGTTGGCATTGTGCTACACCTCTCAAACTTTCTATTACCTTAATATTGCCACATTCTGACCAGGCTCTCCTGCCCACATGAAATTTTAGTAGACACTCTCAAACTGTACCACTTGGTAATAAAGTCTTAGTTGTCTAAGAAGCAGTCTAAGAAGCAGAATTTTTGGATTCAAACTGGGCTGTTTTCTTGTTTTCTTAAATTTTGTGTCAGAGACCTTGGCTCTTGTTTGCTCTTGGAAGATTAGGAAAAAAAAATTCTCCTTGCTAGTTTCCTGAATTGTCCACATTTTGTAGAGAATTCCAAGTCAAAGGTTGACAGCAATACAACTTCACGTATAGAGCATATTGGAAGTGGGATTGAGTAGGAATGGGAGGTAGGCTTAAGAAGCTGTCCTGGAGCCATGTATGTCATAGTAGCAACTAAATTTCAATACAATAGAATCAGTAGACCTTGTGCCACGCAGATGAGTGTTTGAATGGTCTTTTTCATGAAATCACATAATATACTTGAGGAGGATTCCAAGAAATGTACAATTTTTGCTTTCTACTGCTTTGGGAGTGAAGATAGAAATCAGAAAACATGAATTATATTTATTTTGTAAAATACATAGCAAATTTACTGAGTTTTCTAAAAGTCTTACCTTTCTTTCCTTTTGTAACTTTTTCTCAAAGGACCACTTTTTTCTTAGTGTTCCAGGTGTTGGATTAACAGAGATAACATGATTCTTTTCCTTTGGCTTGGAATTTATAGAGAGGAAATTGACAGCTAAGAAATTAACATCTATTGTAAGAATAATGTGATGGAGGTAGGTTGGAGGGATGGTTTTAAAGATACCAGAGAAGGTACAGGCATAGTATATATGAAGAATGTGCATCCCAGAAACACCTGCAGACCCAAAGCCTGTTTGTGGATCTGCAAGTCTTTGAGTTTTCACAATGAGAAATATTGAGACCTGACAGCATTGTCAGGTTTGACAGTATTGTCAAATACAGTGACAAATAGGAATAAGCCAAAGAAAAAAGGAGAGGGAAAAAAAAGAACCCAAAACAATACAATAAAAAACATCCTGTTTCCATTTATTGGAGATCATTTTGTTAAGTATCATTTTGTATGGTCATATGAACATAGTTATTGAGCTCTTGTGATCTTGTGCTAAGAATACTCTCCGTTACATCTGCTAATCAGATGTGAAGTCTTGAGTCCAAATCTCAGGCTTGAAATGAAATGATCCTTTTTTGTATATTTGAAAATATTTATAATAAAATGTTGAAAAATAGTATGGAATCTTTAAATTGAAGTACATTCAAAATAGAACTGATTGAACCAGCAACCCTGATCAAGATGTATTTTACACATGTTAAATAGAAACCCCTTTGTACAACTGTTTGCCAATAGTAATGATAATACTGAAATTAAAGCTTCAGATTTATAGATATATATTGACTACTGCTTAATATTTTAGAATTTTGTTAAGCAATCTTGTTTAGCCTCATGAGATGAGGGTAAAATCTATCCCATTCCATACCTTTTAGTGGATTAATCTGGAATAATCAGAGCTTGAACATATGAATTGACAGCCAAAAAGGACCATACTTTTATACTAAGATGAAGCCTCTGATTTTCTAGTATCACCCAGATCACTTGATGTGCTTTAAGAATATTTTCGCTTTGTGCAATGTTTAAATTTCTCAAAGTGGAGTTACTCTGTATCTGAATCAGTAGTTCAGTTTGAGTATGTGTATATCATATGCCAGTGAGTTGTTGTTTTTTGAATATATAGTAAATGAACTCATTTGATTCTAAATATATATTATAAATATATAAATAAAAATATAATTATTTTCTTCTTAATTTTCAGTGTTAACTTATTCATTGACAACATTTTTACCTGACAGACTGGGTCATTATTTGATTGCTTTTAAAATTATTATTTATTTCATTGTTTATTATAAAGGTATTCTATAGAGGGATTACATGAATTGGAGTATATTTCCTTTCATATAGTGTCTTCCCTTCCCTCTCTTATTATTTGGTTGCTTTTCAGAAAGATAACCCTATATTTCTGATTGGTTTGAATTTCAGTCTCAAGTGTATTTGTAAAGAACAACGTCTTGTTTTTTTATTTGCTTTTTTCTTTGCTGTGCTAAATATACTGAATGGATACAAATTATTGAATTTTTATATTTATGTAAATTTATTTAAAATTAAATTCAAATATACTACCATATATTTCATTTGTGAATAATAATATAGACTATTATAGCTATTTATATAAATTGGTTTTAAAAACAAGTTCAGTATATTTAATCAATATAAGTTGCCATCACTGTAAAATCTGTGACATATACTTTTATAGCAGGCAGATTTTAAGTAAAATTGAATAGGTTCTTTTAACTTGCATTAAGAGTAGCCTCTGTTATTCACTTGACTGATAGAGAACAATCAATGTTATTCTTTCTGATGGAATCATAGAATTCCACTGTGTATATATACCATATTTTCTTAGTCCATTCATCTACTGAGAGTGTCTGTGTTGGTTCCATGTCTTAGCTATGGTAGATAGTGCTACAGTGAACATAGTTGTGCTGATTTAGTGAGGCCTTGTTTGTGTTCATTTGTGTAAATGTCCAGGAGTGGGATTGCTGCATCATAAGGGGAGCTCTTATGTTTAGTCTTTTAAGGAACATGCATACTGCTTTACAGAGTGGTTGAACCAGTTTACATTCCCATCAACAGTGTAGTAGCATTCCTCTTTGGCCCCATCCTTGCCTTCATCTACTATTACTTGTTTTCTTGATAATGACTATTCTAACTGGGGTGAGGGGAATGTCAATGTGGTTTTATTTTGCATTTCTTTTATGGCCAGAGATGTTGAACATTTCTTCATGTGTCTATTGGCTATTCGTATTTCCTCTTCAGAGAAGTCACTTTTTAATTCTTTAGCTCATTTATTAATGGGGTGGTTGTTTCTTTGAGGATTTGTTGTTGGGGGGTTTAATTTTTGAGCTCCAGGTATATTATTGATATAAGGCCCTGGTCTGTTGTATAGCTAGTGAAGATCTCCCAATTTGTGGATTTTCTATTTATATTGCAGCTATGTTCTTTGCTATGTAGAAGCCCTGCAGTTTAATGTGTTCCCATTTATCTAGCCTTTCTTTGATTTGTTGTGTTTCTGAATCTTTATTTAGGAAGTTTCGACCTGTGCCAAGGATCCCTAGTGTATCCCCTATCCCTTCTTGTAATATTTTCAGGGTATCTGCCTTTACCTTGATGTCTTTGATCCATTTAGAGTTGATTTCTTCTCCAGGGGGATATATAAAGATCTAAGTTTAATTTTCTACATGTGTATAGCTGTTGTACCTTTTCTTAAGTACATAGTACATGATTTAAATTTTAATTTCAGTTTTGGTAAAATTTTGAACATGGGGTATTTAACATAGGCAGTGTTATGTGTGTCATTGACTTGTTAGTTGTTGTACTACTTTTCCTATATAATTATAAGTTTTTTTCAGTAAAACCTAATCATTATGCTAACAAACTTAATGGTTAATGCATAACAAAAGTATTTAATATGTAAACAAAAGTTGTTTCCACAAACTTCATTGTTTTTCTTTTTGACCAAACTATCTTATAAATAATTAACCTAGAATTCTTTTGAAAAGTGATATACACCTTTGTTTAGCACACATGCATAAGCTCCCTCCCACTGTTCCTCTTCCTTTCTTTCCTCTCTACCAACATATAAGGGCAATGAGAAGAAAATGTATTTCTATATTTTTAGAGAATTTATTTCCTCATTCCAGACGGGTCATTTGTTCTTAAATCTTGTTCCTTCTACATTCCAACTTAATGAAAAGCACAGATGTTCACGTTCTAGAATGCTGTTGTTGTTATTGCTGTTGTTGTTGTTATTATTATTATTGCTTTTGGTGTTTTGTGCTAATCTTGGGGCTTGAACTCATTCCCTGGGTTACTGTCTCTGAGCTTTATTTATCAAGGCTGGTGCTCTACCACTGGAGTTACAGCTCTACTTTGACTTTTTGCTGGTTAATTGAAGATAACAGTCTAAAAGACTTTACATGTTCATGCTGGCTTTGAACTTTGATCCTCAGATCTCAGTTTCTTGAGTATCTAGGATTACAATGTGTGCTACTGCTGCACTCTTCTAGAACATTGTTTTCAATGCCTGTTGTGTTCTATAAATAGAAGAATTGGGAAATAAAGGATAATTGTGCCACTCATAGCTGCTTATTTTGATCAGCAGGTCAGACTTTTATTTAATTATTTACTCATTCTAAAATAGTTGCTTGTACTTTTATTATTGTACAGCTGGGTGCTAAATCTTTGAGTATCTCAGTCTTTTATATCTTTTCATATACTTACAGATACTATTTTGTTTACTTAGACCAAATTCTAATTGTCTTCAGAAGCATTGAAGGCTGAAGAGTCGAAGTGATTTATTTTCAATGTGTAGTATTAACTGCTGTGCTGTATATACATTTTATATTTATGTCAGGAAAGAGTTGCAGAGGGGTGCTTTAGAACCACCTTTTCAGCTCTAAATAGCTATTGTGTACATATGGTAAGGTACTGCTGCTTAACAATTAGTAACTGCTTTGATGAAACTAAATTACATGTTTAAGTTCCCATCAGGAAGTCGCTTCACATATCTGTATTAATGTATTCAAGGCTCGAGAAGGAAAGTTAATTTTCCAGCTTAAATATTTAATTCAAGCTTAAAATTTAGTCTGTAATTAGAGCTCCCAAATGGCAGGAACATGGAGTATTTGTCCATTTTAATTAGATTGTTGTTTACCTATTAATTATATATCATATCTTGTCATATAGTTTTGATGGTAACAGATGGCACTAGGAGTTAGTAAGGGTTTGAACAAAATAAGATTCCACATGATTTATTAAGTTGCACTTTATTAGTTAGTGGTCTACTTTAGTCAGGTTATTTGCCAGAATAAGAACTGTAAACATTTCACTAATTTTGATAATTTTTCATATGTGAATTTATAGGAATATTTAACATAAAAAGTCTAAGATAAGTGATGTCTATTTAGAGTAATATGGATTACTGAAACCTTATTTTTAAGGGGCATATATTGTGAAATTTTATAATTACTATAAAGTCTAATGTGTCTTACTAGGATAATGTTATTTTGTTGCTAAAAGAGGAGGCAAAGATTCTGTTAGATATAAATATGAAAAAGAATCCATTGTTAACTCAATTATTTAGTTTAAAAGCATTTTTCTCCGATCTGATTATTACATGGAAACAAAATTCTTGTTTACAAAACATTTATGAAGTGTCTCTTGTGTTCAGTGAAGTTGATAACAGCATTTCCATATCCAAAAAGTAAATGATATGGGTTTAGTGATTTATAATTTTGGCTATTAAGGAAGCAAAGAAGGATCACACTTTGAGGCTTGCTTGGGTAAAAAGTTCATGAGACCTCCCCCCCCCCCCCCCCAATCTCACCAGTATCAGACCCAGCATTGTACATCTATGTTCTTAGATATGTGGAGGCTGAGACTGGGGAAAAGGGAATTCTGACTTCAGGCTAGCCAAGATAAAAACTTGATCAACTTCCATTTCAACCAATATAAAAGCTGGGTACAGTGATGTACACCTATCATTCTAGTTACTGTGGGAAGTATATATAAGGGGAGAAGCACAGTCTAGGCCAGCCAGGGCAACCATTGAAACTCTATCTCAAAAATAGCTAGAGCATAAAGATTAAAATTGTGCTCAAGTGGTACAGTGCCTGCCTAGCTAATATGAAGTTGTGAGTTCAAACTTCAGTACCTCCAAATTGAAATCAATTTATCAATCAATAAATTTCAACTGAATCAATAGCCTTCAACGTTTATATAAGATTTTATTAAGTATTTTCATTATCAACTTGCCAACCTAAAATGAGTAAATATTACATTTCTAAGTATTTCTATATATTTCTATATATGTATGAAGAAAAAGACAGAAAAACTTGTGTTTTCAGAGCCTGAAATGGGTTTGAACATTTTACTGCAAGGTCATGTAAGTTTCCTCTAATCCTTCAAATAATTGATGTGGTCACTTTTTAATAGCAAAAGTAAATAATAGGTGTTATTTTGTTTAAAATACATATGCATATGTGAAATCGCATATTGAAACTGTTTTTATAGTTAAATACACTCAAAAAATAATGACAGGAAGTAAACAGGCTCTGTTGGGGAATGGGAAAGTGAATATAGGAGGTAAATATGGTCCAAGTACTTATATGCACTTAGAAATAGAACAATGAAACTTAAAAATGTTTTAAGAAGTGGGGAGATTGAATGAGGAAGGGCATGAGGTGTAGAATTTGCTTGGGTTATGTTATATGCAAGTAAGGAAATATTACAATGAAAATCCCTTAACCAATATGCCAATATACAAAAACAAAACAAAACAACCATAATCAGATGTGTATCTCAACTTTAAAAAAACAGAACTTAAAAAAATAAACATCTTTCTACATTAAAATAATAATTGCTTTTCAGAGAGTCTAAGATATACATCTAATCTTCAAACTTGTGGTCTTTTGTTGCCTAGGTTACCTTCAGTTTTTAAAAATTTACCAGTTTTATTTTTATATTTTAATGTATACATATAATTGTATATATTATTAAGTAGTAGTGTTATAATTCCATAAGTCAGATTATAAATATAATGCACAACCAGGCACCAGTGGCTCATGCCTGTAAGCCTAGCTATTTGGGAGTCTGAGATCTGAGGATAATGGTTCTAAGCCAGCCTGGATAGAACAATTTTCCATGAGGCTTTTATCTCCAATAACCACTGAAAAAATGGAAGAGGAGCTGTGGTTCAAGTGGTAGAGCACTAGCCATGAATACAAAGAAGCTCAGGGACAGGTCCTGAGTTCAAGCCCCACAACTGACACACACACACACACACACACACACACACACACACACACACACACACACACACACACACACACACACACACACACACACACACACACACACACACACACACACACACACACACATATGATGCTCACCCCTTTGTTCTCACTCATTTTCCATCTTCCATCTCTACCCCAAGTTACATAGTTCATTTTGTACATAGTGTACATAGAATATAATCACTGCATTGTTCTCCTTCCTCCCTCCCTCCATTCAGGTGTTTTCACTCCCCTCCCCCCCAAAAAAAAGTATTTCCATGTTTTTGTTTTTGTTTCAATAAACAATACGTGGTTGTTCTGAGGAGTTACACTTCCCTAAATATACTGTCCTTTAATCAGTTTGTATACATATGCATTAGGCCCTTTAAATGTTATCATGCCTAGTTATATTTTAGATCTGGTTTCCAGATACGAGAAAAAACATGTACCATTTGTCTCTTTGAGTCTAGCTTACTTCACTTAACATGATTTGTTCTAGGTCCATCCATTTTCCTGCAAATGATACAATATTCTTTCTACTACATGAGTAAAATTCCTTTGTGTACATGTATGATATTTTCTTGATCCACATTTCTGTTGTTGGGAATCTGCACTCTTTTCATAACTTGGCTATTGTGAATAGTTTAGCAATGAACATGTATGTGCAAGTCACTATTTTAATAATGATATTGCTGGATTTATAGGGTAGTTCAATGTTTAGTTTTTGGGGGGGAATCTCCAAACTACATTGCTGTGGTTGTATTAGTTTACATTCCCACTAACAATGTAATAGGGTTCCTTTTCTCTATATTCCTGTCAGCATTTGTTTTTGCTTGAATTCTCAATGCTGGCCAATCTTATTGTGGTAAAATGGAATTTCAGTGTTGTTTTGATTTGCGTTTTCTTTCTTTCTTTTTTTTTTAATTGTGAAAATACCATACAGAGGGTTTACAATTACATGGGCAAGGTAATGAGTACATTTCTTATCAAGCATTGTAGCCTCCTCCTTTGTTTACCCTTCCCATCACTTCCAACCCCCCCCCCCCCCTGCATTTTCCTTATGGCCAGAGATGTTACATTTCCTCATGTGCTTGTTAGTCGTTCTTTTTCTTCTGAGAAGTCTTCGTTTAACTCCTTTGCCCATTTATTGATTGAGTTATTAATTTAGGGATGGTTAGTTTCTTGAGCTCCTTGTATATTTTGGCTATTAGGCCCTGTTGGTATCCTGCTTGGTAATTGGGATATTCAAGATCTAGTGTTTATGTTTTGATGTCTAGATTCTATATTTAGGCACACAGGGAATGCGTAATAACCATTTGTCTAAGTGTAGAGTACTTAAAAAGAGCTGTGAGAGTTTGATAAGATCCTGATTAGCATATTGGAGCATATGTAGAAAACCACCTAGCATAGTGGGAAGGATGGTGAGCACAGATTTAACAATATTCTTCTCAAGCATCTTTTTAGAAAATTAACATGTCAATGTGTGCAATATATCTTAATGTCATCTCTTCCATTATTCTCCCCTATGTCTTCCAATCTCACCCATTGCCTCAAGTTGCCTGGTTCTATTTTTCATATTTACATTGAATATTATGATTGTATTTGTCCACGCTTCCTCTTTTCATTTAAAATCAAGAAAATGTCAGCAGCATTTACCCAAACGATCACAAACAAAGCCATACTAAGGCTACCAGCACAACTATGTTTATCACAGCATTGTTTACCATAGCTAAGATATGGAACGAACCCAGATGCCCCACAGTAGATCAGTAGATGAATATTTCAAGAAAATGTGATACACACACACACACACACACACACACACACACACACACACACACACACACACACACACACACACATACACACAATGGAATTCTATGCCTCCATCAGAAAGAATGACATCACCCCATTTATAAGCAATGGGAAGACTTGGAAAAAATTATATTAAGTGAAGTAAGCCAGGCCCAAAGAAACATAGGTCCCATGGTTTCCCTTATTTGCAATAACTAGGATATGTCTGGGACAAGCAGAAAAGGCCAAAAGCTATGTACATATGATTATATAAGATGATGTTAAGTGAAATGAACCCCACGATAGGGACACAAATATCTTTCTTTCTTGCTGTTGTTTGTAATGTATTTACAATGTACCATGTGATTTTTTTTGTTTGTTTCTTTGTTTGTTCCTTCCTGACGGTATAACCCCTGTTTTCACTGTATTTGATGTCGGTGCCCTGCATCTTCTCTAATTCGAGGAGGGGAATGGAAAGAACAAAATGCTTAAATAAGGATTCAGGTTGACCCATTGTAACAATGAGATGTATGAGACACTATGTTGAAAATGAACTTTGCAACTTCAGCGAGGGTGGGGGGCAGTTTGTAGTTGTGGAGGTGGGAGGGAAGAAAACAAAGGAGGAGGCATTGTAACAATGCTCAATAGGAAATGTACCCATTACCTTGCTCATGTAACTGTAACCTCTCTGTACAGCATTTTTACAATAAAAAGCGTACCCCCCCCCCGCCCCAGAATAAAAAGAAAAAGGAAATGTCAGCAGCAGATGAAGGGGGTAGCCAGATAAAGTTTCATTCTTTTCAATCCTGCACTTAATTTATTATTATTTTTTGTTCGTTTTTGATGGTACTAGAACTTAAACTCAGGGCCTTCTGTTTTCTAGGCATGTATTTTGACCCCTTGAACTATGCCTCTGACACACTAAGCATCTTTATGCATCTCTGTTTTTGGTTTTCTGTTCTTCTGAATATATTGTCTGGAACTCCTACCTAGTCTTGAAGATTCTGTGTAAATTTGTATGGTAAAATATTTTAATTTGCACATTACTTGGTCTGTGTATATGTATATGCGTGTATGTGTGTATATACATGTATATGTTTATACTGTGTTGAATTGTTTGAATCTGTATTTTCTAATATACTGTCAGCTCAAGGATAGTTTTTTATACTTTTACTTCCATTATTTTTAGCACATTAATGGATTTAAAATAAATGTTAATAAATACTGGTTGAAAGAATGAATAAAAATATTTTCTTTCACAGGATTTGACTATAAGTATAAAGGTGCTAGAGCTCTTTGAGAAAGTTTTTGAACTGTTAATTATGCATTATTTTTCTTAGAAAACCCTTAGGTCATTTTTTAATCCTTTTTTTTTGTTGTTGTTGTTATTGTTGTTGTTGGTCATGGGGCTTGAATTCTTCTGGGCCTGGGTGCTGTCCCTCAGCTCTTCAGCTCAAGGCTAGTGTTCTACCACTTGAGTCACAGTGCCACTTCTGTTTTTGTTTTTTTTTTCCTTGGTGGTTTTTGGAGATAAGAGTTTCACTGACTTTCCTGTCCAGGCTAGCTTTGAACTGAGATGCTTAGATCTCAGCCTCCTGAGTAGCTAGGATTACAGGTGTGAGCCACCAACACCTGGACAATCCATTTTTTTTGTTGTTGATATCTAACTTCTCAATATTTTTGCTATAATATCCAAACAGTAAGAGAGGTACGATACTAGAATACCTATAAATTTTCATCTAGTTAGTTATAGCCCTTTGATTCTTGTTTAAGTGTGTCCATACAGACACTTCTATTGGTAGGGGCAGGGTGGTACCTTTCTCATTTTCCATTCTAAACTTTATATACATAAGGTCTTACTAAAGATACACTTTTGAAATAAGGATCCTTCTCATGGTGAATCTCTTTTTACAATATCATACATTGAGATGAACTTTGAAAATTCTAGTGGACATTTTCAGACATGTTGCTTTTCTTTTTCTTTTTCTTTTGGTTGGTTGTGGGGCTTGAACTCTGGGCTTGGGTGCTGTCCTTGTGCTCTTCTGCTCAAGGCAAGCGCTCTGCTGCTTGAGCCACAGCACTACTTCTGGTTTTCTAGTGGTTTATTGGAGATAAGAGTCTCATGGACTTTCCTGCCTTGGCTGGCTTTGAACTGCAATCCTCAGATCTCAGCCCCCTGAGTAGCTAGGATTATAGGCATGAGCCACCGGCACCCGGCTTATGTTGCTTTTCTTGGAAAATATACTTTTCCCTTGTTATCATATTAAACTTTCCTGGTTTTTGTATTTCTTGACTGATTGTATTTTCTTTCTCGAGATTGAATCCTGTTTTCTTGTATTATTTCTTTCTCTTGGTAATCTCAACTTTATCCATTGCCTCAGATTACAATTTGCTCAAGTCTAGAACATTATTATGTCCTCTAAATGCACATATATAACCACCTACTTGGTAACCTCCTCCTTGGGTTCCCCAGGTGTAAAATTTAATTTGTTTTATTTGCCCTTTATTTGATCCTTGTTTATCCAGTTTTCTCAATTTTTATGATATCTTTCTGCCCACTTATTTAATTAAATATTTTCTTACCCCTCATAAGCAGTCCATTAGCAGACATGATGTTATCAGGCTCTCAATAGTGATGGTAATGTATTTGTTTTGGGCTTAATTTTTATCTGTTGGTCAGTTTCTCTTGTTCACCACACTTGTAAGCAATTGTAAGCTTTTTGTTTTTGGATCATGGACTATATTCTTTATATATATTCTTTAAACATGGGAATTTTTAGACAATCTAGATGGATTCAGATTCCACCTGCTTCTTTTTGTCTTGGCTTTGTTATTATTATTCAGAAGTATTTTATATGTATGAATTACTTTGAGGGGAAGTCTTATGTTCTTCATAATGAATATCTGCATTTCAGAACACTTCAAGTTTCTTGTCTTCTCCATCTAAGTTTTTCACAGTATACTTGAATTTGCTGTTGCTATTTTGCTGGGTTGTTTTCCTGTGGTGGTTCTTAGTTTGTCTAGTGACCAGCAGAATTTCTGATATATAATGAAATAAACAAACAGCTTCATTTCTGGCTTTTTGTTGGTACTTAATTGGAGAATCACATGGACTTATCCTGCCCAGGCAGGCTTTTAACCACAATCTATCTTCGGATCTCAGCCCCCAGAAGAGCTAGTGTTACAGGTGTGGGCCATGTGCACCAGGCAACTTTGACATTTTTATATTTGTATGTTAAGCTTGTGTTAAGCAGTTTTGCTGAATTTTCATAGTGTCTTCTTTACATGAATTTACATTGCAATTTAAATCTATGGATTGATTATTAGAATCATTCTGAGAATCATTCTCAGGTTTTTGGATAGAATTATAGCTTTATTAAGTATTAAATTGAAGATTTGACTTTGGTTTTTATGAAGTCATAGCTTTGGAAGGAACAGTAATATAGAATTGCAGTATAAAGACTTAAAAAATAATATGTTAGTATACAGATACAGAAACGATTTTGGCTGTTTTAACTAGCAAGTGAGCTATTCCATTATAGATAGGTTTTGCATCATGAAAATTCCTAATGTTTTCATGATGTAGTTTTACTAATCAGGATAAACAAAATTGACCTTACAAATTCAAATATTCCTGTTTTATTATGGTATAGTATTGGGTCTGATATTCTGTCTTATTTAAGTTTCTGATATTCATGTCCTGACAAATGATAAAATGTTAATTTTAACATTTTGAATTTTCATGGTTCGATGGCTGTTGTTTATGCTTAAATACAAAGATGGCAAAAGATAGACCATTAATTGAAGTTGCTATGAAAGCACGCAAATGCATTTTATTTTAATGTTTGTTAGCAGCAAATCCTGTTGTTAAACTTTGTAGTTTTGTAAGTGATGTATTGACACACATATTTCTTATCCTCATGAAGTAATTATGTCCAGGGAAATATATTTTATGTAAGCCAATAATATGTGTCAAAGTAGCTCTAAGTAAAGGGAGTCTACCACTCTTTTCTTTCTCCAAATACATAAATTTCACAGATGTCTTACTTTTAGCTCTTAATTTTAATTGTGATCAAATATTGATTTATACTTACTTTATACCACATGATGCCCCTCAGTAGATGACTGGATCAAGAAAATGTGGTGTGTGTGTGTGTGTGTGTGTGTGTGTGTGTGTGTGTGTGTGTGTGTGTGTGTGTGTGTGTATATATATATATATATATATATATATATATATAATAGAATTCTATGTCTCCATCAGAAGGAGTGATATTACTATTTAGAAGAGTTTTTGTTAAAGCTTAATCAGAAAGAATGACACTGCCCCACTTGTTAGGAAACGGAAAGACTTGGAAAAAATTATATTAAGTGAAGTAAGCCAGACCCAAAGAAACATAGGTCCCATGGTTTCTCTTATCTGCAATAACTAGTAGATGTCTAGGACAAGCAGAAGAGGTCAAAAGCTATATACATATGATCAGATAACCTGATGCTAAGTGAAATGAACCCCAAAATAGGGCTACAAAAGATTTTATCTTTCTTGTTGTTCTTTTAAATGTACTTACAATGTACTGTGTGATTTTTTTTTTCTTTGTATGTTCTTCCCTCATGGTACAACCCCTGTTGTCACTGTATTTAATTCCAGTGTCCTGCATCTTGTATATACATTTTTCTAATTTGGGGAGGGGAAGGGAAATAACAAAATGCTGAAATATGGATACAGGTTGAATGATTATAACAATGAGATGTACAAAACACTACATTGAAAATGAACTTTACAAATTTTGGGGGTAGGGGGACGGAGTTGGGGCAGTGGGGAGGAAAGCGATAGTAGGGGAAAAACAAAGGAGGCGGTAACAATGCTGGATAGGAAATGGACTCATTACCTTGCTCATGTAACTGTAACCCCTCTGTACATTATCTTTACAATAGAAAACATATATTAAAAATAGTAATATCATCATTGAAGAATATCAACTTTTTACAAATCTTGACACCAGCTCCACCATCAAATTGGGAGTGGAGACCAGATAAGATGAAATTTTTCCTAGGTTTTCAAGACAATATGTGTGTATTAGGAATTCAAGATTACTTCTAAAACAATCCCAAACAAAATGAACATTTATAACAGATATGAAACTGATTTTTTTGATCTTACAAATTTATGAGACACTTCTTAGTAATAGTTTAGTAATGATCTTAGAAAAAAATTTCCCTTTCCATATCTCCACTCCCTTCCCCCAGCATAGGTATAAAACACATACCATTTCTTAAATTATTTTTTCACATTACTAACATATCCTCAATTATTTGGGATGATTTTATATTTAGATTCTTTCCAAATAGATATTTTAGACATGTAGAATCAATATTTAAATCTCAGTAAAAAAAATAATTCTTACACTGGGCACTGGGGTAATCCCAACTACTCAGCTATGCTGAGATCTGAGGATTTCGGTTGGAATCCAGCCCTGGCAGAAAGTCCCCGTGAGAGACTCTGGCTCAAAATGGTAGAGCACTAGCCTTGAGTAAAAGAGCTCAATGATAGAGTCCAGGCCCTGAGCTCAAGCCCCACAGCTGACAACAAAAATTAAAAGAAAAAATGTTTCAGTACACAATGATTGAGCTTCCTTGAACAAATCTCAGTAACTATGGATGGTTTGAGACACTCAAATTTTTCTTTTTCATTCTATATAATACTGGTTAGGTTTTTAAAAAGAGGTAGCCGAGTAAGAACAGCACCACACATGTGGTATTCAGGTAAGGGGTAGGTTTATTCATTGTTCTGGCTGGCACCAGGCCATGTTGGCCCTCTACGCGGCAGAGAAAGGCCTGGGAAAGAGAGCTGGGAGAGCTGGAAAAGAGAGAGCTGGGAAAGAGAAGATAGCTAGAAAAAAGAGTCCGTCTGGGCCTGGTCTAGGCCATATCTAGGGTATGGGCGGAGAAAGGTGTGGCCACATTAAATTCAGATATGACCTCAGAGGATGCAGATGTGACCTCTTCCAATTGTGCCAATTGCTTAGGTAATGCAGGTATGGGCGGAGACTTTGCTGCGAGGAGGGGGAAGTCTTGCCATCCAGGAGCGGACCTTACAATACTTAATAGTACTTATGCATTGCATCACTTAAGCTGCATGGTATATCAGTGATAAAGTAAGAAGTAAATGCCATTATTTTTTTTTCTTCCTAGTAAGTCTGAAAACCAGTCATTCCTTCTTAAAAAGGATGCAATGTAATGTATTTACTACTTAGTGTTACATAATATACTTCTTATATTTGTTAAGTGTTAGTTTTTTAAAAAGAGATAGCAGAGTAAGAACAGCACCATGCACATGGTATTCAGGTAAGGGGTAGGTTTATTCATCATTCTGGCTGGCACCAGACCATCTTTGTCCTCCATGCGGTGGGGAAAGGCCTGGGAAAGAGAGAGAGCTGGGAAAGAGGGAGAAAGAGAGCTGGGGAAAAGAGCTAAGAGAGAGCTAGAAAAGAGAAAAGCTAGAAAAGAGCAGAGAGAGGGCATTTGGGCCTGGGCTAGGCCTTATCTAGGATATGGGCGGAGAAAGGTGTGGCCACATCAAATTCAGAAGTGACCTCAGCTGATGCAGATGTGACCTCTTCCAGGTGTCCCAGTTGCCTAGGTAATGCAGGTACAGTACTGGGTGGAGACTGCTGCGAGGAGGGTGGAGTCTGCTAGCCATCCAGGAGTGGACCTTACAGCCTTTTAATAATCATGAAATAGGGCACAGATTCTCTCTGGCTACTTCCTGCTGGCACGGGGCGTCGACAATAGGGGTAAAAGGCTGGAATTTGGTCTCCTCCCAGAGAAGGCAGCGAGCAGCAGCTGTCCCTTGGTGGCGTGAGTCCTTAGATGAAGTCTGGAGACGTCTCATGAACATTGAGGGGCTGGAAAAAAAAATACTAGAGAGCAAATAAATGGCAAGAGGAAGGACTTGGGGCTGAAAATGTTGGTAGAAATGTCCCAAGCTACTTCTGACATCTGGTGACTAGGTAGAGTAGTCAAGTGACAAAGGCAAGAATATAAATTCCTGTTCAGTTAACAGGTAGACAGGAATAGACATTGGATGGTCAGGCTGCTTCTACTGACCTCCCGGCTCTGGTTAATTTTGAAAGGGCAGACACAAAGTAGCTGATGTGACATCATCTCCTCTTACTCCTCTCCATGTTCCCTTGTTCCCCAGACTGCTTAAGTCTAGGTGTTTGTTGCTGGGATGGCTTGTCCCAGTTGGTATTCAAGGAGGTTTGAACTCAAGGCCTGGGCACTGTCATTGAGCACTTCTGCTCAAGGCTAGTGCTCTACCACTTTGAGTTACATTACCACTTCCAGAGTTTTTATTCTATTTCATTTTAAGTGGGAATGTACTTCAGATTAAGTGACAAAAATTTTCTAGTATAAAAATGTAAATTTGGATTTGTTTTTCATGTGTGTTTACCAGTGTCTTAAATGTTTCTTTGACATGTTTTCTTCTATTATATTTACCAATATAAATCGTTAGTGAGTATAGTTCACTTCTATAAGTCAATTACTATTTTATTTTTATTTTTATTTTTTGGTCCGGTTGTGGTGCCTGAACTCTGAGCATGGGCGCTATCCCTCAGCTCTTCAGCTCAAGGCTAGCACTCTACCACTTGAGCCACAGTGCTACTTCCAGCTCTTTTCTTTTTGCTTATGTGGTGCTGAGGAATCGAACCCAGGGCCTCAGGCATGCAAGGCAAGCACTCTACCACTGAGCCACCTTCCCAGCCCTCAATTACTATTTTAAAGACAATTTACAATATGCTTAGTTTTGTTCTTTTCAAGTTTCAAAATCATATTGAAAGATTTTCCTAAATAGTTAATAAAATTATCAAATTAAAAAAATGAGTACCTATCTGCTAAATCAGAAGTTATTTAAGAGAATGCTTTTAAAGTATTTTTTTTTTTTTTTGTCAGTCGTGGGGCTTGAACTCTGGGCCTGGGCGCTGTCCCTCAGCTCTTCAGCTCAAGGCGAGCGCTCTACCACTTGAGCTACAGCACCACTTCCAGTTTTCTGGTGGTTTATTGGAGATAGGAGCCTCATGGTCTTTCTTGCCCGGGCTGGCTTTGAACCGCAATCCTCAGATCTCAGATCTCAGCCTCCTGAGTAGCTAGGATTACAGGCGTGAGCCACCAGTGCCCGGCTTTTTTAAAGTATTTTTATAATCAGTTGCATTCCATTAAGTTTTGGGGAATGGAAAAGAAATGTATATTGCGATCAAACCCTATACTATACAGTGTTCTTGTATTAATATGTAAGATGGTGTTGGGAGGGGGAGACATTGAATAGGTGGACACAGGCTCAGTAGCTATTGTAATATCATGGCAAACAATACAGAGAGCCTGCGTTGACTGAAGACCAGTCATGAAAATAAGAAAATAATGATGAAAACCCAAGTAATGGAAATGAATTTTTAAGCTGTTAGAATTGTCCCTTTTATGTACTGTTATTTTTATCGTTATTTATTTATGTTTATGTGGCGTATGTTTAGACACTTTCAGTGGTTGAATTACCCCATAAATAAGTTCTGGTGGAGAATATATGATTATTCACATTGTTTGCTAAATACAGAATAGTTTCATATCAATTCTATTTTGTTACAAAATGATTTTGTGGCAAAGTTAGGATGTTGTTTTGGAGAATAATTTCCAATGGGATTTTAAGGATCAAGAGAGAATACATTTTTTTTTTTTTTGTAAATATTGTCAAATGTCTCTCCCTGGTAGTGTAACGTTCCTGTTCTCACCAGTAATGTGCAAAGTAAAACCTAGTTTTCTCAGTCTTAACTCTAGTGTCTGTTGCTAGAATCTTCTATTTTTGTCAGATTGATAAGTGAACAATTGATTCTCATTCAGAGTTTACAGAAAGGACATTTTAAAATAGGAGAATATCAGTTCTTAGTGGTTTTGGTTAGGGTTTTTATATTGAGTGATTACTTCTTTCATTGTGAAGAATTTATAGCAATAGAAACACATTGTTCCTTTCCTTCCCCCCCACCCCCCCACCTCTTGTCTTAAATATAGTAGCCTAAAGCTGTACTTGTGCTTAATATATAAATTCAGTGAAGAGGGGACATCCACTATGTATTCACCACTAAGTTTATATAATAAAAGTATTGTTTTGTTTGTATGCCCAACATGGTTTTGGTCTAGGATATTAATAGTAAACCAAAACGGATAAATAGAAAAAATGTGTTAAATTTTTGAATATACTTTTTTTGTAGCCCAAGAATACTGGAATTGTCATAAAACTCTTTCTGCCTTTGAACTTCTTCCATGTTTGCCCTTTCTAGTACTAGAACTTTGTTCTAGACTTCTATGACAGGCTCATGTTTTTGTCATTTCTAGTTTAAATATCATCTTTTAGATATGTAAATAACTAGTCTAAAATAGTCCTAGTCTGTCTTTATCCTATCAATTTAAAAATTTTTCATCATAGCTGTTAGCACCACCTGGTGTTATT